>NW_020270976.1:1748040-1806502 GCF_002803265.2 Melanaphis sacchari | reverse complement strand
GCACTTTACTTACACTAAAAATCTCGCTTTATTGAAATTTGGCGAGACGGTGCCGATTACATTGATTGTACGCGACTGACTCAAAGTCACACAATATAATTTTAGTCCGTGATAATAATAATAATAATAATAATAATGTTATCGGGATCGGGCCACATTTCGCCTTTATCAAGACCGAACGAAACCGACACAAATACAAAATAATAATATAAAATAATATCATGCGTCAACAATAATTTTATTATCAAATCATTAAGTCCTGCACAAAAATTAACAATTAGGTATTTAATAAATTTTGGATTTATCTTATTTAAATTCAAACAACATACTTAATATAGGTACCAACAAAATATCAAATTGTAGGGTCAGTTGAAAACGATGCAACTTTGAAAGCTCTTCTATTATTATACCTAAATAATGTATATAAAATAATTATGTCTGACTTTTTCTATTGAATAATCACCCATTTTCGTATGATTAATTAATTAAAAAAAAAAATTACTTACGCAATGGTACATAACTGTTGTGTTAAACTCCCAATACTGTTTTTTCTAGTAATAATTTGCCAAACGAAATATTTTAACACGCCTATTTTGTACGTGACAAAAGTGTTATTTTATAAATTCACTTTACAATGTATTGGTTTTACTACATAAATATGTATAATAATAATAATAATAATAATAATAAAAACTACAAGTTAGGTGAATATAAAACGTACGCACTATATTATTCTTCAATTTCGATACATCTGTTTTTCTGTGTATTTTAAAAGTAGAAAAGTTGAATTTCTATACGTACACTATCATGACCACATAACTTCTCTTGTATGCAATATACATCCAATCGAGGTAAAGATATCCATTTTCAAATACGTATACGTGAAACCGACTTTTTCTTTTCTTTCAGTTCTCCTCGTTAGTCAGTGTCATATTATTGATATTAGTATTGCGCTATTTTGAGAATAATAAATGTTAACTTAATGATAAACTATTAATTAGTAATAGTATACTCATTTATAATACTTTTTTATAATTTATACATTTCAATAAATACACAAGTATATTTTAAATAAATAAAACTGAAGTTAAACAGAATTATTCATGACCAATAAATTAATCTTTTTTATAAAATTTGATTAATTTAATTAACTGGATTTTTATATTTAAACCGTTAACGAAACAATTGTTATTAATGAAAACATTTACTTAAATTTTAACTACGTTTTTGCTCACGTCAGTATTTTAGGCACTGTAAAACTTGAAAATTGTTAATGTATATTTTGGATCTGTTTTCTAGTGTACGAAATACGTATCACTGAATATGATACATTATTTGTTTGTTTCACAGTTGAAATTTTCATTTTGAGGTATTTGTCGAGTTACGCGATATGGATACAATATCTTACAGATTGCAACAAGTATATAAATTTATCAGAAATGTGAAATGATTTCAGATTAACCAGAAAATATATTTTTTGTATAGAATTACCATACTTTTTTTTCATTGACCAAAAAAATTGTACGAGTATTACACACTGTGTTTCAATTTAGATTTGATGACGTATGAAAATGACTGTAGTGCTTTAAGAAAAAGACTTAGAATAATATTTTTTTAGCTTTTACATATGCTTATGTAATTTGAAATTTTAACGGATGATTTTGAATATATGATTATATTACTGGTTTAATTTCGCTTGGGGTTGAATATTTTGCGTCACTATATAAACTTACAGCTATATCTGTATTATTTCCTGTATAGAAATCCGAGATACATAAAATAAACAGCAGTATGTGGTGAGATTTTTAAGTTTTGAGGTGCAGCTGTTTTTATTTGTTTTATTTTCGGGGTTGTGTCAATTATCCAAACAGATAAACAACTATATGAGAGAAAAGATTCAACCAGCGGGTCAAAGATTGCGCAGTATGGGATGCTGAGTGCTTTCAAAGTAAACTTAGGCAATAGACCGTGTGAGATGTACATATACGTGCCAGATACCACGAAATGCTTGAACTATAATATTATCCTACTCGTATGTTACATAATATTATCTTGTATATATGTTATAAAATAAACGATTTCACACTGATCTGGGCGTTACATTAGCGTTGTACGTAAACATAGCTCACATGAAATGATAATTGCCGATGCGAGTTCGGTGATGGCCAAATCGTATGGTTCTAGGAATCGGAAGCACTTTATTTTCCACTTGACGAATCGGATACTATTAAGCGCGTACCGGACACTTGAAATTAACAGCTCACCCCAGTAACTTTGGAATCCAAATGAGCTTACGTCGGTAATACAATACCTAGTGTATTAAACGCGTTTAGACATTGGATGGCTGGCAGATTGGCGGCGGTCGACCATCATAATGCGTGATAATCTTAATTTTGGAATAATTACACCAAAAAACAATAAACCGACACGCGACATAACTTCTGAATGATTTTGGGATCTATGCGCCACGAGAATCCCTAATTGACTTAAAATTGCTTGGTGTAATTGTTCGTGGAGCAGTAGTTATTGATGGTCGACTAAGTGTACGGTTTTCTATTTGCGTGGTTGCGCATTTCGAGACCAACGGTCGTTTTAATGGGAGTCGGTTTTTTCGTACGTTCATTGCGCCAAACTACGTGAAATGTGTTCAAGTTACACAAAGTTTGTTATTTAAGTTTCCGTTTCGTGCAATAGTATCTATAATATCTAAAACTAATGTTTGTTGCTTTTTTAGAATTTAAAATATTTTACCTAATTATCTAATTAAGTAACTACTATGTAGGTTCGTTTGATTTGCATAAAATTACAATAATTCCTAAATATTTATATTATTATTAGGTCAGTATAATTTTAAAGCTATTAATAAATCACATTATGTAATATTAATATTGACTTACAACCAAACAATATACAGAGGATAACAATAATAATAATAGTTGGTCATCTCCAAGCCAATATTGACTGTGTTGAAATGAAAGTTCGATGATACGAAATCAGTCCATATATTTGTGAGCTATACATAGTAAATTAGGTATTTAATATAAAAAAAAAACTATTAATGTGAATTACAAAAATATTAATAAAATATAATAAGTAAAAGTTATTAAGGATAATTCATAACAAATAAACATAATAATTCCAGTTTTTCTAATAATAGTATTAATAATAATTATGAATAACTTAACAATATTCCATAATATAAATATAATATGAACGATAAAAATTGCCCTAAATTATTTTGCATTACAAAATAATGTTAGTAATAATTATTTTTGAAATTACTGAAAAAAATGAAAGTTATGAGAATCCATTTAAATTTAATACATTAATTCGTAATAATATCCCGATCGAATTCGAGTGTATAATTTGGTGGGTAGATATTAAATTTATATTTAAACATTAATATATTAACATTGAAACATACAAAAAGTGAAGAGAAGTAATGATGAATAATAAAATTTTAATTTTTTATGAAGATACACAGTAAATTATTGACTTATAAAATAGTTAATTAGTTAATTTAATATGATCTCCAGCTTATCGATACGGATTGATAAGTACAAACCCAGTACCCCCTACTTCCTCCAATAAGTTATTTATAAATTAAAGATTACAAAAATATATTTTAGCACGTTATTTCTATTTTACTATGATAATTTAATAAAATAAAAATAACAAATTTAACGATTTTATTGTAAATTTCTTGAAAATTTATACTATTGAAGCAAGGAACTTAATATTATAACTTTTCTAAACAGTATTTTTCAGGGTAAAATAGGTGTACATCAATATAAAAACGCAATGATAAGCTTCGTTGGCTTAGTATCTAAAATACAATACCATTGTCATGAATACTAATGGCAGTATTCAGGCTATCAATCATTGAGAAGGGTGTATTTATGTATGATAGTATTAAAATACATGATATTGAATTGTACAAAAAATATTCAAGTAAATACATTTTACTCATCAATTATACCAGTATTTTATACAAAAAGATGCATATAGATCTAAATATATAGATAGATACTAAGTTTTCATATCATTATGGTTATTTTTCTGCTGTAAGAAAATATATTAAGTATATACAATTGTCTCATACGATTTATGCGAGTTTACTTGTTTACATGTTGATGATTTATTTTGCAAAAGTAAGAAACACTTATATAAAACTTTCAAAAAGTATATTTCCTATTCATTATCTATGAATAGGTGACTTTTGAGAATAGAAAAGTTGTATTTATGATAATAGAACTTGGTTGAAAGGAACTAAAACTTGCAGTGTGTCATAATAAAAGTTATAGATCTTCAGATACTTCTTATTTTTTTTAATCTGATTTGTCAGAAATAGTTTTCTGTTCAGTTTTCAGTAGTTTTATCAGTATAAATTTATTTTCTACAGTTTTTGTATGTGACAATTCTACATGATTAAACTTTTTAATAAAATTTCAAAATCTAACCCAACTCAAAAATGCGGTTGGGGTTAGTATGAATTATGAGTGTTGTAAGCATAATAATCAACTTAAAATACTTAAGAAATAAATTATTTTACATTTTAAAAAGATGAAATAACTGATCATTAATATATTGTTTAGTTAATAACAAATAAAATAAAATACTATACAAAAAACATAAATTATAAACAAAAATATAATTTTTGAATTACCATAATTAGGACAGTTTATGAATTATATTATTTAATACTAAAAACATTAATATTAAATATTAAGTATACAATATGATTTAGTTCATATTTTTATATTCATATACGAGTAACTGTCATCAAGACAGCCTAGTTGAATTACAATTTAGTATTATATAATAAGCTTAGTGCTTTGAATTAATAACGTTAATATTCGTGAAAAACTAGTTAAAATGATAAAATGCAAATTATTCTCAAAACGGGAAATTAAATATTTAACTAGGGTTTATAAAATGTATGTAGGTATATGATAAAAAATTATAATAAGCAGAGGGCTATAGTTGTAATGATATTTGATAATTTATTAATATTATAAGAATTATATTTTACTAATTACAGTACATTTTATGTTATTATTTTTGAATGAATGAATTACATCAATTTTATTATACAATAATGATCTATAAACTGTTATAATATAACGATTTAGTAGATACACCCAAAAATATAACTCAACACTGCTCAATTTTATATATTTACGTTTATGTTTTTATTTTTTTGTTATTTAAGGTAATTATAAACCATTAAGATATCTGATTTATTCATAAGTCTTAAGATAATGAATATATTCATTAAAATTACATTTAAAACTCAATGAACATATTTTTATGGAATAACATTTTACATTTTAATTTATTTATTTTATACATTAGAATATGTTTAATCATGGGGGAATCTTATCACTTATAATATTATTATATTATAAGTGATAATTATGATGATGATAATTATTTATATATTATTTATATATATATATGCATATTGCACATACAAGTCGCAAACATAAATTAGCAATGCACATTTTTTATCATAGCTTCTAATAAACTTTAATTTATAGTTGATGTAAAATTTATCGAATTAACATAATAGATAATTTTTTAATAATGATAGATATATTAATCTGAATTTTATTAAAAATATTCCTTTATTATTTAAATAAGATTGATTTTAAACTATGTTATAGTTATATAAAATATTAAAATTTTAAAACACCCATAACTCTTTAAAATTAACATATAAAGATAAAAGCCTACGTTATACACTAAATAACATTCTTACCTTTAGGTTGAATAATAAGTAAATTTACTCTACTATTAAAGTAAACAGCAAAAACATCTCTACTAAATTCAAATTTACTATAGTGTACGTTAGTAAGACGGAGACAGCACATGGAAGTCCGGTGTCCTTTTAACATTCTATAAATTAGTCTATGATCAATATTTCGGACTAAAATACATACAATAACAAATTACATAACTTGATTATAACGAAATATTTATTATGAAAGGGAATCAAGTATATTAAAATTAAATTGTATAAAAATTAATCCTAGGTATATATATTTTGAATTTGAACACATTATTACATTGAGTTCGATAAAAATGATTAAATACAATTATTCTATAAACTCTCAAAAATTTTTTTTTAAATATACATTTATTGTTCATATTTTATTACTTTCAAAGTTTCAATGTTTTTATCGATAAATATTCTGATAATAAAATTTTCTTAATCCTGTTCTTTCCAGTTGATTCATTACTTCGTTTACAATCATACCTAATTCATTCATACACACGTTGTGGTAAGCTTAAACCTGACGATGAATGACGTTTATTGATATAACCATTGACGATTTAATTAAAACTGTATAATATTATTTATACTCCTCTCTATTCATTAAACACCTGAGCAGCTTGAATATAATATTGATAAAATGTTTGATATTGATTTAATTACAAAGAGGAACATGGTATACACGTTCTAGTCTAAAAGCCCATTGCTAATCCACTGACCTGAAATTCCTTTAAAATATGATTTACTGTTCTAAAAATAACACATGTAATAAATTGATATTTTCTTGATGTATTAGTTAAACCATAACATAACTGTTTCAAAAACTTCTGTGCAACGACGAGATGGGAAAATCAATTAAATATAATTTATTATACTCTAGACAAACAGACCGAGTTAACCACAAACATATTATTATATGTGTAGAAGTTATAGTATACTTTAATGTATCGATATCGTGACATGATTATATTATTAGGATGCGAAAATATTCAATTTGTTTCTTATTTTAAAAATTATTATAAATCAATTTACAAACGTGTTACATTAAAAACATTACTACGTTGATTGACATTATTTAACTTGAAAATTAAAATGTATTTTTTTCTTGTTGCAAAATAAATTTTTTAAATAAAAAGGACATTATATTCAAGTTCAAAAAAATAATATAATTTATTTATATTTATTATTATAGCCTAGAAATGTTTACATACTTTTTGTTTTCTTTCATTTAGAAGTCAATAGCTTCAGATAATTTATCACCATTACAACAGCCTATTACCTATAATTCTAATCCCTATTTTTTTTTTTTTTTTTACATACAATGTTTAAATAATATTTATTATTTACACACATATTTTTCTGATTCTTACTCCATGTATATATACTGCTATTGGTTTTTAATTATTTCAACTATACTCAGATATCTATTGGCTATTTTAATACATTAATAATAACATTATAATTTATTTAGATGGTAATACATTTAATATTTATAAGTACTTAATAGTTAAGCCTAATTTATCAGTGGATTTATATAATTTTTAATATAATGATTGAACATATAATTGCTGTAAGATTATATTTTCATGATAAAATTTTTCTTACATTATTTTTCCATAGGTGTTTTGTTTAACCTAATATACTTAGATATCTATAATTATATCCATAAATATAATTATTCGATAGTGACACAAATTTTCTATTTAAAGTAAATATACACAATAGTACATAATATACAGCAAATCATTTTAATTTTTGAAATAATTAAATACAAGTAAGTTGATTTTTAACCAATGTAATTCCATTGCATAAAAATTAATAGTAAAGGTATACTGACTAATTTTTTTTTTTAATTCATCAATGATACAAAGCTTACATTTGATATTATTAAGAATGTTTTTATAACAATTGCTTCATTAGACTTGGTCAAAATAATTAGTCTCAACGATTAGATACGTAAGAATAGTTTTAAATAATAATAGTGTAACATGAAAATAATAAGATAACCAAATAGATATCTAAATCAACTAAAAATTTACAGATATATAGATGACATACCCATTTTATGAGTAATAACATTACGATGATAACTATATTTTATAAAGTAGAAATAACATTAGATTATAGAATAGGTATATTGTTTTGTGAAGTATCACTGTAAGAAAGCATAGTAGGGGGATTAAAATATAATACAGTAAGTTCTGAAATAAATTTTGGTAACGATTTCTCGATCATATAACTATTAGAAAACAAAATATTATAGAATTCATCAACAGAGGCATGATTAAAGACTGAACTAGTAAGGGGGAGAGTTGAAAATAAATGTTATGAGTTTTACATATTTTTTTTTTTTTAACGCATTACAAACGTTGAATAGAATGACCCTACTTGAAAGCCTCAGAGATGCCAAAGGTGAGGGTTATGTAGGTTCTTGATAATTACCTTAAAGCTTATAGGAATGTAACGATAGTGGCAAGAATGTATTTAAGCTAATATTAATGTATTGCGGTTAAATTATTCATAATAAATTGATGTATTATTATAATTTAGACATCCATGAAAACGGATAATCAGAAAAAATGGTGGTAACTTATACAAAAAACTGTTAGTACCGTAGAACTTTACTAATGTAGTTTTGAATGCGAAGCGGTTAGATAAACAGAAAGCCTTGTTTATTTCCCGTTGATGGATTTGGTGATTTATTGACGTGAAGAGGTTTTATTACTTGATATGTCGAAAGTGTAGACGCTTTTAACAATATGAAATATGTAAATTAATTATGCCATTAAAAATCACTAATTTTATTTACTATTCATAAACGTGTGACCATGTTACGGGTAAACATCGAACTGATAATTAAGATTAAGTTGATAATTTTAGGTGTACGGTATACTTTATCAACACAATAGCTAGATGTCAATATTATTTCAAACAAGATATCTAAAATTTTAATGCAAGGTATTTTAATTTTTTATCTTTATTTTATTTAAAAATATTTTAACACATAAAAAGACTTACAATATACATGTACATTAATATGATTTTTGTTGATTAGTTAATTTTATTATTAGTTTCTTGAATATTTTAGTTATCTTGATTCATTACTGTTTTATTTTAATCCATAACTATACACATGAACCTTAAATTTTTTATGGATGAGATGCATTATTATTCATGTATTATACTTTTTAGTTTGAAAAACTATACATTCCTCATTATAATTTATAATAAAATGGGGGATATGAATAATAAAATCTGTCCATCATACACCAAGTCGTGGTTTTTCGTTAGTTGTTATCAAATCATAAATTAAAAATTTTACCTCTTAATACATTAAGAAATTTAATGATCATAAGGCACTCTTATTAATTTAATATATTGAATATTTTGCGACTGTCTGGTTAGCACTCCTTTTTCGTATCTGAGATTAAAAATAATACAATGTTAAGTACCAATGGTTACAAAAATAAGTATTAACAATTGGCCGTGAAGGCCAGGTCTTCTATTTTCTATCCGTGACTATTATTATTATATATTTTTTATGAACCTCATTCTTATGATAATTTATAAAAACAAATTGTAAACAATCAATTATTTTAATGAATAACAAATTAATAATATAAATGGTACTTAATAGTTATATTACAATGATAAAATATAAATAAATAATCAAGTGTTCATTAAGCTTTTCTTTAATGAAAAGCAATAGAAAAGTCTACTCTAAACTCAAAGTCACCAACGGAGTTTTTACTTTTTAATTGCATAAATTAATTTAAAAGTAATTTTCAATAAGACCTTGTTTTTCTTTATAACCTAATTTTGTAGTAACACAACCACATTTTATTATCATAACCTATCATTAAAAAGTTTCACATAACAACAATTTAGTAATATCAAAATATATTTTTATTTATGAAACTTATTATGTAATATCCTGATTTTCAACTTTTTGTTGATATTTTTTCATAATTATAGGTAGTTTAAAAATCATCTAGTTGACCTTAATAAGAAATTATTTTTATGGTGGTTTTGAAAGTTAAAAAACATACGATATGATTATGTTTCCTATTTTTGATCATTTTCATAACAATATGTTTATAAGCTTAACAAAAATGTATTTTTATTGAAAATATACAGAATATTATTCAAGAGCAGGACGTAAATACTTAATTATATTAAATTTACCTTGTGAAACAAATTAAAAAAAAAATTTAAACAAACTGTTTATAATATGTATGTTTATATACATACTATTTTTATTTATAATATACCCAGAGACGAATCCATTTTGAAGATCTGGATGGGGAGATTATGTAACTTGTACATTTTTAAAAATTATATATGATTATCAAATTCATCACTTGTTAAATTTTTATTGAGAAATGATTTAATATATTAATATATTGTTTGTATAACAAATTTATATTTATGTTTATCATAAAAATAGTTAAATAAAGAAAAGTATCATAATTATAAATTTCTCTTATTTTTATAAACATACTTATATGTTAAAAGTATCTAAAATCTAAGTATAATATAATGTTAATTATGAAATCTAAACGCCGTTTATAATAGTTACATTAATTACGAAATGCAATCATTTGTTCTATTCTTATTTATGTCAAATATTTACGTATGTAACTAAATTATTAGATTAAATATTTCTTTAAAAAAATGTGGAATTTTTTTATGTGTGTAATTGTGAACATTATGGAAGCCTTAGTCCCTTGCTCCCCCCACCCCACAATAAATTATTTTCATTAAAATGTTATTTCAAATAAAAATATGAATATAAATATTATAATTTTTACAATATTAATTATGTTTTGCTAAATCATTAGGAACGAAATGACATTTTGTCAGAAAAATGAGCTGACGATAAACGAATAAAATATGATTAATATGTTTTGATTTTTTTTTTTTTTTGGTTATAATGTTTGAAAAGTTGGAATTGAAAACAATTAATGAATATCTTTAATCGTTTAAGAACTAATGCCAAGAGTATTACAAAACTATGGTATTTGTTTAATCAAAATTATATCTATAAAAATTTATCTTTTTTTTTAGTAATAATATAAATATATGTATATCAATTACTGTCGGATATCAATCAAGGACATGATTAAATTGGGCGCATGTTAACTCAAAATAACACATGAGTTGCGTCCTGTAAATTAGATGTATATAAATTGCATCCCAAAATAACATGGGTGCAAATAGCGCATTTTATTTAGGATTATTTAAACAACTTTTTATAAATAATTATAACGCAAAACTAAATATTAGATAGATATGTATATAACATTATAATATAAAGCTTAACCAATAACATAGTATACTATAAAGGCTAAGTTTGTATTGATCGTGATGACAATAGACAACAGCTTACTTATTATCAACTATAGGAATTAAGAAAAAATCCTTTCATTATCGTAATTTATAATATTAAAAAATAATATTAGAGCTCAGGACTCCTAATAAATACACCACAAAGAACTCCTGTAAACGAAAAATCAAATTTTATTTTCTAACCAATATAATAGGATGCGACTAAGAAACCCCAAAACTCGGAAGGTGGTCGTTCGGGCGAAGGTAATAATTTTGACCAAAAAAATAATAGTCCGTAGGGTGACTATCATTTGTACTGTTTGGACAAGTAGTATTATTTTTTGATTTTAGGTTACTACCTAAATATATAATAATATCATTAATATCTATACCAATATATATTTTTTTTAAATAGTACTTATTATTAATTATTTATATTTTATTTGATTTTGTTTAATTAATTCATAATTTTTAAATATGTTTCATGAAAATTTTAATGTAAAGCCAATAGATTACTTTAAAATGTACTAATTATATTTCAATATGTAATTTTATTTATTATTTTTTAACTGTAAATTATACCTACTTTAATAATAATATTATTAATATCTATGCCAATATTGTTAATAATCCTCGTCCAAACGGCATACATTTATTCACCCAAACAGACTATATTTTGGATTGATTCGCCCAAACGGTCTCAAAATTCCCAAAACTCAACCGCAAGTATCTACTTGAAAATAAGTGTTTTCAAAGTAATTTCTGACGGGAAAAACCTCAGATAACAATATAAAATTATATAATTGATTATAACTTTAAAAAATATGCATCATATTTTGTAAGATAATTGTACATATTAAATATAATAAATATGTATAATATTTAGTGTGGCAAAATATATATAGAACTTAAAACTAAAAAGTTAGTTAAAAATATAAAATTACTCTGTATGTAATATATAATTTATGCATTCGACTAATGGCTATTTCAAAAACTTCGTCGTACGTCATTGTAACGGATGACAACGTAAGTTATGTACTAATGTGTGAAAACTAAGTCCTTAAGACACTTAATACTTAAGGTTAAGAAACTGGTGAAGTTTCTATATGTCGATTATTGGTAAGAAAATAAAATTGGTGGACTTCACATTACTTATTTATTTGACTAGTATTTCGACAATCACTCACGTAAATTACCGCAATTAAGAAAACGTATTCACTCTCTAAAAGATCCATTTACAATGTGTATTACGCGACGAAACTAAAATATAAGATATTAAATAGATTTACTGGTATTTAAAGGCCAATAGTAATTAAATGTTTGTGATTTAAAGATTTAAACCAGTATTATAGTTAAGTAAAATATGAGTACTATTTTAGTTCAATTTACAAAGTCATAATTTTGCACAATTGCTTAAATATTCACTAGTAGGACCCAAAAATAATTTGAATTTTTTTAAATAATTTTTTATACTACTAATAAGACCATTTCAGAGTTTCTAACTTTGATAACCTTAAGAAATTAGAAATATTTGAAAAATCATTAAAAATAAACAAAAATTTAGTGTTAAAATTACGATTTTAATTATATATATTACAGCTTTATGTTTTGTTTAAGTGTGTAAAAGAAAATATGGAAATCCTTTATGAAATACGTACAAACTTCGTTGTAAATTCTTTAGCGCTTCGTCCCTTCTTCCAGAATTCACATAAAAAAGAAATAACAATTTAAATATTTTAGTTCAATCATACTGGTTGCGTTTTAAAAATGTTTGTCTCTGTTTATAATACATTGTATTTAGGCACACAGTACAGGATACAACTACCTATATTATTTTGTGTAAAAATATAATTATAATATTACCAAAAAAAAAAAAAAAATCAATAAATTAAAAAAAAAAAAAAACAATAAGCTTAAATTCCTTATATTAAACGTGTTTTGATTAATTTTTTTTTTTGCATACACATTTTATTTCTATATAGTACTATTTTTCACCACAAAAAAGACCAATTTATTTTCACAATCATATTAGTAGCTAAAAAGATGTATAGAAATTTGTTACCATACGTTTTCCAAAATATGTATTTCCGTATGACTTTGTCTAAGAGATCATTTCATGAATAATCAAATGAATTGAATGTTCCAGTGAAAAGTTTTTTGTAAGATTTTGAACTTGAATTATTATTTACTAATCGATTTTTATTTTTGTGAATAATTTTTTAGAAAAATGAATTCGAGATTTTGGTAAAAAAGGTTTTTAGGAAAATACTTGTATACTTTATTCAACCTATTCTACCTTAAACATAAACTAAGATTGTAGATGGTTTTAAATTTTAATAACTGTTTTAGCTTTTAAAGTACTATATTTAACACTACGTCAATTTAATAATGTATAGATATATAATAAATACATTTACATTAAATTTAAATGATGTTAATTTCTAGTTGAACCTATAAGTGTCCTAAATGGTATTTTATAATATTTTGTTTGTATTAGTAGCGTAGTCAAATAATAAAACTAAAATATTGTCTAAAGTTATAAATCTAATAAGAATTTCGTAAGCAGTGTTTGTACAATTTAAGACACCGGTTTGGTTATCAATTATAATATTCGTTGAAGGTTTAAATCATAATATTGAAAAGTTATGATATATTATTACACTTTTTTCCGTATACCGTACTTATTAAGAATGCTATTGCATTACGTTGCATTATTGAATACAGAATTCCGAACTGCTATTAATGAGGGTCTAATAACTAATGACCATGAATTACATAGCAGTAGTGTACTATAGTAGCGTGGAGTAATATTCCAACGCTATATATCAGAATTAGCCTACCTACTACATAAGTGCATACTATATTGATCATTGATCAAATATCTATTTTGGACAATCTCCAATTTATTTGTTTGAAAAAAATATAACATTTTATTATTCCAAAAAATTAATATTACTATTGCACTAAAATAATGATATTGTATCAAAACACTGCATTTTAAAATTAAGTAATAATCATGAATGGGAAAATTTCTTGAAATTTTTTGCTTTTGTTTTTAAAAACATTTATTTTTTACATATTCATTTATCCATCATCTCATGTGTTTAAGGATAGTATTGTTGTTATAATTATACTATATATCAGATAACGTACTAGAATTAATTTACTATTTAATCATTTGTTAAATTTGAGACTCAATCAAAGTTCAAAGTTCCTATTTTATGCTTTTTAACAACTGCATTATTTCATGTAATTTATATTGTTATAATATATTAATCAACAATAATCGTCCTGCTATTTTCTTCATTGAGCCCAAATTAAAAAACTATTTTTTCTATCGATTCAATTTCTCATATAATGAGGCTATTTTTCTTCTGAATGTTACCCTAGTTAAATCTATTCTACACATCATTCTCTACATAGATTTTAAATTTAAAAAATATGTGAGTTTTACATTTTATTTGTTTTATTTTAGATTCTTAGAGGAGCAATGAATACATTAATTTTTTAATGAAATTAATTAAAATTGTTGGTGTGTATATAAAGTATACCTATATGTAGTCAATAAAATTTTTCAATATTCAAATATTATTTCATTTATGATATTGAGTTAAAATAATATTGTAGTGTCTTGTTATCATTTTGTTAAGTAAAATAGATCAGAAATAAATAATTTCTCGTTTTTTTTGCACTAATTGTTAGTAAATAACATAAAAATATGTATTTTTAATGATGTTTTGATAATTTAAATTATATGTATGTATTTTTTACATGTAAATTTAGAATAGTTTTAAATTTTGAGATAATTATATTAGTTTTCCAATAGTGCATGTGTTTTATTTTTTTATTTTTTATCAAAAGATAAAAATGCTGTAAATATCAATATTGAGGGTGATTCTGACACTAAATTGGTTTTAGTTTGTACTGAAGTGAGTCAAAAGAATAATTTTGAAAACACATTTACTATATAAATGTTGTCAACTAATTTCTCAGAAATATAAAATTGAACCAACATTTAAAAAAAGTATAAGTACAATTATTTTTATTCGAGTATTTCAAAAACAAAAATGAATTATTTATTAATTTTCAAATGTATGGTTATCACTGCTATTAAACGTTATATAATTAACCAACTTTATAATAAACTATTTAAGATAAAGAGAATATTTTCTTTCCATTTAAAATGTTCGAGTAAGATGTGAAAAATAAAAATGTGTGAATTAAAAATAATCAAATTATAAATATATAATATTCCATCAACCCTTTAAAAGCTGTTTGCTATTCACAAATCAATCGAATTATATAATAGTTATATGAGTTTGAGTTATAATACTAAACCATTATGTATAATATGTATTTGTTGTAAGCTCTTTCATACTTTTTTGTAATAAATAAATTGAGTTTAAATGAGTTGATGTGAACTAACTTTAAGAGTTCTGTTAACGAATGGATTCTCTACACTATTTTACGCATGCTTTATAAATTGAATTAATCACATAAAATATGCGTAATGTTGAATATTTCAAAGACATTAAAACATAATAAAAAAAAATTTAGTTTTGATAATTTCGATGGAACTTATAGTACAATCATTATGTCGCATAGGAGTTGTACAATGTTTATTTCAATATACTATAGTAATACACAAGTATTAATGAAACAGCTTATACACCGAAAATTCTTTCAAGTTATTTCATGCAGGATTTTCAAATGTAATCTGTAATAATATGTTTCATCCTTCTCTTTTAACTCATACTTTTATATATTCATACATACGTACACATATTCAAGTATTGTTTTCTATATCCTCTTATAAAATACCATCAATATATTATACAAAAAAATTATGAATAATTTTACCATGTTACGATGAAATACAATTTAATGCAATACTTATTGAAAATTCCATATAATAAATATAGCATATATATTTTAAGATACAAAAATAAATATTATAAATAGTAAATATAATATTAAAACATATCAAATAATAATAACTTAAAGTATGTTTTGAATTTAATTTATTTCAATATAAACACGATACGATATTTTTGTATTCAATTGATTATTTTTCTTCCTTCATAGGTAGTATATTAAAAAAACAAAGAACATCATTAAATATATTCGTTTTATATACAACTTCTTATTCAAACAATCTTATATTTTTATTAATTTAATCATAAGAGGAACTTGGCGTAATATTAACTTATACGCAGTACTTAAAGAGGTTAGCATGAAATTTAAAATGAGACAAGTCTTAGTGATATAGTTACGTATGAATTAAAGTACTCATTATTAAAAAATCAATACACCTACTTATTTAGAGAGTAAGATATAATAATGAACAGGTATTACCTGCATTAATATTTATTTAGTTTACTATAAAATAAAAAATATCTAGATACTTGATACTAAAATGTATTTACAATTCAATTATTCACATTAATATAGTTTCCATATAGCTTCAAATATATTATTATCGTTATAATATGCTTTGTAATCATTGTATTAACAGACTGTTATAAACGAAATATTAACATCAGAAGTTTTTAATTATATCATAATGTATAAATAGCATATGACGTTCAGGATGAGTTTTTAGACGAGGTATTTGGGTTTGTGTCTATTCGTCTTTGTAAATACCTAAAGATCAAAGTATGATTAAAAAGTTAAACAATATACTGCAATATTAGGTTGTGAAAATTATTATACTCCCAAAATAGCCATTAGATACAATTTAGTAAATATTTTAATAACCAAGTTTTCCTTCACCGTTTTAATTTATCTGTTACCTAATTTTTCATATTTTTATTGATATTGAAGTAGATTATCGTTAAAACATAAAATTATGATTTTTTACTTAATTCTCATATGATACTATACTAGACATTTTTTAGCATGATTCCTCGTATGAAATAGGAACAATTTATAATATTTAATAGCTAAAATTAAATTATAATTAATTGGTAGAACATTGCTGGCAATTTGATGTATATTAAAATTATTTTATTACTTACATGTAAGATTAATGTGGTCAAAAACCATGTTTAAATTATGTATTTCTATATTCATATCTTAGAATTTATTGATAGTTTATTAATTCATTAGAAGTTAACAATTCTCTATATTTTTTATTGACAGTAGTAGTCCGTGATGGATTAAAGGTGATTTCAGTTGCAATGATGTGTTCTAAATTGCATTTTTGCATATTTATTTAATTTATTTTTTAATATTAATTTTAGGATAAAAAAGTTCTGATAAACTAAAACTTGTAATTGATAGTTTTTAAAAACTGTTTTGAATATCTAGTGGTTTGTTTTAATGAAATCCAATTGATTGATGTATTTTATTACAGTAATTCATCAGTAGGTGTTTCAAGTGTTTATTATTAAGTTATGTAATATAATTACATAAGTTATGTATTTATAATTACAAAATAAACTTGAAATATACACAATCGTTTAGTTGATTTTTAAAGTAAATGTATTTTTTTTCTTTAAACCTTTGTTAGATGATATATTTATAATTATATAATATAGGTATATACTACATATTATAATATATATTAAAAATATATTTGTGATTCTACTATCCTATCTGATAACTTGTGTAGAAGACAGTAATAACAAAGTATACCTAATGATATTTCTTAGAAGTAAAAAATTTAATTTAAAGAATAATATATATGTTGGATTTATTCTGTGCAGGTATTATAGGATTTTTTATCATAAACAATGCCAATGAGAAATGATACAAAATATCTACATCACATTTAAAATGTTATTATTTTTTTTTTTTTGATTTTATAATAATGAAAACTAGTAATGATTATAGTAATGTGTTTATATATTATTCTCAAAATATTAATTACATATTTATGTATAATAATATATTGGAGTATTAATTAATTAAATAATAAAAAACATATTAGGGACATAATACCGATAAATCCATAATAATAAATATTAATATTTAAGTGAATCTAATTAAATTATACTAAATTTTTTAATGATATTATTAGTATAAATTACATGAATTTTGACAAATGATGAACGACTGATAAGTAAAATTATTATTGGTATGATTTACTGACAATAAATTATTATGTCACAATTATGAATTACTGATGTTGTTATGTTAGCATCTAATGCGTTAAAATAATTGAAGGATTTAATTCGTTGGATTTACTGATTACTAATGATAATACATATTATTTTAAAGTGTTTTAGATAAAGATGTTAGTTAATCTACTTATATATCATTGAACTTGTGTATCTTTTATTTTTTAATTCAGCTAACAGTTTATTACAATAATTCTAAATATTTATTAACTTACGTATCTCCCAAAAAATTCGTTTTTCTGTATAATAAATTTTGAGTTATGGATGTTTTCAATTTTCAATCAATGATAAATCATTGCATAAAAAAAAAAATGTTTCTGAACCGAAATATAACCTTTAAATCTATAAAAATATATATTAACTTATTTTTTATTCAGTAATAGATGCGGTATAATGATCTAACTTAAAAATATCGAGAAGTCGGTAATATAAAACAGAGTTGAGATTATCTATAGTCTGTTCCATCAGCCGCGTCAATTTAGAACATTGATTAAAATAATACGGAAATGTAGATACAACTTCGAAATATTTATCAACACTTAACATTATCAGTAATTGTCGACAATGACTAGGGAATGACGACATTACCTAAATGATCATCATTTCTAGTAACATGTTTACGCTAAGTATGTGGATTTCAAAGTTAATTAAATATACAAATAATTTAAAAATATAATGAAATCAACTAAAAAATACATTTTACAAATTTTAATAAATAATTATCATTCAAGTTTTCCTGAATTTAAAATAAAAATATAAATATTAAAAATTGTAGCACATAAAAATAATAAGTTATAAAACTTTATATGTTCTAATTATGTGTTGTTGTAAAAATTCAGATTTCTCGAAAAAAAAATCAAAATTAAATTGTTGGAACATTTTTTATATGCAGCTCATACTTTATAAATTTAGTAAGGAAGTAGCAAGATTTAATGAATTAAATAGAAATATTGTCATACCGAAATATTTTTTATTGTAATAAATTATTTTTTACAGTATTATGTATTTATGTTTATCTATTTTAATAGAACATTTACATCATACTAATATAAGGTAATATATTATTATAATATAACCGTTGGGAAAAAATACATTCAAAATTGCAATACTTTTTTTTTAATATGACTAGCAAGTAGCAACAGATATAATGAACATTGCACAATAGTGCCACCGCGTTCAGTGTTTGTTGTATATTATATGTAAGTAAACTTGTTATAGTTGTATCTTAAAAAACTTGAACTTTGGGGAAAACCGACAAAGTGGATTTCCACATAACTACCTGTATAATATAATAATATTGAGATCACCGATTATCGATTTGGGGAAAATTCTAAAAAAAAAACAAATAGCTAATAGAATTTATAAACATTTAATCAACCTATATTTTAATATACAGGTACGTTTTAAATTCTGAGCAATTACAATGGTGTTTATATTTTATTTAGTAGAAATAAATCGAATAGGTTTTTTACGACGAAATTGAAAATTAGTTATATTAAATATTATCAGGAGAAACCAAAATCAAATTAGGTTAAATAAGAATTTTTAACGTAAAACTTAAATTCTTAACAAAATTGATTTTTTTTATTTTACCGTAGAGAATTCAAAAACCGAAAACCGTAGATACTTTTAATTTATAATATAATATTAATATTAATATTTTCTATAAAATAAACATGGTATATTTTTTAAAATATTTTGACTATTTTTAAGCTATTTTTAATCGATAGATACATCTAAAATTTTTTTTTATTAATGTTTATTTAACATTTTTTACTCATTCATTCAAAATAATTGAAAATTTAATACAAGACCTTGTAATTGGTTTTTACTGAATTTCAGAATTCTAATACATTATATAAAAGTACAATTTTATTACATAGGTACATATATTTTTTATACAAATTTTTATTTAAAGTTTTGACGAAAATGAATATTTAATTAAAAATAATATAGGCTGACACATTAAAATTCTCTGCTCAGAATCATTTTTCGTATGCAATAATTAAATTATTATTGAATTAAAATTTAACACACCCATTTTAATAAATAATTAAATTATAGGAGGAACCTCCTCCGTACCAATAGTAAAGCGGATTCCTACTTTTCCCTTTTTTATATGTTTAACTCTTGAGATGACGTTGTACCCCATACTTATATTGTCTCAGTTTTACTAACACATAACATGTCAAATTTAACGTTCAGATGAATTTATTTTTAATATTAAAGTAAAATGACCTATTATCAAATTTAATGATAAGAATATTATATTATATTACACTATTTTATGTCTCTTAGATTTTTTCGATATTTTAATTTTCAAGTAAATAATTAACATTTTAAAATTGTAAATATTTTTTTAGTATATTTCGATATATTATGCGTTAATGAGATAAAGATTTTATACATTTGCCGGTATAAAAAACTCTAAAATTGTTCGTATGCGTGTAATTTGTTATTTATAGTAATTAATTAGGCTATAATAGTAAAAATATTTTGTTTTATGGTTGAAAAATAAATCATAATTTATTAATTATTTGTTTCGATATAAATAAAAATTTAAATTAATAAAAATCGATTAATTTTGACTGCATAATATTTCTACAAGATATTTATTGAATAATTAACTGTAGTCAGTAGATACCTATTCAACTACCTAGTAGGTACTGTAAATTTAAATATATTATTATTATTTCAAAATTTTCACATTTTGTTATAAACTCAACGTTAATATACTATTAAATTTAAATAATATTCTGAAGTGTGTACGTAAAATTTACATTTATCAGGGTAAATAAAAACTAAATACTAATAAAACCTATGTACAATACGTGTGCAATTATTTACATTTTATCAGTTATGAATATTTAAAATGTTCTATGTTCACTTATTTACAAGTAAATGTATTGCGAGGATTTATTTATTAAATTGTTTGCATATAAATATATTTTATGAAGTAAAAGTATTTTATTTTTTATATTTTATAATATATAGTGGTGATCCCAAATTCAATAATAAATAGCACTCTTTTGTTTAATATTTTATAATTTTTTTTAAAACTAATATTATATACAAAGTTTAAAACTAAACTCCGTTCTTTTAAACTTAAAATAAATTACAAAAATAATTTTTCGTTAAAAAAAAAAAAAAACTAACTAACATATTATTAGTACGGTACTAGTATAAAATAAATAATTAATTTGTTTAAAATATATACTTGACCGTTTATATTTAAAAAAAAAAAATTATTCAGTATGATACCTTATTAAAAATAAATACGTTTTTATTAAATACCATAATGAAACGTTTTCAACAATTTATCTGTTTTAGACTAATAATTATAGACTTTAACAAATAAATAATCATTCAGTAATTACTATAATACTATTATTAAAAATATAAATATTTTTCACAAATATACGAATTATTAACGTGTGTTAATTAAAGTCAATTATGTTCGAAGTGAAATCTTACACAAATCCAATTTGTTATCAAAATTATAAGTTAAATTATGTTTTGAAGTAATTATACTTATTAAGTAGTTGGATCAAAGGATTATATACAAACCGTAATTAATACGTATTAATTGCTATTGATAAATTATATACTAGAACATAAACATATATGAATTTCAGAACGAGAAAAAAGTACTTATATAGATCATTTATATGCTGTTATAAAACAGGAGTGTAATTTCTAATCATCTTTCTTGTATGTAATATTTAATACGTTTTTATTAGCTAAAATAATTAATGTTTTGTATATTGATCAATTAATTCAACTACATTTTTTTTTTTTTTTAAATTTCTAAGACTAAAAATAAAATACTATGTATAAGTATTTATGATTTCTTAACCTTACATATCAGTGAAGACGTCAACATTTTATACCCGATTAGTGGATGTCAAGTAAGATAATTGTATACGAATTAAATTTAATATATTAAAACTGCACAGATATACGATAAATATATTGAGAAAAATGATAAAATATTACATTTGTTTATTATTTTATGAGAATATCTATCAGTTATCACGTTATAATTAGTATCTAAATGTATCACAAAAAGTAAATACCTATTACCTATTAAAATTTATTTTAAAATATATTGATATTTTGTATAGATGTATGTAAATTAAAACACCTAACACAGTATTTCCCGAACTTTTTTTTACTCAACGTCCCTCTTGATTTTTAAAAATTTTACATTGTCCACTAATTAGTTTAATAAAATTACATTATTTTTTTAATCTGTATTACAACGTTATTTTAGTTACAGTGGTTCCAAAACATTTATCTGAAAAAAAAGTTGTACAGATTTGAAGTACTTATGCAATGATAAATTAATTTATTATTCCTGTTATAGTTTATAAGTTATAAATAAAATTGATATTATAACCTAATGATATGTATGCGTCTGATCATGTTTCTCTGAAATCCACATTTGATAAAATTTGAGTTGAAATTAATTATTCTAAAAATATGGTATAATTATGTGCAACGTATCATAAGTCCTTCAACATTACAATAATTCAGATTAAAAAAAAAAACACATAGTAACAGCCACCGTCCGCTTTTTTAATGCGATTCCCCTCAATCAAGACTGAATTTCCATTCCCCCTAAATGGTTTTATCACTTTGGGAAACACAATTTAATATTGTATTATTATAAATATTAAGTATACATTCAATTTTTCTTTAAAAATAAAGGATTCAAAATAATATAATTTATGTACACAAAATACATAAATAAATGGAAATATAGAAAAATTCAGATTTTAAAATTTTCAGATAGATAAACTATACTAATAATCTGATCAATTTTAATACATATAATAAATATTTTTAAATTTATGATATTTAAAAAAAAAAAAAAAACAATCTAATTTTTAAAATTCAAAATATAAATTATTTGAACATTCAAGTATGATTTTAACTTTAATTCTAATTACAAGAATATAAGACCCTAATGTAGATATTGATAGTACCTATTTTATTGTAAATAAATAATATATTAATATTATAAAGCGTTTAATAAGTGTATATAATATATATCCAAATAAAATTCATTATTTTAAGCCATTAAGAATATTTCATGTCATCAATGTCTGTTCGATTGGTTAGCAAAGCGGACAAACATTTTACATTTTAAATAAACGAAAAGTACGTGATTTGTATACTTCAGTTTTAAATTACATGTAGCCTTATGTGAAACTATTAGTGCACTGGTAAAGTACACGGTATAGTCTACACGATTATACCTACATCAAAAGTATTTTTCAAAATAAGACTTATACTTAAAAAATCAATATCCTCGTTTAATATATAAAAATAATGTGTTTTAACGAAATCATTTATTTTAATTAACACTTTCACTAAAAAAAAAAAAAAAAAAACTATCATGAGAAAATTAATCAGAAAAAACGCTTACCACGTCGCACACCTAAGATAAAACGTGTCTACTAGCTACAACTTAAAATGTATAATGAAAAAAAAAAATTTTTTAAATTTAAAATCAAGTATAAAAATTCGTTTTCCTCAGTATTTAAAATTAAAAAAATAAATACTTACAAGTATTGAATTATTTTTTAAGATATTAAGAAATGTAGACTTGTGTGTAGACTTATTTTAAGATGTAATTATATAAGCAGTGTAAACGTAACTTGAAAATCTTATAATGACTTTATTTTGCTACTTCTATTATTTTTATATAGTACAGACAGTAATACAAATATATAATTTAAGTCCAAATAATTTAAATAAAAAGACGATAAAAATTAAAAATTAATATAAATAATAAAATTGATGTACTCTAACGAAAATAGCAACTGATTAAACAATCCGCTAGTCGGTATATACCAGGAGTAGCCAACTTGCACTTCACGTCTTTATAAAACCAAAATTTACCTATTATTATTATGAATTTTAATTTTCTCGGTATACATTTATAAAATGTATTAAATTATATAAAATATATTTACAAACATTTCCCCTTGATATCATAGTATTCATCCATGTTGTGATATGATGTAATCTGGCTTTATTAGTGCAAGTAACAGAGTGGTGGTATTGGGTAGATTTAAGAAAATTAGCTGTTACAAACATTGAATCATTATTTAAATTATTAATCATAGTTGACAATTTTATTATTGTTTTCCCAACATTATTATATTATTATTGTTAGGTTGTATGAAAAATTTATGTATTTAATGGTACTATAAAATTTAATAGACCAATCATGGATCACTAAATAATGTTTAAGGTATTATTATCCCACTATTAATTCATTAAATGTTTATTAATTTTTCGTGTGATCTGAAGTAGGCGTATATAAAATATAGCTAAATATTGTTCATGTTTTCAGCTATTCATATTTCAAAAACTGAATGTTTTATTACTATTAAATTTCTGACTTTGACATATAATACAAAAATATTGTCCATATTTTATTTATATTCTAATGGTAAAGCTTTGCAACAAAATTACCTCAAACATTCAATACCCTTAAAAATTCTCAGAAATCGAAAAAAAAGTAAGTTGCATTTTTATAGAAAGTTCCTATAATATCATGTTTTTTATGGGCCTTATATGTATACGTAAATCATGTAGAACGGAAAATCCGTCCAAAAATGAATTTAATGATTTAAGTATCTAATCGCTAATATTTGTTGATGCATGAACTTTAATCCAGACGTTAATAAGTTAGTTGATAATTGCGTAAATGAATGAAAGTTTATTAAAATTTTCGTTAGTCATGTGAAAAATAAAAAAAAAAATCAAATATACAAATTTATTGAACGGATTAAAATTTTGCTTTTATATATATAAAAAAATGATAATGGACTTCATATTGCACCGTTAAACTGTATAATGTTTAGTATCAATAATTCATACCATAAACAATAATGCTACATTTAACTTAAAATTAAACGGTTTATTTATTTAATTATTCTTTAATATATTCAATATTATCAACATAAAAAAAAATTGCAATTTGAAACTTAAATAATATTATGACAAAATCAAGTAAATAAATTATACAAATAAACATTATATCATATGAATTCAACAAAAAGTAGAAGAAATAATTAAAATAATTAAATTTGAATCTTTGAAGAAACTGACTTTTAAATTCAGAACTGCTGTTTTAGTATAAATTATATGATTTTACCCATTTAAAATTTTGAATTTTTATTATTAAAGTTTTGATTAATTTGGCTTAGTAAAAAAAAATCCAATATGTATTATAACAGTTTAACTAAATATAAACTAAGTGAGTAATGTAGGAAAGAAAATACCATTTTTTTCACTGCTAAAAATTTAAAAAAATTCATTACACGATGAATTTGTTATTAGTTTAATGAAAATAACACATTTTGTTGAAGATAATATTTTTATTTTATATATTCATTACATAATATAATATTATTAATAACTTTAAGTTTTGATCATCTATATTAACTCACATGAATATGCGTAGTATTAGTGTTGAACATCAAAAATTTCTTTTTTTAAATTTAAATTGCATTAGTAACGTGGTATTTTATTGAAATTGTTAAACGAAATTTGAGATTATTTACATTCATATGTATATATATATAATATATTAGTCCAGGTACTACCATATAAGACTGAAAAGTTTTGTATGTATAAGTCAAAGGTTTGTTGATATTTTACGGGTTGAAAGATTCAGGTAAATAAAGATTAAGTTTCTAGTTTCTCCTTTATATGCGAGGATGTGCGGTATTTGGTCAAGTTGTGTTTGACGGTTAAAGGTTTGTCCCAAAACTGATGCATACTAATTATTTTATTATAATTAGTTATTCAAAAATAAGGCTATGAATAGTTTCAAAAATAAAGATAATTTAAAGATGTATACAAAAGTATTTATTTTTTTTGCAGTTTACCCTCTATCGAGTATATAATGTATATACTAATTATAACTTATACTACACACAGTTCATTATAGTTCGTTATATACATTTTTAAATAAAATTCTTTAGATTGTATTAGTTTTCACTCATAATTTTAATTCAATGTTTAAACTTGGCTATATCAAGCTCGAATAATTTATCTTCAAAGAATACCATTCTCCAAGCTTTTACCTTAAGTCAAAATAATCTGGATCTTAAATAACAGTTTTATTTAAATGATAAAAGTTTCCATCACTATATAAGATTTCTTTTGATTAGTTATAAAAAATTTATTTTATGTTGTGTTAAAAAAAAATTCTAAACAAACAATTTATTAATTTATATTCGATAATTTAATATTATGTACCTAGAATATCATTCTTATTTATTACAACATTTTGTTTTCGCATCGAGTAAAACAACTAAACAAAAAAAAATATTTTTTTTTTTTTTTTTTTTGAACATTATTAGAGATTACATCAGATTAATTCTATTTAATATAATAGTATCTATTTCATTAAATTTAGTATTTTAGATTCTGAGCAAAGTGTTGAAAATATTTATTTTACGATAATGTATGTGTTTCTAGTGTGAGCCACGATTTAAAATTGAAAAAAATGCTTTGATTTTGAATTTCATATTTCTAGTAGGAATGAGAATCTAGTTTGCACTTTTGACAGGTAAAAATTAAAAATCATTATACTAATCAAAGTAATTGGACAAATGGAAACTTCTGTGCAAAATTAGTTTTCAACAAAATAGATTTTCTTATTTTGTTGTAATTCAAAATAATTAATGAATAGCTGTTGATAATTGAAATTTTCATAAAATAGTTTTATTAACATTTAAAATAATACAATGGTATTCTATGGCACTACAAATAAATTTGCTGTGGAATTGTATAAATACCATCTATTTAAAGCTTTTGATTTTATATAGTAATTATTCTTAATTCCATTAAATGTAAGCTACTCATATTTTTAACTTATTAATTTGAGTGCTCTTGGCTAAACTTAAATACAAGTCTCGGGTAAATCAAATTATAATAACTATTTTATTTTTTGTAACATACAATTGCAGTTCTATACAAACAAATATTATTCGATTTCTATTTACCAAAACAAAATCCCTACCTGAGCCCACCTTAAAATACGAATTTTTTAAAATATCGTTTTACTACATATCTACACTTAAAGCATTAGAGGAACCACTATTCTAGGTTTATACATTTTGTTGTTTTTGAGAAGTTATGATCAGTATGTAGGCGAATGCAATTTAGATTTTATAGATTCGTATATAGATTGAAAAATAAATAAATATTAATAATATAATGAAGACATTGCTTTTCGCAAAAATGATATCGACTTGCCGTAGTAATACTAATAGTAAAATAAATTATTTGGATAAATATATCATGAAATATTCTTAGTAATAAGGGCTGAGAGACCGTCTTTGTTCAGAATCATTTTTCATATACAATGAAATATCAGTGAATTCAAATCTAACACATTAAATAATGTCGCTCGTGCAACACCTACTGTACAGTAGAGTGGTATTCACTTGCCCACCTTCTCATACTTATTAGTTAATTACAAAATAATTTATGTATAACATGTGCTAAATTGAGTGTCATATCCGCGAAACAATGGAACATTCCCCTTGTATAAACCATTTAACATTTAATTTTAATTTTCAACACATTCTGTATTGGATCACATATTTAGACGAACAGTAAATTGAATTATTTACTGTTTTGTGAACAAGCGTGGTTGCGTTGAAAATATATTTAAGGTATATATATTCAAAATTCGCGTGTTGATGCCTAACGTCCAACACGACCGTCTGTGAATAATAATGCAGCTTCTCTCCGTGACTGCGACATCAGAACCCCGTCACGGAGTCAATGAGCGCAATTACGACCTGACGTGGTGACAATACGGCGCACGGTAAGGTTAGATCTAACGCCATCTATGGAGAGTTACATACGTTTTACTTTCGAGTTTTGGTATATCATCATATAAATAAAGTAATACTATAAAGTTACAAATTGATTTTTAGGTAATATTATATTAATTATTCAGTACTAAGTGGAATATATTTTTTTAATAGGTATCAAAAAAAAAAAAAAAAAGAGAGAGAAAATCCAAATCTTTAAATTTTATTTTGTTTCTAATCACATAAACTTATTAACATATCGCTTAATTTCTCTAAGTAATTAATAAATATTTTTTAGGTATCCTTGCTACGAATATGTGTAAGAATAATATTCCATAATCCTCATATTATTTTATTTTATGAATTTAATAATATGATCATTTCATGTTTTTTGAAGATTAATATTTTAGCGAAATTATGGTAGACACTTTTAACGATAACTTTGGTCGGCTGTCTGGTTAGTGGTTAGTATAAATATATTTCTACTGGCATGATTTATTGTATTTTTTGATTTTAATTTAAATACTGATATTATAATATACCTACCTGAAGATGAATTATTTTTTTGAAAAGGAAGAAACCGATATAATTTTATGATAGCATTTTTTACGAAAAAAATAGTTATATTATAAACATAATAGAAAATAATATATAAGTCATATCCATAGTAAAAATGTATTTACCTTTTTTATTATAGTTTATACTTACATATTTTACACATAATAAATGAATATAATGTATAATATATAGAAGCAGTATAACAATTTAATAAAATATACTAGGTACACTATGTATACATAATTTATATCATACATAGTTTTATTATAAACAATGTAATATATAAAATAGAACTAATCGTTGATCTTAATATCATCACAGTTCCTGGCCCATGATGATATATTTGAATAATGTTATCGTAAAACATGATAGTAACTATTGCAGCAGTTATGATAAATTAAAGAAACTGTGAGGATAATATGATAACTGCTGTCATAATGGCGCATAATAGAGCTTTCGCATTGTCATAGTTTAAATGGATTTAGGGGCTCAAGTCTTACCTAAAATGATTTATTCATACACCCATGATATTTTTCAATTTTTTTTTTTTTTTAGGACATTAATATATATTACAATTGTCTTAAAACTTCTAATTTTTATTTAAATTGATTTTCCATTGATTCATTCCCATATAAAACTTGTGTACACTTAGTAAGTTAATACATTTTCCTTTTGTTCCCCGCGTTTGTTCCTAACAGCGATCAATTATTATGTATGATAATCGCTAATATATTAAAAGTTAAATGGTTACTATAAGTAAAAATGTAGGAGTTCTATGGTCTGTTAGACCTTAAAAGTTATTATTTATTATACTCAGAAAGTGATGTCATTATTATTTGCATAAATTGAGTTTATTGACATATAAATCTTAAAAATGATTTTTAATTGACTACATGGAATAAATTATGTTTAGAAAAAAAGCATCTTTATCCTATTTTAATTATTTATAAAAATATTAGTTGATATAAGTAAATCATAGTATTAATTTCAGTTTATTTTAAAATGATTTTATTTTATAACATTTTATTATACTATATATATTATAATCTTTTATATAATATACAATGTATATTTATTGTTCACTAAAACTTTATTTTATTATTATACCATAATTTAATAAGCAATAATCGATTACTTAATAAGTTTTTAAACAAAATAATAATATTATAATTAATTCAATCGTTGAAAACTATTATTAAAAACTTATTGTCGCTTTAAATAAAGAACCCGTCTCATATTTCTCAACTTCAGGGCACACTTATTTAAAAAAAAAAAATCGTAAAAACAATTTGTATGTGAGTAAAGAATGGGTTTGTGGTATTTTATTCGTGAACGACAAAAGAATCGTTAATTTTTCAAAGATGTGTATCGTTTTGTATCATTTACGTAAAGAAAAGATTTCAAAATGGTTTTGTTGTTGGTCTTTGTGCACTTACTGCGGCATTACAACAGTGTTAACAAATGTTTTGTTATCAAGTAGAATGGAAACCTGAAACACTGTCAGATGTTTGTTGCACGACATTTTCTTGATTAATTATTCATTTCAGCAGAATTTTGGCCACCATTACAAAATTATCCAATATATTGAGTATAAAAATGTAAATTAGTTACAATAAACGATTATGATTAAAGGACGCATGTGATGGACATAAATTTATATAGTATTGTTAGGTACTAAATTAATTTCTCATGTTTAAATTTTAAAATATCAGGTATTGTTTATAAATTAAAAAATATATATATTTTATTTATTTATTTAACAATACTAATCCAATTACGTAGAGCAATATCATAAAACACTTAATTAATAATTAATTATTTTAACAAGCATAGTATAATAACAAAACAAATATTAAAAATATGATGGATCCTTATTTGCAATACCCGTTATCCTAATTATTGCCTGGTTTTCTAAATAATTAGTAATGAATTTAAGTATAAAAAATGAATATGTGTGGTGGACATAAATGGATGAGACTTAAAAATTAATAAAATAAAGTAGTATATTTTATACTATATTATACTTAGTCCTTTGGTATTCTCCACTAAAGATTTTAAATTATAAATTTGAATTGAAATGATGAAGTTAGGTCTTATGTTAATATTATTTTGTTTCAGACGACTTCGAGAAATAAATATTTGTTATAATATAAGATCTTTTGCTCAAGCTTTTTTCTTGATTGGAAAATAAATACAAAAATAAGTTATATTCAATTAATCCATAAAATTGATTCAATAGTAAAAATATTTTTCAGAAAATAATTAAATTATCTGCTTCAAAGTTCAAATCGATTTTTAAGTATAATGATTGATCATTGTTAATACATTATTTAGAAACCACTCAGATATCACAAAATTCTATTATTTATTTGCTTTCATGTTTCAATAATTGTTAAATCCAATAATTTATAATAGTATACTATAAATTAAAACGTTAATAAAATTACCTTAAATTTCAATAAAATTTTAAAAAATAACATAATATAATTTGACAAACTTGGTACCTCCTGCTACATATACGATTGTATTTAAAAATAAATATTTATTTATTTATTTATTTATTAGAAATAAATATAAATTGGTAGCTTGAAAATACCTAAGACTATTTGTATAATTTTATTTAATGCTTAAGAATCATTTAAATTATAAATACTTCCAAAAACCTAAACACTAAAAAGAAAAGAGAAAATAATATATTTTCAATGCTCATTAGGAAATCTTTTTAAATAAATTATAGTTAAATTCATTAAGGTCTTGTGTAACTACATATTACATACTTTAAGAACTAATGTAAAGATTTATGATATAAATCCAGCTAAAACCCTTACTGTTGGTTCAAATAAATAAATTAACCAAATGCATGAAACTAATTTATATAAATCATAATTTTGTAATTTTAAACGTTCAATGTTTTTAAGTAATCGCTTTATACTGAGGAATTCTATTTGACACACCTGTTTTAAGGTGGATAAAATAGAAAATCAAAATCTGAGAGGTTTAGTAAATTCATGAATTTTGTTTAAAATGCCAATTGAAGAATTAATCTACCCCTACAAATGATTATGGAGATTTAAAATCTGAGCAAAATAACTCCATTGCAAATTATCTGTCGGCTCTGTGATACTAAATTGTTTCTGAAGTTTTCCAAACAAATTACTTTTTTACTAATTAACATCTGCTTGAAAAATGGATTTAAATGACAAGTAATGATTTATTCAATAATTTAATTACTTACTGCAGTAAGCATTACCATTACTGTACTCAAGTAAAGATGAAATAGTATTCAAATAGATCTTAGCAATATAATATATTTATGTGCCATTTTTATATTAAATGCAATTTTGTTTAAAAACTAATGTATAATTTTAAAATTTTATTGAATCAAAATTATATTATTATTATTAAACTAAATATTAATTTGGTTAAAATTATAATATTATGGCAATAAGTATTATGCGTGTAACCTTACAAAAGTATATAGAATAACTTTTTCGTTGACATCCAATGATATTATGTTTTCTAAGGTGCAGTCATAATTTATCATAAAAATAAACTAAACAACTATAGTGTTGGTTGATATTCGTACTATATTTTAACACAAGAGGTTTTTTTAATAAAATTTCACAAATAATATTTATTTAAATTCAAATTTTTACGAATTAATATGTTAAATAAATTAATTTGACAATATATTTAGTACAATTTCTAAAGTTTATTTTAGTAAAAATAAACCATGGTCGTTGAAACCATAAGTTATACCTTTGGATGAAAATATAATTTGTTTAAATAGATTTCATCACTGAGCAACAACCAACAATGCATTATGTTACTGGATTAGGGTGATGTAACAAAGTAATCGTTTTGTAGTATATTTAAAACGTGTACAATTTTGACAGTAGCATATTGAATTTCTAAGTAAAAATTTATTGTATAATGAAAACTGATTAATCCTAAAATTGTGTAATATAAACCTTTTAAACTATGATTAAAAAATATATTATAAATAATATGGTTTTTATAATTTAAAAATACATTTTTATTTTTGTATAAAGCTAAAAAAAATATTGACGAATAGTCACTCTTTTTGCTTTATTTACTTGATACGATTAAAAAAAAAAAAAAAAATTCAAATCAATAATAATAAACAAAAATTAATTAACCAGCGTATTTACAAATTATTGAACTTTAAAATCATTCATTTAATAATTTTTACAGTTCAAAAGTCTACTCTGCTATATGCATAATAAATTTAAATTGTGCATCGTCATTGAAGAGTCACTGTAATGAACACGTTAAATTTAAATTCAATTATAATTCAAAATTACTTAGGTGTAAAAAACTATTTTGAGCAGAGACTATGTGAGTTTTTATTTCTAAATATATTTTATTAATTATTTATATATTTCTAAAAGACAATAAATTTCTGTTTTTATTAATTATACGATAGATTGAACTAACTTTTTTAAAGAGATTTCAATTTGCTTATAATATAATACATTAATTTTTGTAAGAAAAACTTATGGGAAACATTTTATTACATTTTTAAGCTTATTGATTTTGAAACAAAAATTGTATCGACATAAATTGAAAAGAATTCAAAAATAGGCAAGATATTTTAAAAACTCTTTTATCTAAAAAATTAATTATTATACGTTTGGTTAAATAAATATGATTTACAAAAAATAAAAATAAATTTATCAAGTAAAAACTTGTATAAAAACTATGTGTATTAAATAAAAATTCACGTTTTTCTATACTATGTTTAAAACTATTAAAAAATGTTTACTTTTTAACAAGCTTGATTACAAAATTTATCTAATTTTTAACCAGAAACCAACCTCAATATTTATAATTGTATAAGTTCTAGTGTTCTACTATGATAAGATTCTTAAAAACACAAATATAACGCACATAGTAAAACCAATATACATTTATCATCTCAGACTGACAATAAAAGTAATAGAACCATATCATATAAAAATATTGTAACAATTTTTTAAGACTGATAAAAAATAATAATGTTAAAAAATATCTCATTGAGTTGGCAAACTAACAAACGTTTTACTCAGTATCGACTAATATTTTTAAACAAGTAACTTCAACAATTCTTCCTGAAAATATTCATAAAATTGTACTGTAAATTATTGTAAAAAAATGATTTAAAAATAATATAATTGTTCAATTCCATATTTAGACTTAATAATTTTATTAAAATGTAAAAAAATTAATACTGTTAAATATAATTAAACAATATTTTTGATAAAACATTATTTTGCTAAACGTACTTATTATTAAATTAATAAAGATATGTCCCATAAATATAAGAATTATTCTTTAATTTTTCTTAAAAAAAATTATTACTTATTTTAAGATAATATATTGCATATGTTGTCATATTCATTATTATTGCACAATTCGTATAAATTACCACGATTATACAATTATTTTTTTATGTATACTTTTAGAAAATTCTAGAAACAAACTATAAATATTAAGATACTTATAAGCTATATGTATCTTTACAACGTTATAAGCTGTTAAACAGTAAATTAAATTACACGTCGTTTGCATACCTTTTTAAAACTCAAATTTTTCGTAAAATATGTGTAGAAACATATTGAATAAATTTGAAACGAAAAATTAAATTGGATAGGTAAAATTTCTAAAACTAAATTATCTATTATTTTAATTTTCCAAATAATATCTATAATTTATTATTTTATGAATAAATCATATTATGTGTGTATAATTCTCAATTTAATTAATAATTTAAGTAAATATTGCTAAAACGAAGTTTACCGGTTATGTTTTTAATTTAAACTTGTATAGAATTAATTCAATACAAACAGTATAATAATTAAAACAAATTTGGTTAATTGACTATCAATAATCAATACACTCACAGTTTACATGTAAACACATAATATAATAAATTACTCTTTTAATCTAATTTTTCTTGTGATAAATTTTACTTCTATTTAAATAATTGTTAAATTACATAATTTAATTTTAGTTTTAATATAATATATTAATTATTAATCATTAAGTTTAGTGTGATTTATAATGTATGAAATAATATTTAATTTGAACCAGAAGTAATAAATTGCTTTACATTGATATAAATTTCAATTTTTGAAGGCGATAAGACATATCCAATAGTTTACTTAAAAAATAATGCAGCTCAGAAAAATTATCAATAAAAGCAAATTATCGAGATATTTACATTATCCTACGCAAAATATATTTTAATCAAATATTTACATTGAAAAAATAGAAATATATTACTATAATAATTTAACTCTATTAATCATTTTAAATGTACACACGATGGAGCTAAATTAAAATAAATGTTTAAGATTTTTACATTTATCAGTGTAAAACCATTATTAAAATTTTAAATTAATACATATAGGTCTTTGTTACTCAAACTACCTTCTAATAATAAACACTCATTTTAGTTTTTTATATAAAAACTACTGGTGTGAATGTAATTCATTTAAAATTCTATGGACAGTGACATGGATGTCACACCCACTTACATTCGTGTCAACTAATATTGTTTTTGACAGCATACATTTTTTTCAAAATAAAAAAGTATATTAACGTCATTTTGTACATCACTGTGAGCAAATAGTTAATTCAAAAGTATATTGTTTTTTTTTCAACTATATACAATGGTTAATCGAGATGGACTTAATAACTTTTATTATTTTATTTTTTATATTTTAATTATTTAATATTTCGCTGTATGCATTTTTTGAATCTGACATTCGTCAAAAGTTATTTCAATGATGTAAAAAGAACAAAATCTATACTATATTATAAAACTTGAAGTATTAATATCATTTAAAACTACACATTAAAACCATTATTTTAATAACTTTTATCATTTTCACCTTTATTGCACTTTACTTTCTTATTAATACATAGGTAATATATTTAAAATTTAGATCCATATATCATTTTTTAAACAAATTTAAAAAAATATATATATAATATTTAATAATGATCACTATAATTATTACTAGTTACTTATTTTACCATCGGTGGATTTAACATGTTTTCAGGTCAATAATACGTACCGAAGGAATTTACATGTTTTAAATTCAACCCAAAAATCGACTACCTATGAATTGGTGGAATTTAGAATCGTCCATATTTAACAGTATATGCGTTTGATAACTCCCACTAAGAAATAATTGAATGAAATTGTATATACACACTACGTATGTATGTTCGTTATCGTTTTCCATGTAAACATGGTCTTCTTAATAATTAATAAATTAAGAGAATTATTATTACCAGCAACCATATTTGATATTGAAGTAAATGCTACTGAGGTTGAAAAGGTCAAAAATAAAAAAATAAACTTAGACCTCAGTCAAATAGCTATCATTCACTAACAAAAATTATAAAACAAAAGAAAAATGATGGATCAATTTTTTGACCGAATATAATGCATTAATTTATCAACATAACTTGTCGGATTATAAAGGTACTAAAATACAGTGACTAACTAATTATTATATAACCGTTGTGGGGGTACTTGGGAGTAAGGATGATCAGCAATACAATGCGCTCAAAAATAACAGATAACTTTAGGATACATATATTTCACGAAAGTATGAAGCGCCATATTTTATTTTTTACAAATGTTGAAAACTTACATTCAAATTTGATTGTTTACGTCATATTTTGATAAATTGTTGATATAATTGTTTTAATGGAACAAATTACTATTATCTCCAACACAATTTAAACATCAAATAAAATATGTTGATTTAAGACAACAACAAATATTATTTTGCATACTGAATAGCTCAATATATCAATGTAAATTCTGGAGTTCTCATATAATTGTGATTCACTAATATAAATTAAGAATAAAGTAGATACTTATTACTAATAAGTAATTTGCTCCCTAAACCATGTAATCATTGCGTACCTATCTATTATGACTTTTGTATTACATTTTTTGTTCTGTTCATATTATTTTAATTCAAATAAAAAAAAAGTCTTTATCACTTAATTTATTTAGATTATTGTGCACTGGTAATGTACAACAAGATATTTTTATTAAATTAAAAACAGTTGAAAATGTTAGGAATTTATTCCAAAATAATATCACATAGAGCAATTTTTAAGATATTTTAACATTTTATCTGAAGCTTTAGTAAAAGGTTTTTCGACTTAGGTTAAATTAACCTAGATATATTTATAAGTTCTATAAGTTCTGCAATTTACAATTGAACTATTCAGTCACGTATCATTGGTTAATGATATACGATAGCCAGTATGTACTTATTTAATGAAATATTTTCACAGTCACAATAAAGAATGAATTTACACGCGATCTTAGTATATCAAGTATAGTATATCCTATAAAGCAAAATAATTACAGTCCAAAATGTTCGTTATAATTTCAACTCAATTAATAATCGTGAATTTTCGATCAGATACTTTAAATGAAACTCTTGTAACTATTTAACTATCCTAAATGATTACTAAAAAAATGAAAAATCATCATTGTAAAATAAAGATTTCTTAAGTTTTGTGCTTATTTATTATGATAAATTGATATTACATATATATTTTCTTTATTATTAAGTTTATCAATAAAACGATATCGACAATTATTTAGCCTCTAAATTTAATTCCAAAATATTCATCGATGATCATTTTAGAGAATTCTTCAAAGAAATAATTTTTTCCCTAGTTATAAATTTAAAATTAGATAATATTAATAATAACTACCATAGGCTACTACCATGTGTAAGATATCAATAATTTATTTAAAGTTTCTATACTCTATAAAATTTACGTATTTATTTTATTACATTTTATAACTCTACATTTTTATTTTTTTTCTAACACTAAAATTAGAAAGTAAACATCATTACAATAATAAATCATAATAAAACACCTAATTTATCTTTTCATATGTATTTACGTATCAAACTATTTTAATAATATACAAAATTAATACCTTAACAGTTTAATAGACGATATCAAGATTTTAATTTCTATTTACATAGTTATGATTTTATGACCTATTATTAAACACATTTTCGTTTTAAATACAAATAGCCAAATACATAAGTAACTATTCAATAACATAAATTAATTTTTTCAATTATAATAATACTAAATAGTTTGATTTTACAATAACGTATTTTATTTTTGCTAAACTAAAGAACAATTAAAATATATTATCCAATATATTTATATATCGTTAATATTTTTTAAAGTTATAAACACAACGAAAACTAAATTAATATAGTTAGAGATTTATACGAGTATTGCCTGTATGACAATTACTGTAAAATTCTAACTAGAAATTCCAGTTACCAAAATTATATTAAGAATGGTCATACCATCTACTCAACAACCCCTTGTATCACCTTTGCTATTTTACTTCTGTTTTCTACTGAAATAAGTAAAAATTCTTACAATAATTAATAATCGATCGTACAAAACACGAAAGGTTCAACTTATTATGTACTATTTTTAGAGCATATACCACAAAGCTATCGGTTTACTGCACTTATTAATAAAATATATCAAATATAATATAGAAGATAAAGTTTGTGAATCCGAAATGAATTAGTTATTATCTAAAAATCTTATCAGTTATCCTACGATAAAAAAATCATAAATTACTCTTTTATGATAAGCTATTAGTAGTTTTACACATGAAATTCCTACAGGTTTTATGTATACAACTCAACAATATATCGAACTCTTTGATTTGAATATAATTGATATACTATTTATATGATATGATATTTCAAAAGTAAAATGATTAATGAAACAAATCCCAAGCCAATGGCCATAAATTATTGTATACATATTATAGTTAAAAAATGGTTTGGAAGCAATTAATGCATGTCAACGATTTTATTCCTATTTTATAATATTTGTATTTAAATAAATACTCTTTTAACTATTCCAACAACAAATATCGAAACTATTGCAGGTAATCTAAACACATACCATTTCAATTGAAGCAATTAAAAAAATATGTTTAATTCATTAAAAACAGCAAAAAGTTCATATTAAGTAATAGATATTATATATACTTATCGTTCATAATTCAATATAATTATTATTTGGTAATCAAACGTGTTTTTGAACATTTTAAAATCCTTTATACATTATAATAATTTATTCTATATGTTGTCTATGATTATTATTTTTTAGTCGCATATAATGACTTTTTTTAAACTTTATCTGTTTCGTTTTTCTTTCTCACTCGCGCCCATCCAATCAATTGAAACCGATGGCACATTTTTGACATGTTTGGAAACACAATGCTCCGTTACTATCGAAAAACAAACATCGCACATTGATGATAAGTACCCAGGCCGTTATACCCTGTTAGATTCACGTTTATCGGTTTATAGCTTATACACAATATTATGCATGCATATACAAACACAAGCACAAAACAAAAAATCCAAGTAAATAGTTTATCATTGGGAGCATAGGTGAGGCAAGTTATAGACTGGTAGAAAAGGAAAGTGAGAAGCGTCAGGAAAAGTTTCACAATTGATCGTTTCACCGTCATCAGTATAGGTACGCATCGTATATAATATACTGTATAAAAAGGCAACTTCCTGTAAAAAATATTCAACTGCCTAGTGTTTTCTAAAAACACGGAGCAGTAAGGGAATAATAATAGGAATTAGGGTCTTACCTTAAACTGTATTTGAGCTAAGAAACTAACAAAGTTGAGTTACAAAATTGTTTCAACTAAGTATTTATGTATTTTCAAGTTTCTGTTACAGCGGTGGAAAAAATATGTATAAGTACACACCGTATTTATTATTTATTTTATTGTGACCAACGCTAAAAACTTGTTCACAAGTCGTAGTTATATATAAATTTGCATAACGTATTTATATGTTTTTTTTTTTTTAATCTAAACTGAAGCTACTCGTACTACGATTTTGGCTAATATATATAAATAATATTTAAAATTGACTTTTATAGATGCTACTATGCTAGATTTAAGATTAGTGGTGTGCGTATAGCTAAATAGCACGAAAAATTATTAATTATTTTACTTGATTTACTTATTTCAAAGGTAAAATTAATTTAAAAAACTTAAAAACAAATTCTTTTAGATATAAAATCGTAATTATTTATACTCTGAGTATTATTACAAGATATATAAATTGGATATACAACTAAAAAAAAATTGTATTTAGATTCCAAAAGTTTTACAGAGGTATCGTATTCTATTTTAAGTATTTGAATATTAAAGTTACATTGTTTTACAAAAATTATTGAGAAAAAACTACAAATATTAGACAATTAAAAATTAATAAATGGCCATAACTTATTACCATAATTAACTGTATTTAAGAATAGTTTTTGGTCGATAATAATTTATTCTTAAGTTTTATTATTAAGGAAAATAAATATTTTTATACTGTTATTTATTCATCTTTTTGGTGTGTTTCGATATAAATATTAATAATTTTAAACTTCTAAGTTTTACTTCTATGAATACCACAAATGATAAAACATTATTAATATAATTTTACTTGAAACTTTGATAATAATAAACGCTAACCTAACCTCACCATATAAACAAATTGTATGAATATTTAAAAAGAAAATTTAATCAAATCATAATTTTAAGTTAGTTCAGTTATGCTTTTCAAGCTTAATTTCATAAAATATAAAATTAAGAAAAAAATACCAAAATTAATATACAAATAATGCGAAAAGACGCTTGTTTTGATCTGTTCTATCTAGGATAGTGTTTATATATAAGTATATTTTACACTTAATAGCAACTATATTTCATTAAATAATATCATAACATTGGTTAAAGATAAAAAATTTAATTTGGTTAAGCGGATTTTTTACCCTTTTTCTCTGTACAATTACTTTTCTAAAAAAATAATATATTTAAAGTAACCAACCACACTCGATTTAAAATCAATCAATAGTGCAACTTGAAACTCAAGGAGCACATTTTAATCTTAATCCATCGTGTTTAATGATTTATTACAGGTTACTTAAAATATTATTTCAAAATTTCTCTACAGTAATTTTTTAACCACGTAATATCCTTGCAGATCACTGTTCACATAATATAATTTGAGTTTGATCTATTTTCATGTAAATTATTAATGTATTTTATGATAGTTTGTTATTATCATAGTTAAATGTAAATATATAATGTTATTCTATATACCTCTGTATATTAAAAGATTTGTCTTAAAATCTCAATTAATGTGGATGGAGTGACCACAAAGTTTTAACATGTGGTTTTACAATAAGTTTTAAATTAAAAAATGCGTGCAGAAATTACTGAAAAATGGGCATAGTACAGCTTTAAGAGATCTGGATTATAATAATATGTTTATCTGATATATAATATTGTTAAGTTTGATTTTAAATGAATATTATGTTATCGTCGTTTTGTTCGTGCTTCTAACACTGCACAACTTTGCTTATAACAAGGAAAATTTAATTTACATTGATAATAAATATAAATTAATAAAAAAAAAGAATCTATGATTTCCTCGTTAGAGGTTTAATTAATATAATTAAAAAAAGGGTCCTATCACTGGATGGCTTCCCTTATCACGTTTTATTGATGTTTTTGTTTATGTTGTTTTGCAAATTTGCGTATTGTGCTATTTTGCACAGATTGTAAATGTTATATTTTTTCTAAATAAAAAAAAAAGTGCATCTACCTGATGTTAGTTTTGTATATATGCTAACTTAATTAAATATATGCTAAAAAAATATATTTAAAATATTGTGATATTTATTGATATATAATTTAATCTGCTAACTAATAAAATTTAGTCGATCACTATTTATTGAAACTTCACCTTTCAATAGTAGATAGTCGTTGATTTAACATTCTCAAAAAAATATATTATATCGGTGAAACCCAAAAGCGCAAAAATAAATATTGTACCCGTTACACTATAAGTTTCATTTCAAAATTATTAATTATTAAATTAAATTATTTATTTTAATTAAATATATAATAATTTTATAATTCAAAAATACATCAACAGTGATCGAGTTCAGTTGAAATTTAGTATTATCGTATCCTATTTTATCATAACGAATTACGGTGAAGGTTGATAATCATTTAATGTAACTATACAATGTATACAGTATAAACTTATATCTAACTTATAAAATACACTTGTTTTTTGTAAAATTTAAACTCTCTTATGGATTGTTAAAAAAATAATTTTTTTTTTTTTACTTATGGGATATTTATTTTTGCGCTTTTGGGTTGCGTTTGAGTCATATTTCGCGCTTATGGGCTACAGCCGTATTATATTTATTTTTGTTTATGATATAACTTTCTAAATATTATTTATTATATTTTATAATTATCAGTAAGTAATTCCAATCAGACATATTTTCTCAATACTTTAATATTTTTCATAAATTTGCTGTAATTTTAAAAAAAAATTTATGAGTTAAGATAGAAACAACAAAATATGTATGTACCATACGTATGCATCTCGTAGTATATACTATATACTCCAAATAACAATTTTAAAAAAAGTTCATTTTTACCTTTAAAAATAATTCTTGCTCAAAAAAGATTAAAAATGTCAAGGTTTAGGTAATAAATATAAATACAAGTTTATAATAATATAATCTCAAAACTGAAAGTGATATTTATTTATATTTTATATCGAGTATAATCAATCATACTAACAGTTAACACTAATATTAAATGAGTTGTTAAAAAATTATCTGATTTGACGTTTATTACATCTTAATATAATAAGATTATTACTATTATTATAATTATTTTAAACCTTTAATTTTAGTTAATAAAATTCATCTCTAAGTTGAAATATTATTTTTGGATATATTATAAAAATTATTTTTATGTTATTCATTATTCAATAAAAATGATAATAATAATAACAATAATTAATATTTAACATTAAAAATATGAAACAAATTTAATATATATATTATTGTAGTTAAATATTTGTGATTCATCTTAAAATTAGAATTGCTGACGATTCTTCAAAATAATATTATATAATTGTGGATATAAAATATTCTAAAATAGAATAACATTCACAAAATAAAAACTATGTCTCACAGATTAATATTATAGCCTATCAATTACTATTATTTATATTTTTTATATAACCTTTAGCATAAATTATAAATTGCCTAATATTAAAGCAAAAATACCCGTGTAAATATTAACTATAATATTATATCTAAAATCTAGAACCAACTTTAAAATATGATTTATCATGGATATGGTGAACGAATAGTTGGACCAGTCCAATTACATGAACAACTTCAAAAGTCTAACAATAATGGAATACAAAATTACTGTATATACATACAATAGTGTACATACGCTATTATGAGTTACATATATATTTATACTTTTTCCAAGTCATTTAATTTATAGTATCATATAACTAGTATTTAGTTTTAAAAAATAAAAATAAAATTATTTTATTTTATTTTTCATTTTGTGTTTAAATGTATGGACTAATGTACAATTAATTAAGATCTTTCACTCAAGTGTATTCAATATACAAAGTAAGAAGAAGATAAAATAATAATATCATTATATATTTGGTTTATTAATTTACAGGATTAAAACCTTCATCAAACAATGACTCAATGGTTTGCTCTCTGGATGAAACAATGAGTACATTTATGGAAACCTGTAATGATACAGAAATGAACTCAACATTTAATTTCAGTTTGGAAGAAGTATATTCTATTTTGCTGGAACATAGACGCGATTCCCGAAATTTGGATAAAAATACTGAGGTAAATACACCGTTTTAACAAATTTTAATGTGAATAATATTAATTTATCGCATGTTTATCGCTAATTCCCAAATAGTTTAAGTTTTAATTAGCACTAACAGTGCTTTTACTGCATTTAAATATTTTAAATACCTAGTTTAAAACTTATATTATTTTTTATTTAATTTTAAATGTATTTTATTGTTTAATTTAAATTTTTATCTTAAGAATTTTACTTAAATTGAAGTTTGTACAATTTAATTTAAGTTTAGAATTTGATTTGTAACAAAATACATGTTAGCTGACTTTTAAATAATACCCTAAATAATTAAAAATACAACCATTGCTAAAAATGCAATAAAACTCTGAACAATTTATGATAAATAACGATATTTATTTCAAAATGTAATTCAATTTAATTCAAATTAAAAAAAAAACTTTTTATAAGTTTTTATTTTTCTTTAATATAATTCTGAAGCATCCATAATACTTAGTCTTGTTTAAGGTTTGGAAACTGTTTGGGGAAAATTATTTAATAGCTTTTTTATTTCATTATTTATAAAAATTGATATACATTTGCAAAACTTAGTGAGTTATAATTTATTATATCAGTTGTTAATTTTATTTACAATTTTGAAATGAGTTTTAGTTGGGCTTATTATTTACATTTATTTTATTTTTTTTGCTGTTTTAATTATTCACATTTATTATATTCTCGAAGTACGAGTAAATAATATATTAATATTAACGTTTCAATTCATATTATAAAGTTAAAAAAAAAAAACACAAAACTGATTACCAATAAAAATAATAATAATAACTTTGATGATGTATAAATCAATTGTTATAATTATTAGAAAAAAAAGAAATATGACAATGATAAAAACTTATTTTGTTGCATCTAACTTAAAAATCTTTATGATAAAATATTGTAAACTTATAGTATAAATTATAGAGTTTAGGCAAACAGTATTAATTTTTTAATTTAAAAATAGGTAATGGATAATACTATAAATAACATTAGTCATGGCTACTAACAAATCTGAATTTCAAAATAGCAAGAATGGTAATAGTATAATTTTCTAATTAATTTTCCATCATGAATATTTAACATAACCTTACTGAATATAAAGGTGTTATCTTACAAATAACTTTAATTTATTTTAATATATATAGTTTACAGTAAACAATAACATATTTAATGTAATGACTAATGATGTAAATATGTATAGATACTATAATAATATATACATTTATATTAATTAAAATGAATAATTGAATTTCCAGTTGTGTACTTGTATATGAGAAAAATGATTTTAAATCCAATCAACTGCTTTATAATGTATATCTAAATTTTTAGAAAAATAGTTTGGTTACTTTTCTACCAAAAGCTTTTATTAGGTATTACTTAATTTGAATTATTTTATACACTGCACGTCACAGATGATAGGTAGTTACAGAAAAATTAAATTTAGATTGATGGGCATTAAATATTTTAAACCCAAATATTAAATATTATTTATATATTTATAATTAACTTTGTGTTATACATCATGAATGACATTAGTGGAATATAATTATACACTTATACCTATTTAATATAAATAGGTAGTGATCGAATGTGAACACAGATCCTTATTACTTCATCGCTTCATCGGAATTTTCATAATAATTTTATAAAACCTAAAGGTACCATCTTGTATACCATCTGATATATCACGACTATGCAAGTTTTTCAGTTATAAATCACATTGAATTAAAAATATGCTATCCATGTCTGTATAATTAATATGTAGGGAGTTTACTAATATTTCGCTTGGAATTGGGTTGATGTTGATAGACCAATAGCGCTCTGTCATTGTCAGGGTTTTGGTAGACCAATAGTTGCGCTAAATAACAGTCATTTAATATGTATTATATTCAAAAGCAATTTAGTTACTTCATGATATAAATACAAAATAAATAGTTTAATCATTTGTTTTCTTTTGTACGCTCGCATGTTAAAAAAAAAAAAAAAAAAAAAAATCAGTTTATAAATCATTATTTTATAATGATATAAATAAGTATGAAACTTAATATTAAAAAAAAGCAAGTATTACGATTGGTATATTGACTGTACACATATATAGTGTTATTGGTATATTAAACCTTAAAATACAATAATCACGGTTGGTACACTGACCATTATTATAATACAGCTGGTATACAGGGCAATTCACCAAGCACGCTAAGAAGGTGACCATTCATTTTTTACTAAAATTTTGATTATTAGAATTTTTAAGTACACTTAAAATATACATACATTTGTTATACCATTCAAAGATAATCCTGTGATGATACAAACTTGTTTTTTTTTAAAATAAGAATACTCCCTTTGACTGAAAACTTTTAATAAGACAATTTATTTCAAATTTGAATAAATGGTTTCTGAGTTTGTAGATTTTTGTGCCAGAGGTATTTAATCTTGTGTTTATTATACTTGACAATTTCGACAAATTATAAAATGTTAATACATGTTTTATATCAATGTATCATCGCCAAGATACGTCTTCTTAAATTGAATAAAAGATTCAAATATTTGAAAACGTGGGCCTTAAGTATGCTGAGAATTTTAAAAATCGTTGTTCGAATAAATTATTATTAAAAGAAAAAAAATAGGTGTTAGCATGTTTGACGAATCGTCCTGTATACACCGCCGCGTATGGAAGATCATCCTTTATAATATTATAGTGTAACGTTTTCATCGCCTGTCAAATTCGTTCAAGTAGATTGTGCAAAAGTTTTATGAAACGAAACAAAACATATCATTTATTCGTGTATTCATATTATTTTACCGTCTCGTGGGCATAAAATATAATGGAAACGTACGTTAAGTTCATAAGCCGGAATGACTCTAAAAACCATCTATAAAACGTTGCTCCGAAATAACAATAGCGTTAGTGTGTGTGATGATGAAACGGCGCGGCGAGTGTGCGCTGCGAGGTTTTTTTTTTTTTCTGTTTTCTGTTTTTTATTTTTATTTTTTTGTTTTTTACAGATTTTGCTGATAATAGTTTACTTGGGCTTGATGGTCATCGGGCTGTCGGCTAACCTGACCGTGATCTACGTGGTGGCCAGACGCGCTCAGATGCACACCTCCCGAAACCTATACATCGTCAACTTGGCCGTTTCCGACATGACTCTGTGTCTGGTGTGCATGCCGTTCACGCTGACGTCGATATTGCGACACCAGTGGTCCATGGGCACGGTGCTGTGCAAGCTCGTGCCGCTGTTGCAGGGCACCAACATCATGGTGTCGGTGGGCACGATCACGGTGATCGCCATAGACCGATACTGGGTGATCGTCCGCGGGTCCGCGCAAAACGAACGGCGCACGGTGTACGTGTCCATAGCCACCGTATGGTTGTTGGCCGTCCTGACCACGTCGCCTGTTGCTTATTACCAGGTGAAAGCTAGTTTAACGTTTTACGGAAATAATGCTATACTGCGTGTAAACGAGACGGCGGAGACGTTTGGCCGAGTGATAAACCGGTATCGATCGAAATGATCGGTCAACAGAAATGTGTCTATGCCTAACATTACATACCTACATGCTCCCGCGGGTTACGCGAGGACGCCCGCGGAAAAGTATCCACACTAGGTGCAAAATATGTTTAGTGTCAGCTTGTTTCCCACACCACTTGATCTCCCTCTTCCCCCCCCCCCCCCCACCCCATCCAAAAAAAAACCTAAAATTATACGAAATTTTTATACATCAACGATCGTACTGCCCGTACTGGTGAGATAACATTTATTTTATTTATTAGATCTTATAAGGTATTTATTTTCTCATTCGCGTGATGCGTGCACATTATCAACGATTAAAAATTAATGCCTACCGCCTTGAACTCAATTCAAACTTTACGACATTCTCTCTTGTTTGCTGTTCGAAAAATTCTTTATATCCATACCCTTGTGGCTTTGTCGGTGATTATTGATTAACCCTAAATTTTACTATAATAATATTTTATTAATATGCAGCAATATATTATAACGAGTTTCTCATTAATTTCCGGTCTTTCGTGATTATAATTACGTCTAACATCAGTAAGTACAACAGTTTCTCATTATAGATATTTATTACATACTATTTTGGCCATAATCATGGTTATAAATTATAAATTAACTGTGAAAAAATGTTTATATTTAATTATTTATTTGAAAAGTCTAAATTATTAAAAAATATTTTCTCAGGTAGTGCACATATGCACCACCGGGCGTCCCTGTGCAATCTATACATAGATTGAAATTTGAAACTTAACGTCACCATAATTAATATTATTATCGATTTGACACCATTAATTTACGTGAAACGTTATAATTTGCAAATAACAAGTATTAAGATAATATCATATATTTTTTGGTAGTAAATATTATATAAACGTAAAACCAACACTCACACGTCCTATAGTTAAAAAAATCAATTATATCTTTGGCATGAATATAATTAAAATTTTTAAGTATACCTTTTTTTTTTCTTCATATAAATCTCTATTATAACACTCTTGTACGGGCCGGGAGCGAATAATAATAAATAATAATACACATGCCCGGACACCAAAACTTTGTGTACTATATAGCACCTAAAACATAAAAATTTTGTGGAATAGCTGGGTGTGCAATGTTTTAATAGCTCGAACAGCAGCAATTAAGATCGTCGGGCAAATACTGTCGAGCTAGGTAATGCTAGTTAAATAACATGTGTTTTGCGTATCAGTGTGTAGGTATGTGTGTGTAAACTTAAAACTAGTGACAAATAGGTAACGCGAATAGAAAAAAGAGTTACTCAATATTAAAATAATAAAATATAAATAATTACGGCTCCTTTTTGGCTCAATATAGTACACGTACATATATATAATATATATATATATATGTATTATATATATAATGAGATATGTAATAATTAATAAATACAAATAATAATAAAAACTCGCAATTTTTGAAACGCAGACTGGCCAGCGCTACTTTTGCAAAGTCCTTAGAGCAACAATATATAATAATAATAGATATTATATAATACAAAACAAGTATTGGTTCGCGCACATGCAATATACAAAAAATAGTGGAGATTAGCACCTATACAGTATAATAAAAACTGTGGCGATTCGTGTCAATACGAAAAATAAATATGACAAAATAGTGGCGGTTAGCACCTATGCAATACCTAAAATAAATATACAAATATAACGGAGTGTGTGTTATCAGCTGTGCCTCCCCTGTCCGTGACCTACTTATATTATTCTCGATTATTATATAATATCAAATATCAATATATTATATTGGCGGAAACAGCGATCTTGAAATTCTTAAATATTTTTTTTGTTTTCAGGTAGTCGAACCATTAAAATTTCAACACGTAGTGTTGTACGAATCTTGTCGGGAAAAATGGCCTTCGACCGACATCAAAGTGGCGTATAATATAGCAGTAGTACTCATTCAAGCAGTACTTCCCGCCACTGTTCTTTTGGTGGTTCATATTCGTATTGCAGCATATTTACACGCACACACTGCTTCTCAAAAAGACTCGAGGCGTGCACAGCGAGAACTTCAAAGAAACAAACGGACCACTCTACTTCTTATAGGTATGATTAATGACAAAATTAAATTAATTATCTGTGAGCAGACTGTTCAATATTTATTGACTAATATTATTTAAATCATAAATTCTATTGTTCGTAAACAGTTTAAAATCATCTCTAGAATAATAGACGTTTTTCAACCCTGTCCGCGTATAATATAGTTACATTTAAGAACATGCCGATAATGTGTTAAAAATGTACAACTGACTCGGTAACACGTAAACTGCGCCCAAATGACTTTTTTTTTTTGTAGACTGCGCCCGAAATTTTATCTATGTCAAAAAAGTATGATGTAAACTGCGCCCGACAATTTAAACTATGCCCCGTTTGTAAAATATAAAAATATTTTTAATTATTAAAGTCTCTATAATTGTGCACTTTTTCAATTATATCACAGAAATCTTATTTTCGTCTAGAAATACCAACACGTTATCGAATAACTATTGCATTCTAAAAAAAAAAAAAAAACGCGAAAATTTACAAAATTTAATTAATAAAAATATTAGTGGTCAAACTCCAATTAATGAATATGTAGCAATAATATATTATTATTTGTAATATTTTAACTTAACCTATTTTACGTTTTAAAATCATATTTATTTTTTTTTAATTCTTAATTTAATTTTAATTTTAATTTTAATTATTCATATTATATGATTGTAATGAATACTTAATTAAATTAAGTATACATTAAAAATAATTTTGCAAAAATATAGCTATTGATTTTTAAAATTTCACCCGAGCACAGTTTACAATCGCTGACTGACTCACTTTTTACTTTTTGTTTGTCACTACTTTTGGGACAATTTATTCTAGAGGGAAGTACCTTATTTTAAACTCCGTTAAATGTTAACTACAAATGTTTGTCACAAGTCATTTAAGTGGTTTTAACCAAGTATAAAACGCAAGTTAAAATTATATCCTATCATAAAACTATTTTATATTCTAATAATGTAGGTATAACTTCAATTAAAAGTGTCATCATTGCAGGGTGACTGCTTTTATCAACCTTATTCATGTATTATTATATCGTAACTTAACTAATACTCTTATTGTACCCGTGAGGTACAGATTGTTTATGTAATAATAAAGGAAAATAAAATATATTCTAAAACTAATGGTAACACCGTACAAACAAAAATAATAAATGACAAATGTCTGTGTGATCCAATCATTAAAATTCAAAATTTAAAAATTTGATTTCAAGATGTCTATTATCGGGTATAGGATAACCATGCGGTACCTAAGTACCAAATTTCAAAATCATAAATACGATAGACTTAGCTATTATGTATTGCTTATACACACGCGCACGTGCAAACAAACATTGCCTTTTATTAATACACATAATTATTCAAATGCACTTGATTTCCATGATAAAATGTGTAAATGTTTAGTTAAATCAAAGCGATAAAATCGAGAAAAAATATTTTTTAAATAACATTCAATTCTACACGGGTTAACTAATCTTTTAATGTATTAATAAATTACACCTGATAAAAGCCGAACTCGAAATAACATAATAATGCAAATGTATAGGTCTTAATGTCAACTATATGGATTGACAGCGGTCACCAGTGAATGTAATGTATGTCAAGTACATGATGACACCGGCAACGAATGTGTTAATGAAAAATTTTTCATGTTTTATTTAATACAAGGGTTGAAAAATTCGATGTTTTAGGAGTGGCTGTCGTCTTCACTGTGAGCTGGCTTCCGCTGGCCGTGTTTTCGTTGGCCGCTGATTTAATGACCAAGCCGTTAACAACCAAACAGCTTTACGTGACATTGGCGGTTTGCCATCTGACCGCCATGACCTCAGCTATCTCAAACCCTATAATTTACGGCTGGATGAATTCCAATATCCGCAACGAGCTGTATCAACTATTCTACGCAAAAATCTTGAGACGGCGACCCGGAAACCGATCCATGGCAACAGCCACAACAACCATTAGAAATAGAACCCGACCTTTGATCACATACAACACTTCGAATTACATGCCTGGAAGTCAGGAGACGTTTTCAAGAGGAGTCACTGTACTTTAGGCAGGGACTATGGATGACCACGGCCATTCCGCCGAAGAGACAACGTTTCCAGGATTTGTATTCATTTTATTTTTCGAATGTCATCCCATCCTTTATCGCGTTATTGAGACTCGATATATATTTCCAACACGAAAAGTTACATCATTTTTACCATTACGATCTTATATAATATAACTCAAAGGTTCTCTTAACCGTTGATCCATTGCCGTAGATATTTATTCGAGCTTTTACGGAGTGACTCTGAATATTTTTTAAGATATTTACATTTTTTTAATAATGTAAACTAATTCGACGACTTGGGTTTACCTGCGGTTATGGTATTTATTGTTATCAATAAAATTAAAATATAGCATTTTATAATACTTTTTTTTTTTAATTATCATTAAATAATAATTAAAATAAAAAATTGTTTTTATTTGTGGATTCATGACTATATTTTATGTCTAATAGGGTTGAATGACTCATGAAAGGTTAAGGCCCGTTATTCATTAATATAAACTAGACAATGAAAATATCATGATTTATAATTGAATTATCCATACAGTATGGGTACATTCAAAATTTAACAGAAATAACTTATAAATAGAATATTAACCAACTATGTAATAACACTAATAACATTAAAATAACTAATTGTAATTTATTAGACCAACAGTTATTACTTATTACATAGTTGTCAGCTAGATATAGTGTCAATTCTTTCTATCACACTTCGTATATTATAATCAAATATATTTGTACTGCCATGACCCATGTCATAAGTGTTTCTTTTTTTATTTTTTTCGTTCAATTTTCAACATAATATTGTCATAATTTAACATGTCTTTTATCATAAATTATTCAATTGTACGATATATTATTAAAAAATATAATAACAATTATATAATGATATTATATATTATTATATTTACTTTTTTTTTTATTTTTACCGATAGTTAAATATGGTACGTATACATAAGACATTAAAATTAGAAAATCATACTATATTTATTAGGTACTTAAGAATGACTATTTAGTATTCATTTCATAGGGATATGGATCTATAATGTACACCTTTATCTTTATTTCATAAGAAAAAAAAATTATCATACATCTGAAAGAAATCGTTATAATATTAGCTGAATCGGCGATAATCACCGATTTCATTGATAAAAATTACTCAATACTGCTCAATAATACAAAATAATGTTCAAACACAAAATGGTCAGGTCTGATATTTCTAATTATATTATAAAATATTACATTACAAAATGATCATTAAATAATTATAATAATTGGTAAAAAAAACCGCGACAGATTAAATAAAATGTCGTTAAAATTTGTCACTATAAAATTTAGTAATTAAATTATCAATAAACTGAATATTTTTTGGATCGATATTAATTCTTAAGTATTATGGTTTAAAAATTATATATGTTTATATCAAAGATTAATTTTCAATAAAGAATAATAAATTGAACAATAAATGTTTTTTTTTCTACAAATATCAATATACCTAAAACTTAAAGTATATTGGTACTATAAAGATACAAATTTTAAACATATTTCTCAGATTTATACAAAAATGTTTATATATATATATATATATATATATATAAATACAATCTATAAATAATTAAATATTATATACAAAGTGGTTGTTACAAATTATGTTCGTTAAAGTACGAAATGAGAATACTGTTGTACAGTGTTACTCTTCACAGCATCTACACTCAATTTTGTTGAAATGTACATTATATAATATTTATAAATTCATTACTTTGTACTTTAGCCTGGTAATTTATAAAATATATCACACGAGACACAATTACTAATATACGCGAGGAAAAGTCTTTGATGAGTATATCTTTCACTACCTCTTATATAAAATTGTGAAAAAACTCAATAAATTATACATTACACTCAGGTTTAGATTTACGTGGACACCATACATAATATTATGTAAATAAATATTTTAAATAGGAATTAATTCTTTGCTACATTTACCTACTACACACGAAAAATTATATTTCTCATAAAAATCATTTTATCAGGCATAATTAAATACTGTATTTTTTAATTTGTTGTTAAATTTACTTGTGAAAATTAATGTAAATGGACTTCTTAACTACGTAAACTCAGACACAACTTTTATTGATTGCACTATTCGTACATGATTGTAATTTTTAATCAATTATTAGAGAATAAAATAAATCCAATAAATTTTAAACAATAATTGCTTGCAAACTATAAAAAAGTTATAGTGATATTATTTAAACTTTACTGAAAATAATCACAATACAAGCATATTTATATTAACAAACTACAGCGCATTTTTTAATAAGTATTATCGGTATACTATATGTATATAGTGTAATCAAGCGAATGCCTCAAATAAAGGAATTAAATGTGAAAATGACGTTATTGGAAATAATTTTTTATTTAGCAAATACATCGTCTTCATAAGACATCTAAAAGTATTAATATTTTCAAGAATAAATCAATCAAAAGTTATAAATATATCTGTAAAGAGTATCGATTGCATTTGTTTTTTCTTGCAAAATAATTCGTAAAATAATGTTTAGTCTATAGTGAGTTTTTCTTTCGTAAATTTTGACTAAAACCATCTAACAAGTGCAAATCAATTAGTTATTCTTATACGTAAAATATATTGTATAGTAATAATATTTTATTGATGTAACAGTGTCATTATATATCTTTCTGTCTTATTTACATTATACAATGTGTTCCGGGGGTAAGTGACTGCAGGCCGGCGTCATGTTGTGATCATATACTGTAAGTTATGAAAAACTATTTAATAAAGAGGGAGTCCGGATCTCCTGTTTCTTTAATCGTGCGATTTAATTTTTCTCAAATTAAGCGGAATCTACCTTTGTCGTCGATTGCGATCAACTGAAATTCAACGAACGTCCTACCGTGCAAAATAAACTATATTGTCATACCATTAATCCATCATAACATCACAAGTCACAACTACTAACCACGGTATGAAGAAATGTTGCCCTGTTTAACCCAATTCATGTACCGATTAGCGATTCTGTGAATCCAAAACTAATCACGCTTAGTGGTATTACTCGGAAATTACAAAAGATATGAAAACAAAACTTCCAAGGTGTTCTGGGTATTATTTAGTACAATATTAAAATCAAAATAAAACCGTAGCGAACGCGTCGTTATTTGGACTCGTACGCAATTTACTCTCAAAAATACTATTCAAATAAATTTTCCATAACTAAAAAAATAAAACGGATAACCCCTATTCTCTCTCTCTCTCTCTCTCTCTCTCTTAAAAAGTTTGTTTTTATAGCTTAATGCGTACCATTAAAATGACGCTGACCGGTCAATATCTCCCGGGACGCATTACAATGTTATACCAAAAAGCAAAATTAAAGTAACTAAAATATATTGTTACGAAAAAATCTAGTATACAATAAATTCGTAATCATTTAGTTGAATTCAAAAGGTGTATTTACATTCTTAAAACCTATAGGGCCCAAGAAGTTTGTTCTTTACTTACCGTGTTCAAAATACAATTGTACCTACTGCAAACGCACCTGTATAGATATAGATCTGCAGTGTTTAACGAACCTCAGGTATTCATAACATATTATATGATTTATGTACCTACTTTTATTGTTTAAAATATTTTTATGATATCATTGGTCTAATGATTTATGGTTATTCGATGTATTATTATATATATTAATATTATATATAGACGGATCATAATTACGCCCATACATTTTAAAATAATAAATCAATTGTGCAATTTTATTTTACATGCAGTGTGGGAGTATTTTTATTGACACTTATAACAACTTGGGGATAATTCTCATATTAAAAATGAATGGTGACTAAACGTTTTTATATGTAGGTTATCTATTGTTATTCTTTTTTAATGGATATTTATGTTATAATGATATCATATACATAGTATCGTATTATTTTGTTTTTAATCACGTGCATATACAGCTTGTAAATTATTATATAATAAAGTAACATTATTGTGTATGAAATAAAGTTCAACGATTTATCTAATATTTCTGGGAAATAATAAATGACAAACAATTAAATTCTCTTATATCTTATTTTCGATTCTGCAAATTTCAATACCTAGTATTTTATTATGCATTTTAAACAATATCTTTCAATCAAAATACATTAAATAATTTCTCAATATTTGAATAAATTATTAAATAAAAATAATTTTATTTTTTAATGCGCATAAAACTGTACTGAATGAAAACACAAATACTTTTAATGTTATAATCTTATAATATACTCAATATAGCTAAATATATTATAATCGGTATCGAAGGATGATAACTGTTTTATTGTTCCGTGCGAAATCTGAAATTTCAATAAAATATAATAATTAAATAAGATTTGATGGCCGCCGGGGTAACCCCTTTCATATCACATAAATCCAATTTTTGTTTGTTTCTTATATTTTATAATTATTATATACCTAGTATTCGCCAATTTTAATTTTATTAATTTTATAGATTTTAAATTATTTATCTATTTTTAATAAAAACAAATATATAAATATATATTTATTTAGTTATTTATGACAGCGATGTGCACGACTGGTCGCGATAATAATTTTACAATACAAATGTTACAACTTATGATAGTATGACGCGATACATTTGAATAGTGTGTATATTTATTACAAAAAGTAATATAAATAAAAATCATTGTTGTACATATTCAGTTGCTTGCTATTGTAACGAAACCAATATAATATTAAATAATGATAATAGTATAATATTATTATACTACATTTTAGATTCTTCGAAGCGAAGTGATGAATATATTGTATTGATTTTATTACATGATGCGTGTACTTTTTTTGTGTATGTGTATACGTTTTATAGAAATGGTACTATTTTTATGTCTGAGAAATATCTCTGGTAACAAATCGAATCTATTTGTTACCTTTAGGAAGTCAAAGTTGACAATTCTCAAAGCATTTAAATATAGTCAAAACGAAATGGATGAAAAATGATGGAGGAAAAAATAAAAACAAATTTTTGCACAAAACCAGTTTTTTACAATATCGATTTTATTTATCCGTCTATAAATTATACTATAATAAGCTCGAATGTTATTCAAAAAAAAAAATAAACAAATATTGTGTTTATTACATAATATAATATATAATAAATAATAATACGTCATATAGTTTATCCAGCCGAGTAATATTATTATATGCCTGCAAATATTTATGTGATCATATTATAGCCGCATAAAATTGACAATTATTATAATTTTCATTGATAGAACTTCTTGACATGCGGCTATGCGGGTATATTTAATATATTATATGCATGTATATGATTATTAAATTTTAATCGTTTAGGTCATTTATGATTGGAAGGTTGAACTACCATTTCAAGTTTAATCGTTTTCTAGGATCAATATTAAGGTCTATTCTCACTGCTCCGGGCCGGGTCCGGGCCAGGTTGTATTATTTTTCAGCACGTCCGGGTAACCCGGGTGTTAGCATTCACATTATTCAGGAATCCGTCCGGGTGTACCTATAACTTTGTCGTCAGTTGTGATCAAGATTTGTAACCACGTGGTCATATATTATATTTTAGTGTAATAATATTATTTGCATAATTTATAAATTAAAAATCATACTATTTAGTTTTTTTACATATTTGTAAATTATAGTTATTCAAATAATTGACTATACATTTTACCAATATTTAAACTTTAAAGTAAGTATAAATAATTAAATCACGTAATAACTAATAATACACAAATTGATAAAATAATTTTAATTTAATTATTAGCAAAATGGATTTTTCTGTAAAAGAACTTTCTATGATGGCATTACTGCTTGATGAGGATGAGCAAGTAGCTCAAGAGCCTCGTAGGTACTGGGTTCACTCTGCTTGGAAGAAACGAGATGACGAAGGAGAGTTCCAAACTTTGTACAAGGAGCTTGTAGACGATGAAACTAAATTCCATGAATATTTTAGAATGTCCATGTACTGCTTCGATGTCTTATTTAAAAAAATCGAAAAATACATTCAAAAACAAGATACAAATTTCAGGAAATGTATACCACCTAAGCATCGTTTAGCTGTTTGTTTAAGGTAAGAAATTAATATTCAGTGAACGATTTGAGTATTATTTTACTGTACTTTAATATATACCTAATAAAATTTAAAAGAAAATATCAAAATTTGTATTGATAAAAACAAAAAATACGTTACAATCAAACATAATAAATAATAAAAATTGAACCCATATTGAAAAATATCTTTCTATCTTAAGACTGATAATACATTTTTAAAATAATAATAATAATATTTAATATTAAAAATAAAAAGAATAACCTTGAACATTTTTAAATTTGTAAAAATTAATAAACAATTGTTATCATAATGGTAGTAATATATGTAAATAAAATAAATAAAACAATTCATAAATATATAAAACTTACATTTTTAAGCATAATTACTATAATCAGATTAAAATTTAAAACTAACCCATATTTAAGTAGTGTGGTTGCTCATCGTTGCTCTCGCGTGGAGTAACATCAGTTATATTTTGTTGTATGAAACGCGGATAACTTTGATGTACTTCAGGTTCAGGGACGTGTGCTGAAGTCCAGATATTATTATTTTGTGATGGCGGAATGTATGAATGTTGACTTTGGTTATTTATTATTTGTTGCATTTCAATATCTTGTACAGCAGTAAAAATCTTAGTTTTAGCTAGATTAATATGGTATGGATCAAACGATCTCATCGTGGCCGCTATTCCCATTAAAAATGCATCAATATGGTCCTTTTCTTTAACATCTTTTTCACGTTCTTTATTTTCTAAAATATACCTCATCAACGTCGATGAGGCTGTTTCTTGGTCCTTTTTTTTTTTTATACCGCCTGAGCTAATTCGAGGAAATCCACGTTGAATACACCGTTGTGGTTCTATTGGTGTAGAATGCTGCATTGTATTATCTGCAGTATCGTTTGAAATTTGGTTTTCAGAGTTAATGCTTATATTATTAAGTCCAACGTATTCTGGTACTTCATAATCATCCTCTTCTTCGGAATTACTTTCAATGTTTGTAGTAGTTGGTCTTTCTTGAAAATAATGTTTTAAAAAACTAAGTTGGTCTTCATATTTATATTTAAGTATTTTTTTGGTTGCTTGACCACTTGAAGTCTTTTTTTTATTTAAGACTTTTCTATATTGGTCTCTTATATTTGACCACCTAGCTTTACACACAGTACCTAAAATAAAAAAAAAAGTAGTACTATAACTAGGTTTAGGGTCTTATAGGGATGTAAAACGAAGTACACTAATAATTAGGGCTGTGAACTTAATGCACTAAAATGTCTTTAAAATATCAAAAAAATG
>NW_020270976.1:1479215-1748030 GCF_002803265.2 Melanaphis sacchari | reverse complement strand
TAAACTTATTCAAAATTAATCGAATAAAAACACAAATTATAAAAAAAATAAGACCCTGCTCTCTGTAGTTATAATAAATCCAAACCTATATAGTCTTTATATTATCATAATTCATAACTAATTATAAAATTATAAAATAAATTTCAGATTTTTGGCAACAGGAGATTCTTTTAAAACCATATCATTTAGTTATCGTTTAGGTCATTCAACAGTGTATGAAATAGTTACAAATACTTGTAAAGTATTAGTAGAAAAAATAATGCCAGAAGTAATGCCTCTACCTACCGAAAACAAATGGAGAGAGATCGCAGACGAGTTTTGGAGTTGTTGGAATTTTCCAAATTGTATTGGGTCATTAGATGGCAAACATGTTGTTATTCAGGCTCCACCTAGAAGCGGAACTCTATATTTTAATTATAAAAAAAACATTTTCCGTAGTACTTATGGCACTTGTAGATGCACATTATAATTTTATTGTGGTCGATGTTGGTGCATACGGCAGAAATAGTGACGGTGGGATTTATATGCACTCAAAATTAGGAAAAGGTTTAGAAAGAAAACAACTGAATGTGCCACCAAGCACTGCGCTTCCAGGTACAACAAATATTGCACCATTTGTAATATTAGGAGACGAGGCATTCCCTCTAAAAGAATATTTGATGAGACCTTACCCAGGAAAACAACTAGATGAGCATTCAAAGCGTATTTACAATTATCGTCATTGTAGAGGAAGAAGAGTTGTTGAAAATGCATTTGGAATTTTAACCCAAAAATTTAGAATATATAATCGGAGACTTCAAGCAAAACCAGAAAATGCAGATAATATAATTTTAGCTACTTGTGTTTTACACAACTTTATAAAAATAAATGATGGCAAAGTAACATATAATCGAGGTGAAATTACCAATCCTGAAGATTCGTCAACTTTTCAACATTTAACCATGCAAGGAGGAAATGCAAGTCAACAGGCATTCCAGGTTAGAGAAATATTTAAAGATTTTTTTAATTCTACTGTTGGAGAAGTTTCGTGGCAAAATAAAGTAGTATAAAAGTAAGATTCATAATATTATGTAATGCATCCATTTTTTTTTTCATTCATTAGTTATTATAGGTAATAATAAAATCATAGTACTTAAGTTAATAGTTTTTATTAAAAAAAATTGTTCTCGATAAAATGAGAACAATAAAAAAAAAAAAAATGTGAATAAAAAAAATTGTGAATTTATAATAAATATATAATGTGTTTAAATGTGTATATAGCAAGAGTATGTTGTAACTTATAAGTTATTAGTTGTTTGTTAAAAAAAACAAACAAAAATATTTGTTAATATAATTTTAAAATGTACGTCAAAGGTGTCGTAAGTATACACGTATGATTGTATGAATTAACAAAAAATAAATGCAAAGACTAAAAAATACAAAAGTACCAAAAAAGAATTAATAATTAGTGATAATGAATATTATTTTAGTTTTTCATGAACTATTAGTGCTGGTCTACTAATAAAAAAAAAAACAACAAAATACTATAAATTCATAATTTTAGTCCTAAAATTAAGGTACCTATCACATATTTTAAAGCTGTAATAGGTTTGTCTACTTACATAACAAAATCAAACAATTTTAAATAATATGCTTAAGTTAAATTATTTGACACATAATTTTTATAGGTAAATAAATGTGTACAATATAATTATACCTACAATAGTTAAAGGTAGAGCGCAGATTTATATGCAATTGTATATTTTTTTCTTTTTCATACTTTAAGATTTTTATTAATTTAAGCTACCTATTACTATCGTCTATTACTATTTAACTATGATAAAATTTAAATAAATATATTCATATTTAAATTAATTAATACCTTTTTTACAATATTTAAATATATAATTACCAATATTAATATTGTAAAAATTTGTCATATAAATAATTAAAATGTTCTTTCATATACTTATCGCATAATTTTTGCGTATTTGTTGCATATTTTTATGATTTTTACTGCATGTTATAAAATATATGGCATATATTGGTACTTTTTAGTGCATGAATATCCGCGCTTTAGTTATAGGTAACTTACACTTTATCTTTTTTAATAAATGAAAAGTTAAAAAAAAATGTATTCAAATAAAATAAATAATTACCTGGTTGATTCATTTCGTCACCTATAGCTTTCCAAAGTTTATCTTTATGAGCCGCATCGCTATATTTTGGATCACTCAAGTCATATAGACTGGAATGAGTCCGAATTATTTCAATAAGTTTTTCTGAATCCATATTAATTCAACACAAAAAATTAAAAGAAAACTCACAAATATTTTAATAAAAGCTGAAAAAATGATGTTACCGAAACAAAAGTTAAAGGTTTAATAATTTCTGAGGCTCGTTTAGCACTCATTTTCATCCGTAATTTAAACCAATAAGGACTTGTATAATCCTGTTTAAACAATAATAATTTGTGTTTATTTTTGTGTTTTTGTGTACACGATAGTAGACTAAGTTGAAATAATGCTATTTTCAACTTAATAAATATCTTTTAAATTAAATCTAGCTACTGCCTATAGAAGCTCAAAATTTAAAATTTCCAGTAATTTTCAAAAGCGCTAGGAAAAAAAAAGGAAAATCGAGAATTTTTACAAAACCAATTTTTAATACAATGTTCTCCATAAGCTGTTATTATTGGAAATTAAAAAAAAAAATATTAGTAAATGCACAATAATTTTTTTATGAGTGCCTTAAGTTAAAATTTCAACAATATTTGTCAAAATCACGAAAATTTGCAAATTATTTTGAGTTAGAAGTTCATAAAGAAATGTCTTTTCATTTCTAAAATTAAAAATTTAATACAAGATTTCTGATAAGTTTGTCAACATTTAACTAAAATAAATGTAGGTATACCAGAAAGTCAAATTAAATTTTTATGACCTTATAAAATTTAAAACCTTACGGCATCAGATATTCATGGATATTCGATTCCTCATAATATAATTTTCTTATTTTGTTGTAATTAAAAAACAAATAACCGTAGGAAATTTGCATTAAATGTTTATTTTATAATTGTCTATGTTCAATAAAATTTTCAAAATATTTTGACTCGTTTTAAGTTGTTCCCAGATATTTTAAATTTTAAATTTTTTTTAATTTTAATTTTCCATAAACGTCAATAAAATTGTTATTCGTTTATCAAAAAAACTTGAAAACTTAATATAAGGATCCTCACGCGTTATTACAATATAGTAGTTTGAAAATATTAAAAAATATAAATAAAACAAAGGCACGATTTTTTTTTCATAAGTATTTGAAGTTCAAATTTTGACATAATAAAATTTATAAAAATTGCAAATTTTGGCATGAGTTTCGACAAAACCCAGATATGGTACGGGCCCGGTACGGTTCATCGTTCACACTTGTCAGGATTTGTCCGATCCGGGGCAAACCCGTCCGGGAATCCGGAAGGAGAATTGTCCAGAACGATATTTTTTTTGCCCCGGACCCGGCACGGATGTCCGGTTCTCGCCCGGCCCGGATAAATGTGAATGTTTACATTTAAAATGCATGAGATAATATTTTTGTCCTACCCGGACGGATCCCGGCTTGTGCGCGGCCCGGACACGGCCCGGAGCAGTGGGAATGGACCTTTACACTTTTTTAATTTTAATAATACAATTACAACGGGTTTTAATACTTAAATCAAACTTAAATAAATTTATTAATTTTTAGACTATATACTCTATCTTTTGTGTAATTTTTAAATCAAACATTCTTTTTTTTTTTTTTTAAGTGCAATCTACATTTTATACCACTTGGGCACGATAAGTAGATGTGATACAGATTAATTATTTACAAATTTTAGAAAAAATACATTATATCCTTAATAACATTTATACACAATACGTGACATTTTTGAGGAAAACAGCCACCCATTAGAAACACTTTCAATTTTTTATTTTATTTTTTTTCTACATATTTTCATTTTCATTTTCATTTTTTTTTCTTTTTTTTTTTTTTAATTTAATTAATATTAGGTGCTAACAGGTCACGACATCATTTCCGTTTTAACCGTTTCAGGGGGTTACCGGGGATTGTAGGATTGGCAAGATAAATCTAACAATATTAGTTAGGTATTTAAATTATTAAATTACAATATTTTTAGTTCAATGTTTATCCAAAACATTAAAATGTCGATAGTTAATATGTACACTACATAATATGTTTGTATAATAGTATGCTCGTACAAATCCGTATAACATGAGTATTATATTGTATCTAAATAAAACAAAATACTATGGAATTAATCAACAGTGCAAAGTAAACATAATATTTAACATATATGAAAAATCAAATTATTATTGCGATCAAAGATTTATAGCACATAATATAATGACACATAAATATAATTTACGCATACGTGTAATAAATAATTAAAATCACATCAATACAAACATCGCAGAGATTGGATATGCGCATAATATATACGTCATACTCATAATAACTTTGAAAATTAACTCAATTTAATTTGTAAATTAAACTATAATATATGATAACTAAAATAACAGTAGACAATTAATATTCCACACGCACTCCTTGCAACGATGTAACACGGTAGCAATGACGGCGACTATGACGACTACGACGGCTATACGACGACAGCGATGTCGTGTATATAGAGAGGAATAAATTACCTACAAACTAACTTATACCCAGGTAATAGGTGTCAAATACTTAAATTAAAGATATGCGTACGCATTCAAAAGACGGGTGCATATTGACATACAAATTATAACTCGGTTTGATGTGCGTGCATCATAATGAGTCACTGCTGCAGATTTTGTAATTCAAACATTGTTTGATACATAATTTCAGACAAAATGCGGTGACAGAAATTCATCAAAATGGCCAGTATTTTTCAAAAAAATATGAAACAATAATTAAACTATACCACGTATTTGTATTTTAAGCATTCCTATGAACTTATTCTATTCCAATGGCCGTTGATCCCACAGATGTATTAATAAAAAAAAAAAGAACATTATTTGTTAAGTCGGCAGTGTAGAATATTTAAAAATATGTTCGCTATTGTAAATATACTCATTTTCCTGCTGTTTTTTGTTGGTTATATCCTGTTATTTAAAAAAATACTAATCATTTCTAAATTCCAATCCTTGAGTACAAATTAAATCAAATTTTTTACCAGAAATCACAATCAAATTTGAAAATTTCAACCAACTAAATGATTATATAAAACCAGTAGATTACTCGCTTTGCTCGGTACCAAAAATATATAGGTATTATAAAAAATAGATACCTTTATTATATTATATATCAATCTATCAAAATGTAGGTTAATATAAAATATAAATTTTACCTGTCACGTTTATTATTCAAACGAGCCGAATAATATTCAAATTTGTTAATACATTATAAATCTATTCAAACATATCTGCTTAATTTTAAAATTATAACCAAACAAAACAATAAAAATAAATTTGGATTTGGGATTTAATATAAATATATGTCCTTTATTACTATAATTGTGATATTTTTATATATATTTCAGGACGTGATAATTTATGATGCGTGGTTTATTAATGAATCGATTCAATTTTTGAGCTTGCTGCCAAAGGACGGACAGATTTATGCTACCAGTTATTGTAGTATGAAATAACGTTAAATTAAATCGTTTTATTTCAAACCGTACACTTTGAATTGGTATAGAAAAAACTTTTCATTGTCTGATATTCATCTTGACTATTGAAATTCAATTAATAAACATTCAAATATTATAATGCCATTTTATTTATTTACCGTTAATATATAAATTGCCATAATAAATTATAAGAATAAAGTTTTAAAAAATGTGTTGATGACTATAGTGACTACAGAGGGCATGGTTTTCGGAATTTGACTATAACTATATGTTGACTTATTTCACCTTGGCAGATAGATTTACAATGTAATCTAATTATAAATTTGAAAGCATCCATAAATTACTAAATTTAAAAAATAAATCTATACTCCGCGGAGGTTATGGAAATAACACTGTAATTATAGATTTCTTCAATATAAATATAAAAGCTACTGTTTAAGTTTAAAAAAAATACCTTTTAAAATAAAATTACTGACTTATGTACAATGTACATCCAATTTTAAATCAAATAACATCAGACAAATTATATCATTGTAAAATTAATACATCCTATGTTTTATGCCAACGTTTCGTCAAGAAACTAAAATAATGTAATACTATAAACAATTCGTGAATATTATAAATGGTAAAGATATGCTAGGCAGAGTAAAGACTAACGAAAAAATACAAAAACAGTCGGGTAAGTTAAAAACATTTCTCGATTGATTTTTTTTAGATAGAGGCGTCAGAAAATGGTTGAACATCATTAATTTACACACCCAGAAGTCAGAAGAGATAAGACCACAAGTCATGATGAAAAATTAACTACTTTTAGATTACCAGGAATGATAATATATTTTGATAAACTCACAATATGTAATTGGACCCATCAAAAAAGTTGAAGGGGTTGAAAATTAAAGATACCTAGTTGCTTAAAAAGATGGCGAATAATCGTTTGTTGGATGAAAAAATAAACAAGCTGTAAACCAATCAACGGGCAACGAGATTAAAATATAATAATTTATAATTAATAAAAAAAACTGTCTATAGGAAGTAACCGCACCTGCTGTACAATATATAGGTGTCGATATGTACCTGCAGGTCATTGGAGTATAGCTGGTCACCGTAATGGATTTGTGAAATTTCAATTAAAAGATAAATTGTTGTGTGCGGTGTAAAAAGATTAAACTCGGTGTTTAAAGTTTATAAATTTACCGTATTATAATATCTTGTCATCTTTATTGCAGACATCAATCGTCGCCGTCCATAAGAGACGATTAACTACGGTTCTATAATAATTGCAATGAATAAAAAAAAAAAAAAAAAAAAAAATGAATGATATAACCCAACGATGAACGGTTGAATTGTTAAACAGAAGTTTAAAATCTATAACATGTACTTGTATAATATTACGTCTCGTCGGGGTTATTATTTTCATAGGATATCGCAACACTTCCAGTTCAAAGTGCGATAAACACGGATGAAGAAAGTCGTACTTTCAGCGGTGATGTGTGTAGGTACGTATATAATAATATATTGCACGCGTCTGCGTTCTTTTTAAATGACACAACTATATTTCACCGGAAGATTTGATGTTTGAGGTTTGTTTTCCTGTATTCATTTGGGGCTTAAATTTACTTTTTGGACTTGATATAAATATTTATTGCTTCGAACAATCTACTGCACAGTGCACGGGTAACACACAAACGCATATTTTAGTCCCGAGCGCCCGCTGTAATAAAATATACGCGAATCCGAGACCCGAATAACTCAAACGGCATCGTCGTTTCACTGGTGTTCAGGTCGTACAACAATGATATATTTACGTCAACCTATTTAAATAGCGTTTAACGTACGCGTGGAAGTTCTTTTATGTCCCGGAAACTTAGACGGATATCAATATTTTATTAACGGCTGGTTAATAATTATAGGTAGGTATATTTGAATCCGGACGCTCTCCTCCGCCACAAACACCTCAAAGTCTGACGTTTACATTGGTCTGCGGGATGGGACGAATTGCACGAATTAAATGATCATTCAATTGATTACATTGGATGATTAAATAAACGCCGTACATACGATTTTATTGTTAATCATATTGAATCCAAATTTAACCCGTTAATTACGTTTATCAACTCGGTGACATCTATACTAAAAATATTTTGGAATTTATGTGATAATGTTTTTGTACCTGCATTATATTTTAATTTAAACATTTTTCATAGACTATTACTCCTTGTCGTCTTATCGACGATTTTTCGTTGTGTTTATAATATGTTATTGTACTTTACTGTGTAGTGTGTACATAATATCGCGGATACATAAATCATACTTATGCTTCGTTCACCGAGAAAATGTGATAACTCGATCCACACATACGACTGTATATAGATATTTATGTACATCAGTTGATTCTGATTAGTGGAGATTTGGGTGTTTGCGATATGATACATTTTGCTTTAATTTTGTTTTATTATTATCGATAGAGAACACTTCAGTGATGTGTTTATTTTGCCTATACTCTACGCCAGACAATACTTAATAATATTTGTGTAAAGAATATATTAAAACAAATTTATAATAGTTACGCCTCGTTTTTATCAATATTTTCAATGATTTATAGCGTTGTCGTGATTTTAGCGTAGGTGGTAGATGTTAAATATTTTACAATTATCTATACATTTTATTTTAATAATAAACTTCCTTATCAAATGGTTGCATCACTAGTCACTGTTAGATTAATTAAGAAGTCTAAAATAAAAATACAAAGTCCTCTAAAGACTAAAATCGTACTCTTTTCTGTGCATTTCTGAAGCGGATAATAATTAATAAAGTATATTTTCACGTATATAACTGAAATCCAATCATTTTATGATTTAGTGTTATTAATGTAATTAATGTATATTCCAATTATTTATGTATGTTATAAACTTTAAATGTTGAACTATAATTACTATTTGTTAAAAACTAATAAAAATGAAACTCGAACTCTGAACGAAAACAATTTTTATACGTATAAAATGCTTTTTTTAAAATTAATTCAAATAATAGTCATATATAGGTACATATTATATACCGCCCTATTAAATAAAATCACTAGAATAATACTTTTACCCTATTATTTTGCAAAGAATTTTCAAATCGTTATATTTTATTTAAAAAAATTTAACGATAGGTTAATATAATTTTCCCAAAATTATTCCATATATTATATTAATTTAATTAGTATACTAGATGCAAAAATATCGCATATATTATGTTGTTAATAATTATTGAAATTATATTATTTGTTCTAACTTTGCTGTCAATATACCGACTTATCATAAAACAGGGATAAATTAATAATCGTATTATAATTTGATAATATTTTTTAATTTTATTTTAAAATTTTATTGTTTTGAACATAGATTATGATAATTTAAACCTTTATGATATATGTTTTTTAAATTACAAAAAAACTATAATCGTTCAAGAAATTGTTGTTTTAAACATTATGAATAGGTATTCAGTTTCGTCAACCTTTTTATAAATTTTAAAATCTAATTATTATAAATGTATTAAAAAATTTCAATCAAAAAAATTAATGAAAGTTTTTAATAGGTGCTTTATATCTTATACTTCATCAAAATTTCAATTGATACTGTTAATTTTTACTCTAAATGACTAAACAAACATCTTATTTTCAATTATCCTTTAATTTAATTTTTAATTATTGTTAAAAAGAAAATCAATTATTAAATTTTATATTTCAAAATATTTATAGTCATTCTCTCTAATAATAGCTATTAAGTTTCCCAATTAAAATCCAAAATAATTTTTAGAAACTTCTTGTTCAATAATGAAATTCCAGATTAATAATAATAATTAATCTAGGAAAATCAAACTAATAATAATTTATAATATAATAGTAATTAAACGCAATTACTATACTTGGAATTTAGATACTAATATTTATTTATACATTTTTTCGCGTTTAGTCGTTGCGCCGTTGGGAATACTTTATCCTAAATTTCACCCTGCTCATAAAATTACATAATACACATCAATTTTATAATTAGAATAGAATAATTTATGATTTTATTATTTAACAATCTATTTATATATATATATATAAATAAATAATTTTAGGAAAATAATTACAACATTAAATAGGTATACCCGCAGTAATGACATATATTATTTATTTTATTTATTAACTTCCCGAACGTGATTGAGGATTTTTCTCGGATTGGCGATTGCAGACTACAGAATTCATGTCCAACCTGTAGCCACCTTTTACCAGATACCACTTTCCGCGTGTGACAAGCTGCCTGTATCGGTGGACACCAACGATCTCATAATATTCGGGCAGTTTAATGTCTGCTGTCAAGTTATCGAACATGTTTGATAGGGCAGCTACTTCGCTAATCCTGGTAATACACTAATACCTACTTTCCAATATTTCGATACGTTCCGTTCCAGTCGTTCCACGATTATCCATTTTACGCGTAAAGAGCTGATTTATAGCAGGTATTAGGTACTATCATAAATAATATTTTCTAATTCATGAAGATGAAATAATTATCATGCATTTCGCGAACGCTGACATTCAAATCATTCGATACGCAAATACATTTTTTTTTTCACAAAAAAAGGCTAATTATAACAATAAATAATAAACGTAATATCTAGATAATACATGGACACAAAACACCGTTGAAAAAAAACATACAACTCGTGTGGGTTGTATCTACCGAGTCACTTGTTAATTAAAAATAACAAAGAAACCCACATACCTACATATATGAATAATAATGTAAAAAATCCTCAACCACAGACAACCATTTCGTTTATCGCCTATCGAGATGATTTATTGGGTGGGTTTTGTCAACTTTTGTTAAAATTTAAAATCAAAATGCGTACAATATATAAATGTGTATATTTAGTAGATAATTCAACACAAGTTAACTATTTGATGCAAAAAATCCAATAAAAATTCGATATTGATGTTAATTGTTTACAATAGACATGTAGCAATCGCAATATCGGTGTTTTATGGGAAGATATGAATAACAATTAACAAAATGCATGATGGCCATGATACATGATGAAAATCCCAATAAATACGATAAGAAAATCTACTCTATAATCAATGGTTATTAACTTATTATTATGAACATATTCACACTGTTTAATGGTTGTAAGGTGGCATAACATAATATAATATAAATATTTAAAATATTATAATAAATATCGATCATAATACGATTAATGCAAAATTTGCACAAACATAAAATCGATCTAATCTAATTTCATTAACCAATATTAATTATGGAAAAAGTTACTTTAATAGCAATATCAAAAAATATATTATGAAATATAAACCGTTTCCAAATATTTTTTTTTCGTATACAATGTTAATATTATTATATCAATGAATTCGTATTTAATACCTATATATTTAGATTAATGTGACCCACTACTCACTATAGTACTTGACACCTGACACGGTACACCAACTACAAGACCAATAATCGATATTTTCCAATTCAAGGAATATTTATGAATCATATATACGTGCTTTTGAGTTTTTCGCCATTGTTTTACAATTTAGGCATCTATCTATCTCAGCTCAGGTTAGAATAGTTAAATACCTAAAATCATAAGGTAAACCGAACATATTTGTTGTTCATTAAGCAGTATGAAGTATTACTACATTAACTGTCAAGTAATAATGGATAAAGTAATATAATAAGTAATGATATTTAGTGTTACCCAAAACAGGTTGGATTTGAGAAACCAAAATATCCGTACCCAGTCCAAAAACATGTTATGTTTATTTAAAAAATATAAATAGCTACAACTTTCCGATTTAACTGTATGTGCTATCGACTTCCGAAATACTAATTATTAGTCAGTCAGTAATATTAGTAATTACAAACATAACTAACCAACAACTGATGAAAGATGAACTGAATATTCAAATATTTCAAATGGTATCCGAATTCCAAATGGCAAATATTCAACTGCCCATCTTTTTTTTTTTTTCTTCCAAGTTCTGTTGAGAAAAATAATTTTAATCCCGCCATTACTGCCATTTCCGACACCAAAGATGTTAAAAATATTTTTCGCGCTATTAATATATTGTAGACAACAACGCGTTTATCAGCTGTACATAATTCAACACTGCACTCCATGAAAATTGATTAAACTTATCGTGTTGTGCACCCCACCGCACGTTCAGCGATTCTATTTTACTGTCGATAGTACTGTATCTAACTCAACTCTATAATATATACAACATTTCGATTTCTTAGTTTTGTTATTCAAATATTTCTTTTGCGTTAAACGTTCGACTATTATTAATTTTGCTTTTACACATACTTGGTTTATTAATTATTAGTATGAATTAAAATATTCGTAACTTGAATTATTGCGGCCTCGAGTATGATTAGAGAGTTTTAATAATATTAATTTATTGTTCAACTTAACACCTATAAGGTGGGTTGTTTTTTATTTTTATTTTCGAACTGTTTTAATGTTTTGTTGGGTGAAATAAGTTTATGTATTGCGAACGTTTGGTTATTATTGGCTAAACGTGTTATTAATGTTACAATTATATTTGTACGACAGACGTCAAAATGATTGAATACTCAGATCCAGAATTCGAAAAGAAGCTAATGCTTTTAAAAGACACCCAAGACGCAATTCAATCATTGTCTACATGGTGCCTTAAACGACATGAACACTACAAAAGCATAATTACCATCTGGTTAAAGGCTATTAGGAAAGTGAAGATCGAGAAACGTTTGACTTTGTTTTATTTAGCCAATGATGTCATACAATACAGTAAGAAAAAAAATTACAAGTTTATTGATGGATGGGCAACTGCTATTCAAAAAGCTATTCCTTATGTTAGGTGAGTTATACTAGTTATTTAATTTTAATGTTAATAACAAGTGTCAGTATAACGTAATTAATACTAAAATTAATTAGGTAAAAATTAGATGTTATCCAGGTATCGCTATAGTTTTTCTATTTAATAATAATAAAATACTAACTGTAATTAAGTATCTTTTAACAAATATATTTCAATGTAAATTTATACTAACACTATTTTAATGTTTCTTTTAAAATACATAGTATCAAACATAAAAATGTTCCTGTATTTCATTTTTGAATTTCATTATTTTTTAGAGATGAAAAAATACAATCTAAAATTTTAAGAATTATTAAAATTTGGGAAGAAAGAGGTGTATATGATGATAGTTATTTAGCTGATCTAACTGGTTTATTAACTACACCAATTCAAAAGTTAAAATTAGCTGATCCTGTACAAGAATTTCAAGTAAGCATTTCTTTTTAAATATTCTACTATAGAAAGTAATTTAATAAATTTACTATAACCTATTTGCATATATAAAATAATTTATAATATTCCAATTATTATTATCACACTTCATTTTTGAATATTCAAATTACCTATAATTTTCAATATTAACTTAAAGCTAATTGTACCTAAAATAAAAAAAAAATAAAAATGCTTAATAACCATTTATGTTATAATTACCTTATGACTTAATATGTTTAAGGTTTTTAAATTGTTTTAATATAAAAGCTTATAAAATATTTTTATTCTTATTTTCTATTTTAATTTGACTAATATGTCATATGTTACTTCAGAGTGCAGTCTACCTGTGATTGCGGGGGTGTTTATCGTATATACTTTATTATACGGTTATATCTTAAATATTGTGACTCAATGATATTAAAGATTAGCATTTTCTTTTTCTGTACACTATAATTTGTTGATCATATATTACTTATTTATAAGAATTTTTGTTCTTCATTAAATTCACTTTTATATTATCTACTTATTATTAGATTATATTGTCTAAAATCTGAATAGAGATGTCGTGTGGTAAAACATAAGAAATATTAAAGATATTTTTGTTCTTTCATAAGTATTGTGCTTAATGTATATTTAAATACTTTAAAAAAAAAAAATAAAAAAATATTGTCCCATCTATAAGTAATTGAAAAGTTTTTCATTCTAAATTTATATCAAAATATTTTTTGTTGAAATAGAATCCTATTTCATTTTTATTTATTGCCTTTGGATTAGTTATCCTCCGAATTACATGGCTATACTATTAATATTTTGGTATATAACTGATATTAATTTATATTAACCTAAGTATTATTAAATTATTAATTATTATTTATTACTTATTTCAAAAATGTGAATTTAGAATTTTCTTAATTATTTGAATGTATTTATTAGTAAATCATAGTGTTAAATGTATATTATGATTTTTTAGATACATGCATTAGCAGTTAAAATACGTTCTTGTGTAAAACTGGAACAAATTACAGACTTGAAAATGAAGAATTTAAGAGAAGCTAATCTACCTCTTACTAATAATGAAGCCATACAGAACATGTTAAAAGGTAATATTATTGTTCTATGATATATTTCTATGGTTTGATGCAAAGACTAGATGTTCTTTTGTCAACTTGCATTTATATTTTAATAAGTTAACAACTAGTCATTTTTTTTTATTCTTTATAGAGATTTTTAGTATATGTAAATTTAAGAAATAGTAATATTTAATTTTCATTATAAAGAATTTTACATACTAGTGTTTTTTTTTAGATCGGACTCGGAGTCATGAGTTTCTTAATGAATTAAATGATGGCATGTCAAAAATTGAAAGTTACATTAAATGTCTCAAAAGAGAAACTATTGATCGTGCTCAACTAATAGATGCTTTAGAAGTTGCTACGTCTTACTATGATGAACAAAATGGTGAAGTTAAAACTGTTGCTCAAGTAAAAATGATATGTTTGTTTATATCATGTGACAGGAAATTAATTTTAAAAACAATTTCAGGCTTATTTTAACTACACTAAAAGAGTAAAACTTCTAAAGAGTAAATTGGAATCTCTAGTTGGTTCTATGCCAACAGATAGTCCAATGCCTTCACCTGATATCAATGCACCATCCCCTTCGACTTCTTCAGTTTCTATTGAAGACTTAAATGTACAAAATGTCAATTATGACACTGTATTAAATTCTGATAAATATGTGACAAATTCTTCAATGGAAAATAGTGTAAATGATGCTGATATTTATGTGCCCAGTATGGTTATCAATAATGTTAAGTCATATATTACTCCTGACACGTACACTACTGTCCAAGGTATATTAAATTACATTATTAGATTCAGTCAATATTGTTTGAAAAATATTTAATTTTTATTTAGAATCGTATGATCCAGCTTCTGTGAGTTTTCCAGCCATAGAAAATCAAGATCATCAATCATTAACTAGCCAGTTTCCATATGATGCTCCATCGCCACCTCCAGAGGAGACTTTTGCGTATTCAGCATTTCCTAATCAAACAAATGTATCATATACTAATGATGTATGTATATATTTAATTTATTTCATTATAATATTTATAATAGATTTTTATTTCACAGATGAGTAACCATGATAAAAGTTCGACTTATTCTACAAGTAATTATGAAGCTTATGTACCTACTCCAATGTTATCTAGTCAGCAATTTATAACCTCTGAATTTTCTAATAATATGGTACCTCCTACTAATTCGTCATCGCTTATAAATGAAAATACTTTACCAGTATCTCATGTTCCACAAACAGGTAATTTTAATTTATTTTAATAGTCTTTTTTCGTATTTTTTTGTGTATTTTATTCAATATTTAAAAAAAATAAATAAATTAGTTTCTTCATTTTATTGTTTGTGATAAGATATAACAGTTATTAATTGTATTCATCCAACATTTTCAGATTGGAATGTAAGTGTGCATAATGATTGGTCGACAAATGATACACCAGCGTCACCGCCTTTTCATGAAAAAATCTCCTATCAAAACACTCCCAATATCAGTAAATCTAATGGAGGGCCAGGAATTGATCATTGTGTTTTAGCATCAAAAATAATTGATAGAGATGAAAGAATTCCTCAAGAAATTATATCTAAAACTTCTGATATTGACCATAGAAACTTAATAAGTTTGACAAATTCACCATGTATGAATTCATCAGTGGTATCTATTGATGTTGATTATCGAGCATTTCCTGGAATTCCTATGCCACCATCACCACCATCTCTGCTTATGGAAGCAGTCAATAAACCGCCTAAAGATAATGTAGAAAGTGTTGATATGGATTTAAGTGATGATGATGAGAAACCTAAATTAAACCATGATCAAAAACATCCTATACTTTTACCTCCACCTCTTCCACCACCAATGTGTTTTGACTTTGACCAACAAAGTGCACCAGATGTTACAAATCAATGGGAACAATCATCCCAATTATGGAGTCCCACTTTTAATGATAACCAGTGGAATGTAGAACAATCAGAACAATGGAAAAATTCTAATCAGTGGGAACAAGAGCAAAGTGATTCAAACTTTGTTAACAATCAAACTCAACTTCAGTGGCCTCAACATTTTCAAAGAAGTCAATCTAAAGGAGATTTTAGGCCAAAATGGAGGAGAGGAACTAATTGGACAAGAATCCCTAGAAATTCCATGCACCATCCTAGACATCCTGGTAGATGGAATCAGGGACCACGTTTTGGACCGAGGAATCAACCTTGGTAAGTGAACTGTTTTAAGTTAGACTTGACTGATATGAGAAAATGTATATTTTTATAATTTAATAATGCTAAGAATTGCTGTTAACATCAAGGAACTATTCTTAAAGTTGCTTGAGCATTTTGTTTCATTGTTATGTATTTGTATACTAATAATTTAAGTTGATTATTATTTACAAAAATGTGATGTGTATTAATTACATTAAAAAGGATTTTTTATATATATTTGTTATTGCTTTGATAATTGTATCATACCTGTCAGCACTTAAACTGACCACGAATCTCATATTTTTCATTGTTTTATTTTTCTTAGTCAAAATAATTTAATATTGCATGTTTTATTAATTAAAAATCAAAATAAATACATAGTTTTATTTAACTGAAGTTATAATAAGGTAATAAGTGCAATATATTCTTTTAAACTTAAAAATGTATATTTACTAATAATTAATATTGTCCAACTATTCTAAAATTTTGTGTTAAACATTTAATGTTAAATTAAATAACGTTTTCAATTAATAAATAAAAATAAAATGTTAATGTACTTTGAAGTATTTGGTTTGTCAAATATTATTAATTAGATCTGCTTAATATAATATTTCTTAATGTATTTTTAATAAAATAAAATACTCATCAATGTGTTATTGTTAAATTTCATACTTGAAATAGAAAAGAATCAACATTTGTAATTAAGTAATAGTAGGGTGTTTTTTTTTTTTTTTTTAATCTCAAAATAATAGAATTGAAAATCTGAGTTTTTAATGATTTGAGCATTTCAATATCAATTGTATTCTGTATTTTACCTTCTTAGTAAAGTATATTTTATTGTTATTTTAAATCTTATAAGAATTATTTGATAGTGTGTTTTAATTATAAAATATATTATTGATTTTAAAATTTAAAATACCTAAATAAAATTTAGTGAGATTTATTCATAATTGTACATCATAATTTTCATTGTTACAAAATACTAATCAGGTGACTACAATTTTGTCAAAAACACAAGACTAAGAATTTGATGAAGAATGAGTAATTTAAAGTGAGATCACTCATTTATAATGTATATAAATGTTAAGTTAATGTTATGTATTTTTTAATTATTGTTTAATATGTTATCAGTGGTACATTTGTAGTATTATATATTCAAGTGCAATGTGGTGGAAGGGCTTAACCAACAGAATACTTTGGATATTATTTAAATTCCTTCTATAATCATATTCACTCAATAAATTATTACATATTTTTATATATTCATGTATATACAATATTTTAGTGTAATTTACAATAAATTTTAAATTATCTTAAAATTAAACATTATTAATAAAAGTACGTAATGTTTTATGAACAAAATAAATCTTTTAAAGAAAGTTCTCAAATTGCACTCCATTAAATATATTATGTATCATTAAATATACTTAAAAATATTGTTCATTGTTTGATTAGTATATCGTAATATGTTTAACCTATATACCCTTAGTATATGGTTAACCTATAAATATTGCTTAGTATGTATCTTATTCTTATTAAAGTAATTTTGTTTCAAATTATAAAATTTAGAAAAATATAATCTCTTATCAGTATTCGAATGAGATATTTATTACATTAATTCATTTTGAAATAAAACTGCAAAGAAGTAATTGAATTCAGTAACTACTACCTACATAAATTACAATCAAGACCAATTTAAAGATTATAACAGTTATTCCTACTTTCTTAAATTATATCATTGTTATTTTGTATGTTGTTTTTATCTTAAAAATAAAGTAAGTTTACTGTTGCCTTCAGTAAAACCACTTGTGTTGTTAGCTTTAATGTCAAAATGAACTCGCCTATTATCACATTTATAGTTAAGAACATTATATATTTATATATGTTTTTTTTTATTAATCTTATTTAAGTCTGGCATCTAAGGCCATTAATTATGGATAGATACAGTTGGTTTTTTGTATAGGGCTTGTTTTATTTGTAAGGAACACGTATGCGTATGTGTGTTCACTATGGATTTGTCACTAAGAACTCGGATGGTCACCCATCCGAGAGCTAGCGACGCCAACTGATGCTTGACCTCAAAACACACTAGTGACTGAGGCCAGCTACTGCGCCATACTAGATCACTTATATGTGCTTATACATTGACTTTTTTTATGATATTTTAATTTTTCTACATTATATGAGCATTTTAAAATTGTAGTATTTTATATATTCATGATTTATAATCATAATAATTGCAATTTTTAAAAATAGTTTATTTTTGTAGTAAAAATGGGTTATGTAATATTTTAAATATTGTTAAAATTTAATAAATAATAATTAATAAAAAAAAACTCATTATTTTAATTAAAATCAATGAAATGTGAATAAATGATTGACATGCCATTTTATTAAAAACTGCCAATTAGTATAAGTATTATTAATATTATTTAAATTTGAATTTTATAAATAAAAAAGACTAAATAGTGTTATTAAATATTATAAATTTAATTATTGATTAAGTTAACCTTAGTCCTTAAGCCACATTCACACAGAGACAAAAAATTTTCAAAAAATAGTTTTTAAATGTGTAGATAACATTTTTATTTATTATAGAAAAAATAACTAATAATATTATTTTTTAAATGTAATTACTTAAAAAATGGTATTACACATTTATATAAATTGCAAATGATAATCATAAAGTTTATATTATGTTAATTTAAATCATAAATTCAAGTTATATTAATAGATTAAAATATGTATGTATTATGTTTTTATTTGTACCTAAAATATTATACAGACTTTGTTTAAACTTGCTTATTTTTGTTTACCTAAAACTACTTTAGGTACTAATTTTCCATTTAAAATACTATTTGAGTTCATTGAAATGCAGTGATGTATCTATAAGAGTGGATGATGCAGATTATCAACTGATTTGAATCCTTTTTTTTAAAAATTAATTTTTGTTTTGACAGAATATAGATTGATAGAAATGTAATATATTTAATATTTATTTACATTTCATTAATGGCCATTGATATTGATATTGTGTTTTTAAAAAAAAAAAATATTTTAATTAACGCTTAGTATTTGTCAATATTTTCAATAATTGTATAATGACAATGCTCATTATATTTAAATCTTATTTAATTATGTTTGATCTAAAATAAAAACCTACATTCTACAGAATATTGGGTACTCTTAAAAAATTTACAAAAAAATTGCCTATTATTATAAACATAATTTAATTGATTCTCGGAAATAAACCAGTTTATTAAAACTCAAAAATTATTTTCATTTAAACATAAAACCGTAAGAATGTTTTTAGGTGTTTTACTTTTTTGAACTTTAATACATATTTTTAATTTCATACTCTGAAGCAGAATATTTTTTTGAGTACTTCAATACATAAAAATTTAAGTTCTGAGGAATAATTTATGATATGTGTTATAAATATTTGAAGTTTTAGTGAGTGGAGTGAACTGGATCAGGAATACCTTGTAAAATGTTAGTCTACTACTTTGATTTTAAAATACTTTTTTAACTCACAAGTTCTCACCCATTTTTTGTGTTTTATGTATCGAAATACTTCAAAAAATACTTTACTTCAGAATATGAAATAAAAATTTGTGTTTTTTTAAAAAAAGTGAAAAACAAAAAAATTATTACGATGTAAATATGTCTAATTTTTTTAAATTATTTAAAAAATTTTTTTCAAATACTTAATTAAACTTTGAAATAATGAGTATTACTTAATAAAAAAAAAAAAAAATCACTTGGTATCTTTTATACATTTTTGGGTTATTTAAGTTCTACCATAAAAAAAGAATACTATAGTACTCGTAATACATAACATTATAATATGATTCCTTTATAAATAAAAATATAGGTATTGTATTCTAAATAAAAATATATTTAATTGTCCGTCCAACTTGTTCATTTTGGATAAATGGATAAATTATTGCTTAATAAATTCTATTGCCACACTTTATGCCCTATGGCCTATAGTATAATGATATTGTTCACAACTGTAAATATGATTTATTTGTCTACACATTCTTTTTTTTAATTTATTGACTCATCTCTGATTATAGTATGATAGTTTATCAAGGTTTCTTTTTATTTTACCAAAAGGTTGTATACCTCTGAATATAAGTTTATTTTTTGTGTTGTTTTTAACAATTTATTATATTTATCCTGCTAAATTATTTACATTATGTAATAAAATATTTGTTTCCCTTCTCATATTTTTTATAATTGCATACACTTGTTTTTACAACTCCAATCTTTAAATATTTAATCATACATTCTGAGACACTATTTTCCCTAAAAATATTAATATGTTTAGGTACATGAATTTGGTTTGTTTTCAAAATTCTCTTTATTTAAAATTAATCTCATAATTAAAAAAAAAAAAAAAAAATCACATCATCATGAATAATAATGAGTAATTTAAATAATACATTATAGTCATTAGACTAATATTAACAAATATACTATAGTCATATTTGATAATTATTTCAGGTTTCGGTTTTGGTATTATTAACTACCTACTTATTTATCATTTATGTTCTACGTCATTGCATTATTATTTTTAATAAATATTAATATTATAAATGTAAATATAGTTTATAAAAGTTAATTTATTATAATGTTATATATTTTGTTTTCAGATTATAAAACAAAAAAAAAAAAAAAACAATCAAAGTACAAATTTGAAAATCAGTTATTAGTCTTAAAATAACATCATATTGATTTGTAAGTAATTTATAACTACAACTACATATCTACAATATACATGTTAAAATTGAATAGTGACTACTTATCTAGATTTGATATTTATAATAAGTGATTGATAAATATATTATAACTTGTTATGTAATATAGCATTGTATATAATGTTTTTTATTTCTTAAAAAATATCCACGCAATTATTTTATTTATCTACATTAAATTACATTTAAAGAATTTTAGACGTATACATTTTGGAACTGTTTTGTTCATGAACGGTATATAATTTAGTAAATTTAAGTACCTTATTCTTAATTAATCATTATCTTCTCTCAACTAAGTATTGCATTAGGCAATACTAATCCATTTCTTCAATATTTTAGTTGCTTAATTTTTGAGTTTTACTATACATAAATTTATTATACAAGCCATAAAAAATCGAGTTCGGAGCAATAATTTTTTTGATTTTCTGTTTAGGTTAAAACTTAATAATATATAATATGTTGCATTATAAAATATCAATAAGGCACTAATAGTTTATACCTAGGTATTTTGTTAATAACAGTACAATATTATAATACCTTATAGCAATCTGGTTTCTTAATACATTTAATTGGTATCTAACTATATCTATGACTTTTGAATTTATGAATGGAGATGATAAATATTTGCCTACGCAGTTAAATATGCATGCTTTAGTTCTGTGTTACCTATATAAATTTAGTTCAAACGTAAATTATACATTTTAATTGTATATGTACATTTTTATTTATGTATATATGTATAGTTTTTAAGTATAAAATAGGTAATTTCTCTAATTGTTGAGCTATATTAGTTTATTATTTGAAGCTAATAAAAAAAAAAAAAAAAAAATAGGTAATGCTCACAAAACAGTCGCATTTAATTTTAATATTTTATCTCATGTTTTTGATAAAAAAAAAAAAAAAACACGAGATACAAAATAATCTCATAAGTCATAACATTATCATGTAACACATGTTATATTCAATGACCTAAATTGTATTTTTATAATATTTTAAATGAGGTCGACAAGTCTATCTAATATTATGTTGAACGTTCAAATAAGACATCTGCAGACTTTAATTGTATGCGCGTTCCTACTTGCTTGCTCTCTATGTCATGAAATATTTAAGTTGAATGCATGGTTTTAGGTTTTGTGTAAAAAAAAAAAAAATGTGCAAAAAATAAAATCATTAAAATATACCTAATTATTCATAATATTCTAATATTCGATACTAAATTATTGATATTAAACGTAATTAAATATAATATGTATAATATATTTATAGCTATATTTATTATCAGGGAAGTCCGCTCTGCCGAATAGTAGGTTTCGAATGTACCTTGACATTGAATACTTACCTAGGTCATCATAATGGATATGTTAAATTTGATTTCAATGATAAATCATTGTGTATGAAAAATAATTCCGAACAGATACTCTTTGGGTACCTATTTATATTGCCATAAGATATTTAATTTATTATTAGTGTGTTGGAATAATCTTCTCCCAATCATTGCATAAGTATGTTATTATATTTAATCATTTAAATATCTATTGTATTTTATTCATTATTGTTATTCACTTGTAAGTCAATACTTCGTACCACGTAGAATGATATGAGAGGCTGAGGGTATTCAAAGGGGGGACACGGAGGACAGATCTCTTAAGTATATTTTTTTAGTTATTTTGCAGAATTTAAAAAGTTAGAGAAACTATCAAACTAATGGTGTCCTAAAATAATATAACATAAAAAAATGTATTTATTTCCGTTATTTTTAGTAGATATTATTTATAATGGTATAATGGTGGACGACGGGTGATACTGGTAAATGCTTACTATTTTCACAATAACATAAAATTATACTTATTGTATTGTAACTTTCTTAATTTGTAATAATTTGTAACTATTTATGATTTATATGTAATTAAATGATGTTTTTTTAGTATATACGAGTAATAATTTAACCTAAATCACTTATTATTACAGAAAAAACAGATATTACATAACACTATTTTCGGAAAAAAAAAATTTATTTTTATTTATTAATAAATAAAATATAACTTTAATAATTTCATATTTTCCTAAACATGATAATATTCAAAGTATTTCGATCTATAAAAATCAAATTTTAGATAAATTTTTGGGGTGCCCCTGTATTACTCCACTCCGCTCATCATAACTTTGAATATTTTTAATTAAGTATAGGCTAGGGAGTTGTGACTTAAATAGTTTGTATGTTTTTTAATAATAATTTAAAATTTATTTAAGTAATATTTTAATTTGTTCCTTAGTACTAGAAGTTTAAAGGAATCATTTCTATTTTGCATACTCTGCTCTTTTTTACTTTTAAATTCATATTTTGTTAGATTTGTATTTTAATTACATATTTTATACGTGCTATATAATATTTTATATCAGTTTTCTAGAAATCGAAAAAAAATAGATTAAAATGTTTAAATATAAATAATCAAATAATCCATCTACCGTGTGTTTTTCCCAATTATTTGCATATTGTGAAAATATAATCGATATGGAATACACTGAATACGGTCAGTTGATATCAATTCGCTTTTTAGTATAGTATATTTTTTCGTTTGCCGTTATTATAGTTATAAAAAAAATAGTTTAATATTCTAAACAAATACCTACAGTTTTTTTTTTTTTTTGTGAAAATTAAATTAAAAATGCCCTATTTAATAATAACTAAATTTAAAAGTTTTTGATTTTTTTTAATGAAAAATAAAAAATTTTTAATAGCATATTTTAGCATTTTTATATATTTTTAGAACACGAAGTCCCTACTTACAAGTTATAACTTATAAACCACTCTTTACCAAAGTTAAAATTTAATTTATTGAAGTACTCAAAAAAATATTCTGCTTTGGAATGAGGTATTAATAATGTAAAAAAATGGTTAAAAGTTGAAACATTACATACTTGAATATTTTATTTAGAAAATTTTGTTTTTACAACTTATACCTAATTATGTAAAAAAATATTTTCAAAAACTTTGTATTTATAAATAATAAGTGTCTTGCGTTAAAAGAATTACTCGGTTTACATAATAAATTGCATTAAATTACTTGCAAAATGTATTTTATATTCTAATATAAATCCTATTAATTTATGTTAATTATAATTCTATAACTTCTATGACTTTACGAACGCAGTTAAAATACAATAGACAAGTGTATAAAAATTAAAATTATAAATAACAAAACCATTTTCAATTTACAATAAATTTGATATGCTGTAGGTATGTTCAAAAATAAATAAATAAATAAATATGTATAATTAGCTATCTTCCAAATAGTTTTGACTTGCTTCTTTTGGACAAAATGATTATTTTTCAATTTGAATTATTATAGATTTATTGTAAAGCAATTACATTTACTATAATGTAAAAAACGTGTAATGAATTATAATTTATTTGACGTGCTGAGTTGTAAATAAAATAATATTTTAGATAGGTACCATGCATATTTTATTAAAATATATTTCACACTGATAACAAAGGTTACAAGACAGTCAGTGTAATCGACAAACAACTCTGTTTAAATTTACATGTTTATGAATCTCCCGTGTTTATAGATACTTTTGTTTGGTTATTATATTTTCAGCCTTGCGAGTCGGATTTGATATAAGGCCAATAAAAATACGATTTATTTATTATACAATGAATATGAAATAAATATAATATAATGTAATTGTACAATAACAGAACGTGTCAGTCGAGTTCAGAGAAGAAAAAAAACTAGTTAAACTTTGACCTTGGTCTGTGGGCTGTGGTAAAAGAACAAGTAGGGGTGATGATAATATATCAAAGTTATTGCATAGGTAGGTGCACATTGTACATTAATTAATAATCGCATGCTTGGCTTGGACCTTTGGTCCGAATCAAACAGGTCGTCAGTTCGAGTTTGTTTTCGGTAGTACGATGTTAGGCGTAAAGTTGTCCGGTGCGGTCGCACTATGTGGCCTTCTGGCTATTATCGACGTTTCGCAAACATTTAGAACAGTATGCTATTATGATGGCAGAGCTCTATGGAGAAAAGGTATACACATACACACTTTTAAGTTTATAAAAAATATATCTAAGTACGTAGGTACATTGTTTATGCTACGACCTTTTTTTGTTAACACAAATTTCAAAATATTATACCTACTATTGTATAAATAGTAGGGGTGGATTTATTATATTGGTTATAAAAAAAAAAATAAAAAAATTGTAACATTTATATATATATATAAATGTACAAGTGTGCGTGTGTGTTTAATACGTTATAATATCGAATAATTATAGTTTATATTTAAAATAAAATGTTGATTATTACATAAAAAATATTAATGATCACTGTGTATTTCTTACTTTTGTAGGGTCGCACTATATACATAATTTATAATAATATGAAATATTCATATAGATTATTTTAAATTTGTAATAATATTATTTTACAATATAATATATAAATTAATTAATATTATTATTAAGCGCGCAATAAAAGTTGAATTTACTTAACATTTTAGAATTAAATTATTTATATTTTTTAAAGGTTTTTAAGTTTTTAATTTGATTTAGAAATACTATAACATACTTATACTATATTAATATACATTTTAAATCTATCCCAAAGAATTGAAATATTTTTTTTTTAATTAATTGTAGTTTGTTGTTATAATAATAAACGTAATATAACTTAATCCACTATTATTATGAATTATATATTATTATTTTAATAACTAGAATAATATTAAATCACCAAATAAAACTATCTAAGATAATGCAAATGTAAGTCTTATAAATTAAATATTTTTATTTCATTAACTTTGTAGACAATTATTTAAGGAATTCTAAAGAAAAACAAAATCGAAAAAAAAACTATATTGTTTTCAAATAACTATTATTTATCTCTTATCTTAATATTATTTATGTAAATATGTAATTAATTGTAAACCTGTAAATACCAATATTACATTAATACTTAGAACTCTCGGCAACGAGTTAATATTTTTTTTATTTATTTTTTACTATCACTGATAAAATAAACAATTAAAATTGTAATTATTTCGAAATCACCATTTTAAAATAATCAAGGTATTATTTAATGATGATTATTTTGCCATGCAAGATGCAACCATTGTTTATTTAATAAAGGTTGTATTACCGATTGTAATATATTAAACGTAATTAAAATATGCATACCTATTACATTATGTTAATCGTATATTTTTCTCGATTAGTGATTTTAGAGAATTATTTAGAATAATATCAAAGTTTAAAATAATAATTTCATTTCTTTAAGCAGATGTCGGTATATATAAAATATACAATAAGCATCATTAGCCTTATCTAATAAAAGTATTATCATAATATTATCTATGTATATTAAAAAAAATAATCTTAAACATATGTACAATATTAAATTACTGTAATACCAATGATAGATTATTTTGATTTATGAACTAACTCCAATAATCGATTATTTTCTGTTAAACATGTTACTATTATTACTATACACAGAGATTACTCAGAAGTAGGATTAAGTTTCATAATTTGAAGATTTGTATGGGTTGAATAAATATTTACAGAATTTTGTTTTATACGACAAATTAAAATTGTTATTGATCGAATCACTTTTTGTTTTCAGATGTTGTTAAAGTAGGTGCCGAGGAGTTAAAACCCGCCTTAAGTTATTGTACGCATTTGGTGTACGGTTACGCTGGTATTGATGATGATAAGTTTAAAGCGAAATCGTTGGATCCTAAGTTGGACTTACCCGAGAGCAAAGATGTTAAGGGCGGAAAAGGAAACTTTAAGTCCATAACAGCTCTAAAGAAGATTTACCCCAGTCTTACCATACTGTTGTCAGTTGGTGGCAATGCCGATATCGAAGATCCCGATAAATATCTCACTGCTGTGAGTATTTTTAATGTCGCTATATAGTCTGTTATTAAACTCCATGACATGCCGGGTATAGGTTTAAGAATTAAGACATAAGTTTTAAAATTAAAAATATTCTGTGAGATATGACCCTTCCGCATTGGATTTTGTATCAAAATATATCCAACACGCATATCACTGATTAAACATCTTGTAAGGGGAAGGGTTGGAACTGGAGTTATACACAACAATAATTGAAAAAGCTCTTTGGTTTGAAAAATAATATGGTTTGAAAAAAAAACTTTGCAAATATTTATTGTTATTATTGGAAAAACCTAAATAATACATACTTATTAAAAATATAAAGTAATTATATGAAATTTCTAACCGTTGAATGCTTGAATTGTATAGATTTGTTTTGTACCTATCATATTATATTCGAGTGCTCATAAAAAAAAAAAAAAAAATCGGTACTTAAATAAATAAAATAAAATAACTTATTTCTCAACTATTATTGTTTTACTCAGAATCTAAAATTGTATTTAATGTGTTTAGCTGGAGACACCAAAATCGAGGACTAAGTTTGCGTCCACCATTTCGGAAATGGCTAAGGAAAATGGTTTCGACGGTATAGACTTGGCATGGCAATTCCCAGTTGTTAATGAGAAAAAGGAAAAACACACGTGGGGTAAGCTGTATATTTAATAGTTATAATATTAGTTTATATATTGGAGTAGTGTACAGAATAGTAATATACGCAACGCATATTATATTTTATTAGTCACTGTATCAATTGTTATAACGCCACCAACAGTGTGTATATTATTGTTTGTTTGCTGTATACTTTTACCTAATATCAAATTATCGTTTTTAAAGGATCTTTTATCCACAAAGTGGCTAAAACAGTGGGCATCACTAGCAAGGACTCTAAGGAAGCCGAGCACAAAGAACAATTCACTGCACTGGTCCGCGAAGTTAAAGGAGTATTGAACGCCAACAATTGTCCTTATCTTTCAGTCAGCATTCTTCCACACGTAAACTCTAGCGGTAACTATATTATATATATACTATTTATAAATATTTATAAATATATTAAAATCGTTTAATTATGATCATCGAATAATATATACTTTCATACTACCTGTTGAACAATTATCAAAAAAATCATTAAAATGCAAAATAAAAGTTTTGAAATTGAATTTGTTGTTACATAAAATTATAATTTTAAATTTTTGGTATAAAAGTTATGTTTTACATAAAGCTAAAAAAAATTTACCCTTTGATAGAAATGATCGTGCATTCCTAATTATGATGATATCTATGTATAAGTAGACCAGGACCGGTAGTTGTTTGACTCTGTACAATGTACAATGTACATAATACATTTATAATAATATATTAAAGAACAACTGTATAATTTTTGTTTTTCTGTTTGTCTGATAGTGTATTTCGATTTCCCGGGGCTGCAAAAGTACGTGGATCACTTCACGCTGATGACGTATGACTTTAGAACTCCGGACCGAGTGCCTAAATTAGCCGACCACGCGTCGCCCTTCAAGTTTGTGTACGCCGACCGTCTAGCTTGGCAGAACATTGAATCGCAGGTAAACAAAGCAATTGCTCTGAAAGCTGACCGTACCAAATTGGTTTTGGGCATCTCCACATTTGGCCGGACCTGGAAGATGGATAAGGACAGTGGTAAGTCTGGAGCACCGCCCGTCAACGCCGACGGTCCCGGCGAAGAAGGCACGTATACCAAGACCGAAGGTTTATTGGCCTACTACGAGATCTGCCCTCACTTAGTGGAGAGCACTGCGGCCACTACTTCACTTACACTTTACAGGTACTTACACATACAATATTACGAACAATTTTTACATACATCGATATTTTTAAATCATGTTTGTACAACTCAATTCTCTTATTACTAAACGGTTATTTTATTAATTATTAGTAAATACGTATTTTTAAAAGCTTAGTTTTGCATGTCTTAATCGTTTAAGTCATTATAACATCATATTTAATAAAAAATGATATCTATTAATTATTTGATGTTTTGAAATGACAACATACATATTTTTTAATTTATATAATCATGTTACGAAATACGAAGTATGTTGTTTTTCTGAGAATGTTTATATATATAACTACAATTTTTAATAGATAGTTAATTATTCATACTTATATGTACTTTAACTTTAGATGAATGGAGTGGTATTCATAGTGTAGATAACTCAGAGAAGGCAAATTTAATACACTACTTCGTTCATCAATAATTTTATTACTATTATAATTTAAAATTAGTTAACTTGATATTTAATTAAAACTAATTTTTATGCATAGAAATCCTTAAAAAAGTATTCAACTTTTTAGTAGAAATTTAAAATATATGTTGTTTGAAAAACTAAAATTCTTAAAAAATTATAATGAGAAAAAATAATGATACGTATTGTTATAATAACTGAAATCGTATAAGACTTTTTTTTTTCTAAAATATACGTATATTGACTAAGAAAATGACTGTTTTGTAGTAAGAGAATTACCTATAAATAGATAATTAAATAACATATTGTCTATCTTGTCTATATAATTACATATATTATTATTTAAAAATATAATTTATATTTTTTAAGTCAATTATTTTAAAACAAAACACCATATTCGTCGTGCATGTTCATGTTTGGACATATGTTAGCGAAAGTATCTACTTTAAATAATTTAAAAAATCATTTTCTTTTAAACACCTTAGGTTTAACGGGATTTTTTTTTTTTTTTTAAAGAATCATTCTGTATATAAATTAATTCAAATGAATTTCGTATCCTTGGTAGTATAGTTTAGTGACACATAAATCTATAATATTATTAATTTTATGTAACTTAAACGTAACTTATATTTAATGCTATAAGACTAAAATCAGTAACGTAGTGATTGAAGGAGTTGCAACTTTCTTCAAAATTTTAGGAAAATATTATCATGCGCTCGGTATTTGGCAGTAATCATGTGACGTAAGACGTAATTATGTATTGAAATTGTAATTTGTATAAAGGTTGCAGCAAAAATGTAAAATATTCCTATCCATCAGCATACCAAACTTATTATGAGAGATCCTAATTAAGGAATTTCCTATATAACAAATTATGAACCCTCTTTCATATCTAAACCCCCCCGGTTGGCGGTTACGTTACAGGCTAATAGTATAGATACTAAACAAATAATAGATTTATAAATTTATCAAAAAAAGTACTTAAGTTATAAATATGTTTTTTAATGTTGCAGAAAGAAAATATTTTATAGCAAATTTTTATATTTATGTAGAAAAAATTAAATTTCCTATGGTGTGTTATAATGTGCATATTGTTTTAAATTTTTGTAGACGTGTACCGGATGCAAGCAAAAATCTCGGAACTTATGCTTTCCGTTTGCCCAAAGACGACGTAAAGGGAATTTGGATTAGTTTCGAGGAACCGGAAACAGCCAAACAAAAAGCCACGTATGTGAAACAAAACAATTTGGGAGGTATAGCGTTAATGGATCTGTCCTTGGACGACGCCAGAGGCTTGTGCGACGCAAATAGGTATCCCATTTTAAAAGCCGTAAAGAACATATTGTAAAAATGAATAGAGTACATGAAATATAAAATTTATACTAGTTTTAAACATTAACTTTGTATCGTATATTTTCAATAAAAAAAACTATAAATATATTTACTTTGTATTAGAATACGTATACATATCGTCGCTTTTATGTTGCTTTATGAATAAAAAAAAAAACTATTTTCTTAAATTGGTACCTACCTAAGAAAAAATGTTCTTTTAAATTATTTTAGTTTATTCTTTTTTTTTTTTTATATAACGTTAATATTTTACCATGTAATTTTTTTGACACAGAATAAAATATAAATAAAAATTATAAGTATCTTACTGTTTATTAAATTTTAGTTTTAACATTCAAAAGATTTAGTGGACTAATATACCTTGTTGCAGTAACCTCTCAGTTTAGGATTTGAACTATTTGGAGTTTATATACATTTCAGAATTACCACGAAACTTTTATCAACATTATTATAGTAATTATTATTCTATAGCAGTGTTTCTCAACTTAAATTTCATCAGGCTGAATAATCTGCAGTAAACAAGATTGGTGCTCAATTGATAAAAAAAGTTTTTATCACCATACGACACTTTTTTATGGTATAAAATTAAAAATAATTGGAAACATAACACATAAATATACAAAATATACTTAATTATTACAAAAATCAGATTTTGAATATCTTCATTATTAAATAGAAAAATGGCGGTGATAATAGCTGACAGATTTTCATGAATATATTATGTGCAAAATTTGAAATTGGTTAAATATCAGTAATACCCAGGTAAAACTCACATTTTAGCTTTTATTTTGGCAAATCTAATTTCGATCAATATCATTAATTATGAATAGCGTCTATACATTTTAATATATCATAATACTATATTTTAATTTTAATATTAATTATAAATATTGATCAAATAAATACTTTAAATAACATTTTGTTTTATTTTACCAAATCTATAATTTTTCGTTGATTTTACTTGATGAAGTTATTATTTTTTTAGACTTATCATTGTTGTGCTAGTGGGTGGTAAGTATTCGAATCTATTTTGTCATCTGTAATCGATCGTCATTTTATTTGAATTGACTCATCTCAATTAATTTGTTCTAGGTTCAAAATCATTCATGAATTTGTATGTGTATCTCTATTATAAGTTAAAATTATAAATCATAACTTTTGATTTATACTATATACATAGTACGCTACTACTTTGGTTACATTCAATTTTTATAATTTCATTTAATTTTTTTCAAATTTACTTTTAGAATTGAATACACATTTTGTTAGTCATTGCTAAAAATTTATTAAAATAGCAATAAAATACATTATTATCATAGTTATTTAGGTTATCGGTTTCAGAAATGATACAGATGGGATATATGCATATATAATATAAAATATGCAGATTATAATAAAAAATTCAAATATTTCGTTTTGTACTTATTTAAAAAAAATAAAGTAGCGGAATTAATAAATACCTAACCTATCTTTATCACTGTTTGCATTAATAATCCATAATATAACATGTTTAATATTAGCTTCTTCTACTAAGTTTACCTAATTATTAGTAAGTTATTAGAAATAAGAATAGGTTTTTAAAATATTTTACTAAAACCGACAAATGAAAATTATTATTAGGTATTTTTGTTTCTATTTAATTTATTTTAATATGTTGTACTATGTTCGATTGTGAAAAGATTTGCATTAAATGTTTTCGTCAAATACATTAAAGACTCGATAGTCCGGACGAACTCAGATCGAGCGTCGTCCGGATTACCGATTCGAGCGAAGTCCGCACTGCAGACTGCCGAAGCGTTTTCAAGATTACCTACTCAAATTACTAAGATTTTTATTTTTAATTCCACCTCCTTTATATTTATTGCACTTTAAATTACAAAAATAATAAATAACTTAAACATAATAAATTACAAAAAAAAAAAAAAAAATGTTTATAATAATAGAACTTATGTTTAGTAGTCAGTAATTTTTTTCCGAAGAATTCCGAATAAATTACAAAAGTATTTACGAATAAATGAATTTATGCCGTCCGAATTACTGCGTTCACCGGATTTTCGGGGTCGAGACTATCAAGGCTCTACTGTATATACATTAATTCAGAGTTAAAACTATAATATACTGCCGTGTTATAAAATAAGTATTTATATTATTATACATACATTATTTACATGTTAATATGTCATACATTTTTTAATTCATGTAAATTTTTTTTTGAATAGCTTGCAAATACTATATCAGTATTATTATATTACTACTGTGTTACCTACCTACGTATCTTATTACTTAGGTATCTATATCACATATTAACATGTCCATCCGTGTTTCAAATTGATTCTTGATTTGTATTATAGGTACCTAGTTTCTGTTTGAAATTTTGTATGACGTACTTGAGTTTGTTGTTTAAGCTAAGTTATATAACAGACGACTCTCAATAGTCCAAAATTTAATAATTTAGGGATTTAAGAAAAACTTTAAATTATCGATTGCTCGAATTCGGTAAGGGGTTTGAAATATCGAAATGCATTAAAAATCTAATTTCTACGAGTTATGAAAAATGTTAATATTTTTAATGTAGATATAGTATTAATAAATAATAATACTAGAATATTAATAATTTGGATACCTTAAAACGAATTCCTCGGAAAATGCTTAATTTTCATTAGGTACATATTTTTTTCAAAAATAAAAACAAAAAATTGGGTTTTATACTCAATTGTACATTTGTTCTTATTAAATCATTGGAATAAATTTTGCTCTAACTAAATTTTAATTCGAATAACCGAGTACATTTAAATAAACTGTATTTTAAATTTTTTAACTGTTCAGTCATTGATCTATTTGTTCAGGTACTCCTACCTAAGTAACACTTATCAGTGTTTCAAACGTTTTAAGTGTTTTAACACTAAGCATTAGTAATTACTAATTAAGTTGGTATGAGCATGGAGGAACTTCTGAAACGCTTATCACGCTTATCACTGTTTATCGGGATCCAACTTTTTATACCGAATACCGATAAACATTATTAATTTAGTATATTTTATTATTTTAACGATTTAAAATTATCTACTAAGTGACAACTGACAAGGTGTCAACTATCAAAGTCGAGTATATTGTATTTATTCTATTCAGAAGCAATCAAGAAAAATATGTCTCGTTTTACGTACCCTATCAAATTTAAATTTAATATGTTCACATAGCGTTTAGATTAAGAGTTAAATCGCCAGTCATTTATGGAAAAATTACTGTTTTTTGTGTATTCGATTGGAATCCTTATTAGGATCTATTTGAGCTCCAGCGATTTCAGTACTTCTATTGCAGACCGGGTTGAAGTGTCAACGCCGTTGAACTCTTGGAAAAGAGGTTTGAATAATTAGAATTACATAAGTTTGTTTTTTTTTTTTTTTGGTATATAATAGAACTGCATCTGCACCACAGCTATAAGAATAAAACTAGGGTGTGACCTTTTAAAAAATGTTTATCCTGTGCAGATACTTTAATGATTATTGCAAATATTTTGTATTATGTGTAATTTTATCTACATTACTGTATTTACTGTTGACAAATTGCATGGTAAATATTTACCTTGTATATTATTAGAATTATTTATTTTTTCAAATTTTGTATTATATTATAATTTATACGATTTAAAGTTCTTTGCTATTTCATCATATCATTACTGTTATCAGATCTTATGTACCTGTGCATGTATTTTATGATAATCCAAATTTCTTGTTTCTAAAACAAAAATATATTGTGTTAATTTAATTGACATAGGTACCTAAAATTCTTTTTTTTTTGTTATGTGCCAACCAAAATAAGCAGTAAAAAATTGTTTATTCCTTATAAAAAAATATAGACACAAGAGAAAGTAAAACTGACATGGGCAATACAAATCTTTATAATGCTTTAAAAACCCATAAAAAAAAAAAAAAAAACACCTAGAAATATATTTAAATGATTAAAAACTGAATATTGTTTATATTAAATACTTAAAATACAATTGCTTTTATAGCAACTGAATTATTCTATATTTGACTAATTTAATTTTTTTTTTTTAGTTATTGAAGGCGTATCTTTATACAATGAGAATATCAATCCGTATGATGGGGACTTATTTCACGAGACTCCATTAGCTCTTGTATTTTTTAGTCACTTGACATCAACTTTTTCAGATTTTTATGTATCATTAATATTTATTGTGTGCGATCTCATTACTGCTGTTGTGTTATATTATACATCTAAAATTTACACTGAAAATTTGGTATGTTAAATATATATTATCAATTTTATTTTTATTCTATATACTTTCAGTGTCTACATATATTTTTAATTTTAATACTATTTTAGCTTAAACAGCAAACAAAAACAAAACATGTCTACAATAAAGAATTCAACAAATTATTGATACCAGATGACTTTTCAATCATAAACCCATTTTATGTATGTTCAGTTTACATGCTTAACCCTTATACAGTGTTTAGCTGTATTGCAAGAACAACTACAGTGTTTAACAACCTATTTTTAGCAGTATGTTTATATTCTATGGTAAAACGTAAGTACTTACATTTTCATAAAAATGTAATCATAGGTATTGTAATGATAGAAATATTTTAAATTTTATAAAAAGTCCTAAATACTGCTATTATAATTGTGGCCAATCAAACATGCAGTTAGTGGCTTTACTTACCATGAGGTGATTTCACATTAGATAGCAAACATGGTTGTCGCAGTATTTAAAAACAAATTATTTAACCATTTTTATTCAGCATAAAACTTTAAATTATTCAAATACTATTAATCATAGTACTTTTTTACAATAAAATTAAAAATTAAAAATTTCCCTGCTGTCAGCATGTGGATGTTACCTATAACATTTAATTTATATTAGCTGAAGACTGAGTCACCAATTCCACATTTGTTTGGTCACAACCCTAAGTAACAACATTTAATATTAACTATTGAATATTTATTTTTATTGTAGGGCATAGACTATTAGGATGTCTGAGCTTAGTATTAGCATCATTGCCAACGTTTTACACATTTGGTTTAATAGCTCCATTAATGATAAGTTGTGCACCGACTGACTCTAAGAAAAAGACTGGTTCATTCATAATTACATTTTTAACTTGTGGTACCATTAGCTGTTTACTACTATACTTATGCTATACTATTATGAATGAGTGGATGTTCATAGACTCTGTTTATGGTTTTATGTAAATACTACATTTTAATAAAATATTAATTTATAGTTTTTAATTATTTATTTATTAATTTATTTTTCAGATTAAATGTACGTGATTTAAAACCAAATATTGGTTTGTTTTGGTATTTCTTTACCGAGATGTTTGAACATTTTCGTGCATTATTTGTTTGCGCTTTTCAATTGAATGCATCTGTTCTATATGTGATTCCCTTAAGTATACGTCTTCGTCGTGACCCTTTGTTGTTAGCCACCAGTTTGTTAACATTAACAGCAGTTTTTAAGTCATATCCAAGCATAGGAGATGTTGGCTTTTACCTCAGTCTTCTTCCGATTCATAGACATCTGTTCTATTGTATGTCAACTTTATAATTAAAATTACTAATAAGATTAAAAAAAAAATTCATATTTTTTTAAATTTAATTTAATTTTAATTTTCAGTTATGCAACAAGCATTTATTGTATCATGTTTCTTTGTGGGTTGTACTGTTTTTGCCCCTACTGTGTGGCATTTATGGATTTATTCACGTTCAGCAAATGCAAATTTCTATTTTGGTGTTACTCTTGCTTTTGCCACAACTCAAGTAAGAATTAAAAATGTTATTATTTTCTATATAAAATATTAACATGAAAAAAAAGCATTTATACTAATGATCAATATGATATATTTTTTTATCAAAAATTTATGATTATTGCTGTTAATTAATATTGTGATTAATATATTTTTCTAGATATTCCTGATCACTGATTTATTATTTGCTTATATAAAACGAGAGTTTGCTCTGAAACATGGAATGAAACGCATGATCAACGGAAAAGAAGCACGTTTAATGCTTGATTAATATAATTTTATGTCAAACTTTTTAAAAATAATTCTAAAATCTTGATATGATTACTTTTGAAAAAAACAAATTGTTATCTGGTAATTTTTTATACTTAAATACATCTTACCAAATTACATCTAATCACTATAATTTATAAGTAAAATGTATAATATATTTTTACAAAAAACAATAAAATAAAATTGTACAAAACAAAACAGATCTGTCAAGATTTTCTACTCCCCTGTAATTCCTAGTGTAAAGAATTTAATGTAAGTATATATAAGCTTAAAACAAATGTGGTCAAATGGTATGCATCTTATTATTTTCTGTGATATCCATTAAAGATTTTTTCTTTTTGTAATCTTCTCTCATCACATCCTCATATCCAGGTGGTGGTGTGATTACAGATTCGTATCTTGGTGGTGTTTCTTGCATTGTCTCTGGTGAATAATATGTTTCTGGTATTTCACAACATTCCTAAAAAAAATATTTTATTAAGTCTTATGATTTTTAGTACTTTTGTAAATTATTTGGTTTAGTAGTATAGATAGCAGTATTAAATAACGATTAATGTCTCAAGTAGTTATTTCACTATAATCACTCAACTATATTCAATGTTGTATTCATTATCAACTGTAATAAAAGTTTAGTTAATAATCAAACTATTAGTCTAAACTGATTAAACATATTTATATCTGTTTATGAAGCTAAGCCATAAAACATTATTTCTTGTTTTTGTTCTGTATATTATTAAAGAATTATTAGTGTTTATTACTTGTTGTAAAGACCATTGCAATGCTTCATAGTAAGTGTTTGAATTGACATCAATCCAAAAAGGTTGAGGCTGTTCATCACATGTTGTAGTATCAAACTTGTTGTCTTTCCATCGACAACAATAACACATCCATAAAATAAATAATATCATGCTACTCATCATAACCCTGTTATTAAACAATACACAATGATTATAATAGGAATAGAGTATTAACAATTATGTGTTCAATTTTAGTTATTTTAATGAACTTTTTTATAATATCTAAAATGTAAATATTTTTAAATGATACTTAATTATATACAATATTATATACCGTAAAATTGATGTTTTAGAACATCAATACAATTCAAATGTTTGGTTTGGTATGGTATAAACTGCTTCTGAAGTGCATTGTAATTGTGGTTTTGTGCAAATTGTATATTCAATCAATATTGGGCAGGTATATGCATTTGTAATTAAATATACTTTATTATAATTACCCTCCCAATAGAATATTAACTCCTCCTGGTGCTGTTTCTGGTTGATTTTGATGTTCTTGTTGGTGTTCTTGTTGATTTTTAGTTTTGTGCTGTTGAGTAGCCAACGATATGGCAAAATGTTGTCCAAAAGTAATCATTCTGAAAATATTTGTGTGACTGTAATACTTGAATATTTGCAGCTTGCATACAAACTTGTAGACAAAAAACTAAAATAAAAACCAAACAAAAATGTCAAATGTTTATAAATAGCTCAAAAAGAGTCAAAATTATACCATATACCTATAAAAAATACTTTTATTATAAACATTTCAAGAACATTTCGAGTACCTAGATATCTATGGTCTTTATCAACTATTTTAAAAAGTACTGGAAATTTTAAATTTTTATCTCTTAAAAGTACCCACTAAATCCAGTTTTTTATAAAAAATCACCTTCAAATTTTAATATTGAATCATTTTTCCATCTACACACTATGTAAATAAACACGTAAAAAAAAAAAATAACATACATTCATTATAAAATCAATACTTTCATTTTTCTACTCAAAATCAAAAGTGGTACAAAATATGATTTATTAAAATATTTATTTTTTTAATGACTTAAAATTATGTAAAAAAAATATCATTCTATTTATTTATTTTTATTATTGTGAAATTATTTTCTTAAAGGCACCCAGAATAATGCAATTGAATGATTTTGAAAAAATCATTTTATCACAGTTTAAAAAAAAAATTAAAATATTAATATAATTTATTATATCTTATGTTATGTAACATAAAACCATATACTATTACTAACCAACATTTATAAATGAAAATTGACAAGTGAGTATAGTATACATGTACTATTGTACTGTATAATCATAAAGTAATGCTATACTATCTATATACTTAATACATTTATTGTTTACAATGAAAAACCATTTTTTACAGTACCTACTACCTACTAACTTCAATTTTCTGTACTTAGACTACTTACCACAACATTGAAAAATCTCAAGTTTGCCACTAGCAATAGTCCTATCAAAAATACAACTTTATTATGGATGGTCAGCGCATAGAACGATTGTATAAGTGTATCTGGGCATATTGAAAATTTGATACCTAGGTACTTGTTTAATATATAATCGATACATATTTTCAAATTTATACGAAAACATTAGGTATTTCAAATTTCAATATTTAATGGTATCAATATTTTAATAAGAAATAACATTACAAATAAACCAACATGTAAATTATGAAAAAGTTCCATGTAGCATAGGTAGATATAGATTGAAAATTAAACATAGATAGCTGTGAGAATTATGCAAAACAAAAGAATAACTTCAAATAAAATATTTAGATACGTATGTAACTAACTAAGCATACCTACGTTTTTAACAAATTCTCAACCATTTTTTCGAATGCAATATCAATTTACTATAAGTAATAACTAATAAATATAATTTCAGAGATTGTCAATGTTATATTCTTATTACCTATTATATCATGATTATTATGTAGGTGGTACTAAAACATTGTTTTCACTTCTCTAAAAATAAAGTCTGAAATATATTTATAATTTTGAGTATTTATACGGTTCTGTATTTTATATTCCTATAATCTAGTTGCAGGTTATATTCATATATTTAATACTTAAGTACTTTGTGCTAATGAACATTTTGAATATTTTCGTGTATAATAATATTACGATAACTTTTTCATTCGTCTTAACTGTCTTAAGGGAAGTCTCGGAAAACTTTTTTGAAGTGAAATTTAGTTCTTTAAGATCTATGACCCGCGTTTTTTTTTTTTTTTTATAACAACTTTAATTATTATGTTATAGTTCAAAAAATATTTCAAAACTCGAAGGAATTTGAAAATTTTCATTATATATAACGGTAGGTACCTAATAGGTATTGTAAGTAGAACAATGTGAATAGGTTTATGCCGTTTATGGTATTGGTAAATAGGTTATAATATATTTTATATTTAACCTGTATTTACAGTATGTGGTATTAATGTACAGGTTAGTAACAATAATATATTAATGTATTTATGTGTTTGATATTATGATATAATAATAATAAATAATAGGTAATTGATTTTTTATTTGTACTAGTTATTGTGATTGGTTCATAGTACTTATAATTAGATTAAAATTAGTCTAAATATCATAGTTAATTACACAAGTAAAGTTTTTACAATAATTAGCTTGAATTAAAATACCTATTACTGATAGGAAAATAAGCTACTAATTGTAATAGAAATACATTTTAAAAATATCCTTAGAAATAGAGGTTGATACCTTAGATAGGTATCATTTTTAGATGTAAATAATGCTTTATCGATGAATTTAAGTTTAATATATACATTACAATTACCTACTCAATGACGAGGTACGCTGAACACCTGCTATATAGCATAGTGATAATATCCCGATTTTTTTAATAAGTGATTTTTATACATACTTGGAGATTTCTTTGAATACCCTCTTATTTAGTTAAATGTATTTTAACCCAGAAAGTTGAATATTTTAATTCTTTATGATTAGTTATAATAGAATAAATGGTTTTTAATTCTAATATTACTGTAGTTTAATTTAATTTATCAAATATTTAAATTTATAGTTTTTTTATTTACCTACATTCATTGTTGCTTTTAAATTTTTTTTTACGACTCAACTGTTTTTTTTGTTCTATAATTTATAATTTATTGACATCTACGTAAGAATGCATTTCTCGGAATATTAAGAGTTCATCGATTTTTTAGTTGTTACAAAGTAAAATGCCATGTATAATATAATAATATTAAATAATAGGTCATGCTATAATCAATTGTAAGATATATATTAATAGGTGGGTAATTGAAAAAGGCGTTCATATTAAAAGAGAGTTGCATATGGGTAAAAATAGAAATGTTTTCCCATGTATTTTCCATATTTAATGTTACTATAGGCTAAACATTATAGTCTAACTAATTATTATTTCATCTTTTATTAAAATATTATATATATAATTTGAACAAAATAAATATAATATATAGTAAGTAAATAAAAGGTTCACAGAAAGAAACGATAATAAAGAAATATTGTAGGTACCTACTACCTACCTAATAACTAATAAGTAGTAAATAATAGGTATGTTCTTGTTCTATATGATTATTATTTTATTTACTTATTTATTGTGAACGGATCAATACCTTTTGATAAGTAATAGTGCAGTAAAAATTTTACCTTGACAAAATATCAGAGTACCTATAAACTATAAAATAAAAATAAATAAAAACAATATCAAGAATATAAAAATGAGGATATAGTAGTTTGTGACATTGACAATAAAAATAAAATACGAACACAACAATTATAATAATAAAAATTAATAAACATATTTCATTGTTTTAATTTTATTAGAACAAGCCAATTAAGCAATATAATTTTAAACTTGTCAAATATTGATTCATAACAATAATTACTTTTCTTGTATTTTAATTGTTCCTTATTAATTATTATACCTGTTTTTTTCTTGATTAAATAGAAGAAAATTTAATCGTTGAATAAAATATAAAGAAATGCAATTAGTATGATATTTGTTTACGTTGTAAAAGTTATTGAATTCAAAACCTTTTGATATCAAATAAGTATCATTTTATGTAATACAATTTTTACGGATTAAACGAAATAAGATACTGTAAATGTCTTTGACATAATGTAATAAGAAAGCTATCAAATGTTAAAACAGCGATTCTTTTGACACTTGTCCATTTCAATCGTAGCATTAAAAATTAAGTACAAATGTAAACTTACATGCGTCTGTAAAATTGCCAAGAGAAAACATATAGATGACAGTAAACTCTGTGTATGGATCGGAAGGATCTCATCAACTGAATATAACATAAAGGGGGTGACTTGGTCTGGCTCCAAATTGTATGTCAAAGACACGCTGATTATTTGTCTAACGTAAATAGGTAGGTAGGTAGCGTATTCGCGTTTTGGTATTTGTGATCTTGTGATTTTGGCTTAGAATATAATTGTACCCACTATACCTACTTTTATACCCTTGTTCAGTTTCTATAATTTTTTCAAATACTTATTTGTATAATCACCTACCTATTTCATTAACATTAATATAACAAACCATGTGTAATTTTCCGGGGTAACCTAACCTAACCTTACTTATACAATATATAATATATATAAATATATAATTATAATCCGTCGTAAATGTCTATTTCTTAGTAGGTGTAGGTATAGTAATTAAATTCCATATTTAATATAAGTAATTGTGTTTGGTCCTGTTAAAATTGATTTTTTGCTATCAAATGTTTTTAGACATATTATAGTAAGAAGTTATAAAAATATAATATTATAATAATTAATTATAATGGAGTACTTGAATTAAATATATAAATTAGATACATGTTTATTTATTCATGTCTGCATTAATTTGAACAATTATCTAGTTAAAAACCTTAACTTTAATAAATTTATAATAGGTAGTTGAACTAGAAAATCTTATTTATACAATAGTGGTTTTGTATTTTTATTGAAATATCTTATAATTTTTAAATAGGATTGTAAATTAATTATAAATATAGAAATTTATTTTGTAATATGAATAATTTGAACTATTTAAAAAATTGGCTTTCACAATATGTATAGACATATAATATCAGAATTATTTATTTATAGTACTTAATATCTATATATTATGTAATATTTTTATCGAAAGATGATATTTGTGAATTTTCTCATAAATCTAAAACGAAATTATTGAATATATAACAATACCTATTAGTAAGTATCCTTAAAGTATTTTATATTAACATACTATGATTGGTTTTTTATAATATTAAAGCTATACATATTTTATTTCTTGTAATATTTAATATTGACTTTAAAAAGTAGGTAATTATTAAGCAATTATACTTAAGTTTTACATTTTTTCATAACTTGATAAAATATAATAGGTATTACATTTTAAATTAGTAATAATTGTTTATGTTTTATTAATAAATACGAATCACTGGTATTAAAAAATATCATGCTGTATAAAGAGTGCTTATAATATTTAAATTATGAGCTAAGTTATTATAAATGATAAATATTTGCTGAATTGATGATATACAAATTGTCAGTTATTTGTAATTAATATTTTTGGATATTGATGTAACACCATAACTCATAAGTTATAAATTATATTTATTTAATATAGTAGTACGTACATCAAAACCAAAAAATTTAAAACAATTTGATTGAGTATAATATTTAAAAATTTTAAAAATTAGATTTTGAACAATTGAATTACCTATACCTACGACTTATGACGAGTGACGGTCGAACGAAAAACAGTTTTTTACACCTATCATAACGTAATATTGATTTTAATTAAAATTTTAAATCATAATGTACGTTGACGAATATTTTTACACTGTGGATAATAGGTATCAATATTAAATATGTTTTAATAAACATTTTGTTTTCATTTTTTTTAGGATTTTTAAAGGATGTTTTGCCAATTTTTTATCCATATAAATACATTCACACAGCTATGTTAATAAGTAGTATAGATACTGTATTATATCATAAAAATATTTATAATCAATGACAACTAAACTAAGCTAATATTTACAGAACATAATCAGGATGATTCGCTAAATATTTTTCACCTTACTGTTTATTTTTAATTTTTTATATATTTAAATTTAGATTTTTGAAATTATTATGTATACTAATATTTACTTAAATAAAACTGTTTTGTAGTAGCACAGTAAATTTTTTAAATAGCATGAAAAACATTTAAAAATATATATTTTAAATATAAATAGATACTCAACAAGTTCAAATTTCGAACATCAATATTATAATTGAATAAATGAACAATTAAAGGATAAAATATAGAGTATGCTTGGAGAGTCAATCTTTACACGAAGTTTATGTGTATATGGTCATACGGACATTTCAAAAAAGAAATAAATCGAGCAAGGATTGTTAAAAAGTAAAAACCATTGTTTTACAAGCATTGTGGCCGTTAATATACATGTAAGTAGCTATCTACAACTACTATAGCTAAGTTTATTATATTGTAAACAATGTAAACTTTAATGATATATTTGTGTGTGGTAAAGAAATTGAATAAAAAAAAAAACGTGTATACACATACCTACACTACTAAAATCGTGTAATATTCTGAAATATCGAGCCACTATGATGTAAACGTAAATATAAAAAAAAAAAAACAAGACGTAAAATTATTAAATGGTTTATATTTTCCATCTTGAAGAAACACACATTTTATCGTCCTTCCAATTCGTCATTTAAATTTATCTACTTGAGCGCGATACCTACACTGACATACCTACAAAATAAAACAGCAAAAGTTTCTTTTATTTAAAAGGATAGTTATGTTTTAAATTTGTTTAGCGTATTTTTTGTACGAGATTACTTAGTCAGATAGTATACGATATGGCGTGCGTGCGTTACTCGCATAAAAACCATTATAAATATCGATTTTTTAACAAACAGAATAAATATATATATGTAATTATATTATATGCGAGTATAAGATAATAGCAGTTATTATTTTATAACATTATGTGGTTGTAACAATTTTTTTCTCCGATAAATGATTTTTTTTAATCAGTTTTGACGTATATACGATATGTTACGGTAGAAGTAAAAACACTGATGAAACATAAAATAGTTTTGTTAAGCTCCGATCGATTTTTGTAGTTTAAAATTTCACAGACGAGATAATATTTTGTTAAATTTTAGGATAAACAATCAGTGTTATTGGTAACAGACCAACATTTTTTGACGATTGTGTGATATTTTTTTTATTGCTTTATACCAATTAGTCACAATATTATACGTTAACTTAAAAATGATTATCATCATTATTTAAGTGTATTAGTTACTGCATTAGCTTCAATTAATATGATAGATATATCTACATATTTATATTATTAATATAAATTACTGCAAAAATTATTACTTTTGATAAACCATTTTCTTTTTTTATTCACCCTATCAGTATTTAGTTTATCCAAAAATTGCCGAGGTATTGTAAAAAAATATAGTACATTACGTATTAACCACTTCTTGTAAATACATTTCTTCACTAATTTTCGTTGTATTTACTTAATTTGAAAAATAACTTCTTACAAATTTGTGTTTTATTAATCTATCTATTGATATGGGTAGCTTTTAAAGTGTTTTCAAAAATAAAAATGTTTCTATCAGAAGTTTCCATGCTCTGATAAAATACTAAAATGAAGTTAAAAATAGGTGTTTTTTTAATATTTATGTATTTGACAAACACATTTTGGAAACTTTGATGTTTTTTTTTATGGTAAACGTATAAGGAGATAAAAGCGTTTATTTTTATTTTATAATTCAAACTCGATTTATACTAAAGTATTAAAGTACCTATTTATGATCGAAAAAAAAAAAATGAAAATATTTGAAAGTCACATTTTAAAACGTTTTTAGACTAAAACGTATAGGTACATCGAGTCAACCGATCAATCATTTCAGGACTACTGTTGTGGGCTACAAAACTTAAATACGCACGCAACACTACCGAAAAGTTTATGAGTTTTTGCAAAAATATTTTAATAAAACGTGGTCAATATAATATTGAAATGTGAACAAAGTACTACACTTGAATAATAAAACGTTATTTATAATATTTTTAAACGCCAATTAGTAAAATATTTTGTAGTTAGTCGTTGTCTTCGAATATTATTTTTACTAAGTAGATAAAACGTGTATAGTACTTAATAATAACTATAACACGTCATTCACATTGAATTGAAAGTGGCTTCGATGATTCTTTATATTGTTGTATCAAATAAATGATATTATAGAACAGACCATATTGTAACGTTTGTCGAAGGTTTCATTGTGCCGTTATTATAGAGGACACTGGACAGTATATGATGGACATCGATCTCCTTGTTGAATTTTTTTTTTTTTATCTTGGTACATACCAATATTTTATGATGACAATCATATTATTATATTCTAAGTGGAGTGATGAATCATGAATTTATTGGTTCAATACTTTTACAATGATGTGTGTTTTTTATTTTTTATGTCCTTCATCATATATTAGAGCAGCAAAAACGTTTTCAATCTTCAAATTTGACAGTGAATTTTGGTAAAAAAAGAATTCTGGCGAGCGAGTGTATAGTGTAATTTTCCTGTACTTTTCTGAGTAATCGATAGACTAAAACGGGTGCATACATTTAATGCGTACATTTTTAAGAGAATCAATTTTGTAAATTTACCGTACTTAATTCAAAATCGAATATACGTGGATATTTGAAAATTTTGTAAAATATTTGTACTACAATATAATATATATATATTAAAAATGCACGTGTATTGATTTGCTCAACAATTTACGAATCTTTTTTTAAGACAATTTAAAAAGTGTATTTATAATTAATTAATTTAAAAATCCATTTTTATAGTTTTATTTTAAGCATAAATAAATTTAAGAGTGGTTAAAAATATCATTTATTCAAATCATTGCCACAAAAAATGTTTATGTAAATATATAATATTAATATAAATTTAGAACTTTTCACATTATTAACATGATAATAAAAGATGTATAATATTAGCTATGATAATAAATTACTAATGTATAAAGTTCTAAAGGAGTCGATCAGTTCAAAAGATAAAAAATAACATGTTTAGACAAATTTTGTTTTGTATTTCGGTATTATCTTTATTTTATTGTGTTAGAAAATGGATTTAAATTATGATTTATTAGAACCATTCAAGATTATTACCGTAACACTGTAGTTTATAGATGATATTAATACTGCCTACTTGTAACTGGTTGACTCAATTTTTTTGACGAGAGTTTTTTGAAATGACACTGTTATTATCTATCAATTATTATTGATGAGTAAACTTAAGCGTTTTAAAATTATTTGCACCTTAACAATAAGTGCATTTTGTTTGAGTATTAATTATAAAATATTTTATATACATCAAAGTGTCACACTGTCATGAATTATTTTAATTAGTTTTCAATAAAATAATATTTATATTATTTAGGTAGGAATGAAGGATTGGTGTGAATATTAAATTTATTGATTTTGGTTTAAACATTTTATCACATGTTGTGTACTAATATCCAGTGTAATTGTGTTCTTTTTACAATCCAGATAATTAATTTCTCGAATAAAAAAATAAAAAAAGCCATCTCAATAAAAATATAAATAAAAATGCTAGGTGTTTATCACTTACTCCGTAAAATATCGCAACAGATTAAAAAGGTTTAATTATTTGTTAGGTTAGATCACGTTAAGTAACTTAGTAGTTTTAATATACTCATAAACCATAATACGTAGTTGTAAATATTATATTTATACATGCAAAATAGAGTTGAATGATTTTATGTACAAAATTATATGAAGCTGCATTAATGTTTTTTTCTTTAAAAAAAAAAAAAAAAACATCAGATATTTTGACTTTTATCACTATGTTAACGAATCATTAAAGATAAAATATGAGTATATACGTATGCTCACTGCATTAAGAAAATACTAAACATAGATGATTTTAATTATTTTGTAGCATTAAATAAATAAATTACTGCAATAAATAACGTAAAAATAACCTGAATAGTCATGAATTTATGGGGTTTTTTTTTGTTAATATTTAATACTTTTGATATTACCGTGTGCGAATCTTACTCTTAACTATTTAAAACTTTATGAAAGCTTTTGTTTAGTCTTCTTTCATATTTATTAACATTTTAATTAAATTAAAAAAAAAAAACTCAAACGATAATGATAGTACCTATTTTGTGAGTGTATAATATTATATTTGAATATTTTATTATTTTGAATTATGTACATGACATTTTGGAATAAAAGCTGTACAATTTTTACTTAAATCCACTTTTCCTTTTATATAGAAGGCCCGCAGACATTTTATAAGGGGTAGAGTCAACAAATTTTTAATTATACATATTTATACTCTTAATATTATGATTTTTTTTTTTTTACAATTGTAAATTCTTATGTATCAATAAACTAACATAGAAAAAAAAAAAACATAATTTCAAATTCACTTGAATCGTTTATTATTACTTTTAATTGTACTTATACGTTCTACTACTATATTCAATTTTTATAATGATTAAAATAAAATATAATTGTATTAATACCATAGTTTGATTTATTATCAAGGCAAGGTTAAGACAGTAGAAAATTAATTGGCAAGAAAAGCATTGCTCCTAGTCACGTATTTATATCATAAATTGTATTTATTATTTTAATAATATATACTTTACTAGACGTAAAACTTAATATATGAATTCAAAATTAAATTGTTTGTTAAGCAATGATACAATAAATGTATCATGTTCCGTTTATGTTGTCATTTTTCAATAAAGAGAGACAATGTTATTCAATATTTTTTTCATTGTTCAAGTTAATGTTAATTGTTTTTAAATATTTAATGAAAGTGTATTTATACTGAATACGGTTAATGACAATAGATCGTAAAATTATTTTTTTCTTCTAAGACGTGTTAAATTCAATAAGTCAAAGTCAATTAATTGTAGTTTACTAGGATACATTGCTATTTAAAAGATTGTCCAAAATGTCTATAAAACACAATTAGGTAAAAATTGTAACGTATTGTAATTTGATGTAGAAGTTAGATGAATGTAGATCAGTTGATTAAATGACGAGGTTAAAAATGTAATAATAATAGAAAAAAAATGTCTATGACAGACGACAGCGATATAAATATGGTGCGATAAAACAAATCAGCAAATTACATATTTTGAGTAGGTACCTACCTACTTATAATATGTTACTCTGGTAGAACCATATACGACATCGTCTAACTAAAAAAAGGTGTCACTGATAATATGCACAATCATATTTTATCCGTTGCTACACATTTTGTACTATAATTAATTTAATGTAACTTTAGTTGTACCAGACAGAAAATTTGACCAATTTTTATATACATTAGTTTACTAAAATTGAAATTTCTGTGTATTTTAGGTTCAAGCTTACGTGATCATAAAATATATTAATTCGAATAAAACTAGAATATGACAATTTATAATGTATTCATATCTTTACAGGATAATTATTAGTTTGTTATTGTATGACTCTGGATTAATGAATAAAATTTAACTCATATATTATAGTAATAGTCTTTACTTGTATTTGTGTCATTACAGTTCAATATAATATTATATTCTAGGAGATAAATTATGTAAAAAATTAATGAGTATAATTTAATTTAATTTAAAATTTTTTTAAAGAATACCAATATCGAATAGCAGTTTCTTTATTTAGTGTATTATGAACTACAGAAAAAATTCTTATTTACTTATAAATAGTTTGCGTTTTTAGCAATAGAATAAAATAAAATTATGGAAATAGTGATTATAATTTTTTTAAACATTATTTAATATTTATCTATATTAAAACTTAACAATTTAATATGGTATAAGCTGCTATTATTAGATTAAAATTAAATTGTTATGTATTATTTCGTAGTATTCATAGGTTTATACTTTTATAGCATTAATCAATACATTTTGTATTTTATTATGATTATTTTTTAATTCATTTTTATTTAAGACATAGACCATTAGTGCACAATAAGTATATATTTTGGTCTATTGATTTAATTTTAACAGGCATGATTGGCATGAATTAAGCATAGCCACTCATAAATGGTACTTAAATGTTGATGTGGAAACATTCAACAAAATTAATATAATTAGGTAACTTATGAACTTTTTTTTAATAAAAGTAAATTGAATTAATTATGTATTTACCCATAAAATATTTGAAAATAGTATACCTGTCTACACAATTTTTAAGCATAAGTTTTAAATAAATAAAAGGTAAAAGGCGTGACGTATCATATTTTACTTGACCGAATTTATTTGATAAATGACAATGCATTTGCATAATTAAATTTACTAACATTGAATACTAGGTGTCATACAATAATTCTGCGTAGTAATTCAAAAGCTGACAACCGTAAACATGTTGGTTGCTGGTACAAATGATAAAAAAAAAAAAAAAAAAAATAACTTAAAAGACAAAATTCATTACTTTTATTAACTTTTAATTATTATGTGTTTTGTACAATGACTTTTTTAGATAAATTAAACTATTAATAAAAGTGTTTAAATTACTTTATCATTAAAATTTAGAATTACTCAAAATATTATTTCTCAAGAAAAATTATACTATTTTTGTATATTTTGTTTAAAATTAAATTGTAAAACATCATTGACAAAGCACCAAGTTGATCGGTATTTTTCATATTCTTTACATGTTAAAATTAAAAACCACGATGAAATCGTATCATTAAAAACACAATTAATATACATATTTGAGGTATCTGTCAGTATGATTACAGCAGTAATAATACAGTCAATATTATTATTATTAATTTTAGAATTAATATTTATAGAATTGTGCAACGGACCATAATTGTTAGTATCTACAGTAAGTTATATTAATGTAATAGTGCAGCGTAAATACCAATTATATATGGTTATTATAAATTGTAATACACAGCAGGTCTAATCTATTTAATGATAAGTCCATATTTTTGATAACTATGAAGCTGGTATAAATTGAACGGTACGATAGTTAAATGAATAAATAATGAACCAATATTACACACAAAATAAGATCAAACAATTAATCAATATATTAATTAGTTAAAAAATATAGTCAACAATAGATAAGTCATTATTTGGAATAGCGCATCAGATATACATTAATGGGTACCCCGACAAAATATCACCGGTAAAATAATCGCAACAAAAATTATTATAGCATCTGATAAATCCAAATATACCAATTATTTAAAAGAACAAGACAGTTGGACTGAACGAATAAAGAAAGTAGTAGTAAATTATCATAATCGAGAGTTTGAAGATCATCTTCAAGGTATTTCATTTAATATAATATACTTCCATTAATTAATATACATATTTTATTATTTATTTTTAAAATTTTTTTTCCAATACTTATATCAATTTTATTAAATTATACATATTTTTATCAATTCTTCTATAATATATTTATATGACAATATTATGTGCTTTGAAATTTGAATTATATAAAATTACTTATAACTATTATAAAATATCAATCAATAATCAATATTATTTATTTCTTACTAAATTACAGTTATATATATATATATATATATATTTTGCGATACGTGTGCTGGCGATATTTATTCCATGCAATATATTGGTTTCGCGATATTTTGATCACGCGATATTTTACTGGCGATATTTTGTCGGTGATTCACATTAACGTCAACCATAGGCGCAACTAGAGTCAAAATTATCGAGGGCTTATAAAGGGATACCCTCAACAGAACACGAGTGCAAACTTGATTTTTCACATCCCTGCAAACACTTAGTTTTTAAAAAATAAAACTATAATGATCCCCAACACAAAGATAAAATAATAGGTAATATAAAAACCGCTCCGTAAAAACCATAATATTAACGTGTAATCAATCATTTTATTTGTATTTAATAAAATAATTTAACAGAAGCAATATAATAACTGTTGAGCGATGGTCTGCCGTTGAAAATTTATTTTAAACGTTCTTTCACCGTTAATAATTATTGTACTCGATATTATACATCTCTCATTTGGCAAATGCTGCGTACGTATGCCGAACTTGTTAACTTAGAACGCAGTAACCGTGTTTACATTGCCAAAAATAAGCTTTTAACGATTAGGTGCAACGTAATAAGCCATATCGTAATATCGTATCAAGCATTTAAAAAAATAATAACTATAAAAAAAAAAAAAAAAAATCTTGCGAACGGAGCAAAACGCACGTCGTCGGTAGGTGAGACGCGGGGAGGAGGGGAAACCAAGTCCCCTAGTTGCGCCGGCGACTCAACACATATATTATTATGTGTAGGTACACGTGTAGTACACGAACACTGTATTGTATTACTTACGTAGGTATGTTCACGAAGTGTGACTTAAGAGTTTGTGTGTGGACCGTAAGTAAATATTTTATCGTTACGTGCAGAGTAAACGCGCCACGCGTGCGAGATGTATTTGATTGCGACGCGAACTCGGACCGAGTGTTACGACGTCTGCGGGTGTGTGTGTGTGTGTGTGTTTGTTTTTTGTTTTTATTTTTTTTGTACACAACGCGATCGGACTCGGGGATTTGGATTTCGAAGACCGGCGTGCGATGAGGGTGTTTCAACGCGAATCGACGACGTGCGAGCGATCGGCTGGCCAGTCGTCGTCATACGAGACTGCGTGTGCAGACCAAATCGACCGGCACTCGTCGGCCAAATGCGATACGGAAACGTGCGGGGCGATCAATCCACCGCGGGCTCGGAAATCGCGTGTGTCGAGTCGCGTGTACGGATAGGCATAAATAAACAAAACAACGCGGCCAATACACGCGCGCACGCCTACTTACACACACACACACACACACACATACTTATACAGACACAAACGCATATACGTACACAGACACGCACGCACACACACACTCACACGCGCACTTAAACTACACGTGAACAACGGGAACGCATACGGATACGATAATACGTATTATACTGTATATATCTGTACAAACTTACGGGGAACCTTTGAGAATTTTTCGAAAAAATTCTTTTAACATGACATTGCACTGGTCGTCGCTCCGGTTAGTGACTCGATCGATGAGAGGTGGCGAATCAGAAACGACGATCCCGCCGAAACATAAGACTTCGGGGACACACGTAAAATAAGCAAAACAGACGGACGTGGTTAGGTACTGACAATGATTTTGTTTTGATGTTGTATTTTTTTCTTTCTTTTTTTCTTTTTTTTTTTTTTTGGGATTTATCGGGTCGAGTGGAAGTCGTTTTAATCGCAGTAATGCAGCTATACTGAGATGCACTAGTATGAGCACGTCATGATGCATCACATCATTATATTAGACTAGTTTGAGGCATAACAGCGGTTTTGCGTACCTAATAAACCTCACGCGTGAAAAAGTGCTGCTTTTTTTAGTTACCGTACGTCAGCGTTTTCATAAAGACTCGAAATATTTTATACAATAGGTATATGTGCGTTATAGATATAATTACCTATATATGTAATTATTTTTAATGAATTCAAATCCTAGTGTCAACACTCATTGAAAAATATTATTCATTCGTTGTTATATTAGTTTAAGGCTTATGAACATTTTAGGAGTCTGTTAGATCGTCGAAGATTCGGGGATTAAATAAGAATATTTCACCAAGTATGAGACGCTTTGCGTTTAATGTCTTAGCATGCTTTACTGTCAATCATCCGGTAATAATATGTTTAAGTCTTGAGTCTAAACATTATATTCAGCGTATGAAAATAATGAAAAACATAAATACATATTGGCATATTTTTTTTTTTTATCAATACGTGTGTGTGTTTTAAATTTTTAAAGTAAAAAACCAATATTAATTGTTGCTAATGGTAACGTTATAGTAACATAATATTATTTCAAATATTTTTTCTTCACATTAAATTATTGGGTATTTTTTTTTTAAACAGCTTGTTTATTATGGCTATTATAATATAAGAAATAAAAAAAAGTTATTGATTTAATAACACAACCATACAGACGATATAACAGTAGGTAGTATAGGTATATGATGAAATTTATGATTATTAACATTTGAAACCGTTTGATTTATTCACTATTATAATATAATTTAATAGTACGCGTATATCATCTCAGAAATTCTTATTTCTTTTTATAATGTTATTTATAAAAATCAACTATATTATGTAAAATTTAGTCGATTCCATGAAAATTTATTACTACAAAACGTTTATATTATATTATATTATTATCTGTTTGTTGTTGTTATATATCTAGATCGTTTAAAATAATTTTATGGAAGCATCCCATAAATTTAAAAGTTACAATTAGTGCAGGAAGCATTTCATTTGCTTTATTTACTATCATACTCAAATATTATATTATAACATACGCATTATTTGCGTTTTTTCGTTAATCCCACACTATTAAGCCTCACCAGTAATTCTGCAGTTTTGTGTCTATTAAATCAAGCGAATAAATTAATCTTATATTAACGTTTAACAGAAACTTTATATTCTAATTATAAGCTATAGTTTGATTATTTATGAATACCTATTTCAATACTATCAATAATTGTGAAAACTAGACTTCTCGATATAATCACTATTATACGATATAATGCTGAGTTTTTATTGCGTAAGAATCCACTAAAATTTATAATTGTAAAATTTTATAAAATTAAAATATTTATATTCATTTTATTAGAAGAATTTTTACAGTTTAAGTATCAAAAATTAATTCCCGTTTTTAGTGATTCACAATTTTTCTATTCAAATTAACTTTCATGCTACCTACGTATAAATCAATAAGTAGTCAAATTATATTTGTAGATTTCGTGCAATATACTTATTATACATTAATATTACAACGAAATATTTATTTTTCCAGGTTAAACGGGAAATCTTGAAAAGTTTTATGTGGCCCCATCTATCAATTGGAAAACGAGTCTAGTTGGAAAATTGGTGGGGCTTTTTTAATATTAAACACTGTTGTCTAATTTACTTCCTAATTATTTGAGTTTTTTTTTATACAATATTAAAGTATATGTTTTATAATTTCGTACACTATAAATTATAATTTTATTATTAGTAGACACTTTATTGTACCTATTCATTAAAATATTAAATTTACCATTATAATTATTTATCATATTTACTTATAATAAGATTATGAATAGTATAATATTGCTTGTACATGTCTTATGGATACATTTAGTAAATCAAAACTTTTTGATACGATTAAAAAAATTTTTAAGTAGTAAAATGTTGGTAAATATATATATGTAATATGTATACATTAAATGCATGAACGTTAAAAAACAATCATAATTTTTTTTTTTTTTAAAGAACCAATATTTCATTATATTATAGCTAGTTTACTTAAATATATCATATTAAAATATTATTTGGTAAAATACCCAGTACTTACGTCAATAACTATATTATTAAGTGTACGGAAATTTAATAAAGAATAGTTTTTAGAATGAAAAATATAATTGCTTTGATTAAAATGTTCATGTAAATATAAATATTAGTTTCAGTTGTTGCAATAATTTTCATAAATTCTAGACATTTTTTTTAGGTAAACAGTGTTCTGGCCGAATTAGACTACTGATTCGAATTCGTAACATTGCGTTTGAAAATTTTGTACAATGATTAACTAACTTGCAAAAAGCTGAGCAAAAAAAAAAAATAAAAAAATAGTAACTATTGTCTGATATCCAATCTTTGTTTACTGTTTTTTTTCATTTTATTTTTCATCAAGATTTTTACTCTCTCGACTACTCAAATAATTCTTTATTTTATATTCATTGAAGTAATCGATAATTCTATTATCTCACTAGAATTCCTATTTTTAGGCCTCAAGATTTTCTCATGACACTATTTGCTCATGCACGTTCATCTTAGGCAGACACTAATTATTGATGGTAAAGCATATTTTTGAAATAAAAAATGTAATAGGTCTTATTAAAATAATTCATACATCCGATTGAACCTAGATTTAGTCATTAAAAAAGAATATTATGTATTCATACAATGACTTTATCAATTGTATACAAGATAATAACTTCAGTTTATAATTTTCAATTTATTCGTGATATTAAATTTGGCTTAAAACTTTAAGTTTATAAAAGCTCAACATTGCTGATATTCACTATACAAAACTTTTATAATTTTAATTCGTCACGTTTTCACTTTACCTCTGTTTGATTAAGTTTTAATCATATTATAAATCGATTTTAGTTTATTTAAAAAAAAAAAAAAACAAAATTAAATTTATATAAACAACACAACATTATAATATTACAGAAAATTATTAAGTCAAATCGTAGTAAAATATTGCCTATTTTATAGATAATTTAAACAGATATTTATCAATTCTATACAATAGGTATATTAGTTTTATCTTATCTACTACGTCATAAATATATTAATAGTTTTATCTATAATCTAAAAATTTAGTTTTAAATTTTAAAATCAATTTTTTTTTCTGTTTTGCTTCATTGTACCATACACGTAGGTAAATAGAAAAATGTTTATTTAATTGATTCCGCAGGAGTGCGCCACGAATACTGTTGATAAAAATATAATTCGTTTAAAAGAATTTGAAAGGCACCATTTGTTAGGAGTACTGCAAGGGCAATATAATTAGATTTCTTGTATGTGGTAAGTGGTAGTGTGTCTGTAGAAAATTATCAACATATCTGTAAGACGTGTAAATGTGTAGATTAGACTATAAGAGGGGTTTAATCTTATTCTTGCGTATTTAGATATCAACAATTTTGTATATCAAGTATAAACGCGAATTATTTTACTCCTAAATTTTGGTGCACATTAGTTGGGTTCCAGATTCAAATGTTATACTGAGTAGTTTTATGTTAAATTTAATGTTATATTGTACTAGTTGAGTCTTGTATAAAAAATAATTTTATAAAAATTATTGAAGTGTTACTTTTTAAATAAATAATCTGTGAACTTTCTCAATTGTTTGTCATCTGATTGAATGTTTACACATTTTCAAATTTGTTCGGCAATAAGAAAGGAAGTCTAAAAAAGTATTTTAGGTAAATATATAACTTTGATTTTTTTCTTTTTCATTACTTAATCATAAATTTAGGAATGTATAGAACCTTTATATACATAATTTATATTTTAATAAGATAAAAAATTTTATGCGGAATTGATTCCAATACAATTTATCAATACCGATTGATCCGAATATTTGATGATACGATTTTTATATTGATATTTTAACATCTGTATATTTACTTGGATCATAAAAATAAATTTTTAAATTATTTTATTTTTTTAAAGAAGCATAATCCACTTTTGAATACACAAAAATGTATACCTACATATTTTTTTCATTTTTTAAGTAGAATTCTGGTATACATATCTATAAGAAAGAAAATTTATAAGAAAGTTATTAGTTTAGTAGGATTTAATCAAGAAAAAATAAGAAATCCTATTTTTTAAAATTTTTTTTTGAACCCATTTTACGTAATTAAGTTCAATAGTACATTGGATACAAAATAAATCTCTTCAATAGGAAAAACACTTTATTTCCAATTTTCTTAACTTATACAAACTAAAAGATAACCCGTTGTAAATTTTACTTAAGATTTTTTTTTAATATACAAACTATATTATAATTCAATTTTTAAATTGTCTTAGTGGTTTAAATATTGGATAATGATAGATAATTAATGATATGAAAGTCTTTTTTTAAATTTTCAAGATATAGGATAAGGAAATAAAATAAATACTGTGAAAAAAAAAAACAATCCTTGTTGGACCTTTGAATATGTATAAATCAAAAAGCAAAGACACAATTGTTTTCAAGGGAAATGTGAACTAGGGTCTAGACCTTAGGCGGAAGGTTGTGTAAAATGAGTTTATTATGTTTAAGTGCATGTACTTGGGCAACAATTAAGTAACTAAAACTAATGTTTGATAATTGCATGTTTCATTTGCTAATAAATCATAGGTACTTAAAAATGTAATTCAAATTTAAATTTTTTTCTAAATTGTGTGTTAGAATTTAAAACAAAATAATACCATTTTATTTTCGAGAACTAACTATTCGAGTAATGAATATTTTTAATACAGAAATTCATTTTTTTTTTTTTTTTTGTATTTCTTCACTTTTAAATTACTAACAATAATTTGATATGTAATTTGCTTATTTTTAAATTTAAACATCAAAATATTATTTTGAGTACTAACGTTATGCCAATTAAAAATCATTAGGTTGAATTCCAATTCAATTTTTTCACATTAAATAACCACATATTAGTTAAACCATATTTCTCGAATAACTGACATTACAAAATAAACAAATGCATATAATTATTAAGGTTAGAATAGGTATTTCATTGTACTTACTACCTGCTATTATACTATATTATGAATAATTTAATGATATAATAATTCAAATAGCTATATAACTAGATTCATCTGTTTCCGTCATAAATATGCTTATTATTAGTAACTCAATTATATATAAAATATGTCGGTATAGATATATACTTTATATTTTTGAATTTATTTTTGTCTCTCTCGAATGAAATTTTATATTAAACAATCAACACGTGTGTATCCAATTATACAATTTTTACTTTATCACCACCATAATTATCGAACGTGGTTAATTAAATAACGTATTTCTCTGCATATTTATGCATTTTGCGTGATAAAACATTATGAGTTGGTAAAGTAATAAAATCCACGATTGGATCTCCTTTTCAGAGAATAAATGTGCATGTTTCACTTTTATTTTATTCAAATTCTACATTAAATCAGTGTATTGTTCGTCAGATATTGTTATTCATTAAGTTATACGCAATACGTATATTTCAATGTACTTGTGGAAGTCGAATTAAAATATCTTAAACCATTTCTGTTGACTCGGTGTATATGTTTCTTTCACTAGAAAGTTATACTTTAAAATGTACTTAGTGAAATTTGCATGTTTTGTTGTTATTACATATAAATATTAAAATGTATATCTGAGCGCTGGTATGTTAGTAAAATTATACAAAATATTTTGCATTATTTTGATGAATCAAAAGCAAGTCTAAAATAAGTTTGTAAAAAAAAAAACAATTAAAAAAATGTTTGGTATAAAAATAATAATTGTACTACCTATGGCCAAATTTAATCTAGGCTAATATACCTCGTCATGTAAAAAAAAAAATATTATATTATTACGTGAAAGTCGAAAGAGATTATATTTAGTTGTTTAAAATAATTTTTAAAGATTACATGTACACCTGTGGGCTGTGAATTATTTTTGTTACAGTGTATAACACTAGGAAAAAAAATTAGTTTTTAAAATTTTACTTTTTAACTTTTTCAAAATAACATTAAAAAGAAATCATAAGAATATTATTGTTTATTATATTTCTATTTCAAATAATGAAATATTAAACGCACAAGTTTATAGATATTTTGAGATTTTAAGTGATATAAATCCTACATAATAATAAATAATAACAGTTAAACACGTTGACTATATATAGAGAGAAAGTGAGTGAGTTTCATTCATGCATAATATTAATTTTTAATCCATCGCTCTGCATTTTCCCAGAAACAATTCATACTTGACTAGTTTAGCAACAATTTGGTTATTTATGGACATCTAAATATTTCAAAAGGATTATTTTCTCATCAGTTATTATTAAATTAGACCTAGGAATTAGTGTCAACATTTTATAAGTACTAAACAGTTAATTATATTCAAAAGGGTCTTTATAATTATTAAGATAAACTATATATATAATTCTATAATTATTTTAAAAAGTATTGAATTTACTTGAAACTCACAATAAATTGTTGATTTTTAATTGGAAATTTTTTTTTTCGATCGAATAACAAAATAATTCTAAACAATATATATTTTATTTAAAAGAATTTAATGTTTATATAAATGAATAATGAAATTAATCAATTTTTTATTTACAAACATAAATAAGTTACCCTAGCATAATAATCATTGTATCATTGTATCATTGTATAGATTGTTTAGGTATTTACTGGATCCATCTCGTACAGTTTCTTTTTTTTTTTTATTATTGATTTAATTCAACCCGGTGACTATGGCCATTAGCTACAATATATATACAATAAGAGTTTTTACAGTGCTTTAAAAATTCTTACTTAAATAATATAACATTAGAATTAAAAAAGTATAAAATCTAGTGATATATTGTTAGATTGAGTTAGATTGTCAGATTGAGATCTGTAGTTTTCAAAATTTTATCATCTTGATGTTCTCGGTATTGGGTCCCAGTACATCGTCCAGGGTCATATCTAATCCGATGTTTTGTCGATCATATTGGTATTTGACACATTCAATTATTTTATGTTTCACTGTTAGTTGGACACCACGGATTTTGCACGAAGGGGTTCTTCTTTTGTCATCATATATCCGTATTTGAGTTTCGTATTTCCAAATTTAAATCTGTTTAGTATCGATTCCACCTGAAGGTATTTCTTTTTATTGTGTTTAGTTTGGTGGTATTTTGTTTCCATGTATGGAGCCATTTGGTATTGGCTGTATTATTTATGTGATTTTTTAGGTCTTTGTACGAAGGTTCTGATATAGTGATATAGTTGTTACATTGGGATTTGTGGCGGCGATCTTTGTCTGTTTGTCGGTTAATTCATTTCCATCAGTATCGGAATATTCGAGGACCCACATGAGAATTATTTGATTTTTTTTTTTAAATAGAGCTTCATTTAGTTTGTTCAGTATTTTTATTGCGATGTCTTCGGGTTTGAACTGGTTTCTTAAACTGATGAGTGTGCCCAGTGAGTCGCTGAATATTACATGGTCAAGGTGTTCATCGTCTATGATCGTAGCGATCGTCTCAAGTATTGCTATGGCCTCGGCAGTGTATATGGAGCATATGTTTGGTAATTTCAATAATATGTTTTTGTTTTTAAGTATTATTGAGATTCCTATTTGATCTTGTGTCTTAGAGGCGTCTGTGTAGATTTTTTGGTATTCTTTATAGTTGTCTAATATGCTTAGGGAAGTATCTTTTGTATATTTCTGATGAAGTATGTAGTTTTAAGAGTTATCTGAGTTCCGTATTTATCTTGTATGGGAAAGTCCACGGGGGTATAGTCAATTATTCTCTTGCAATTAGTTGAGCCAAGTTAATGCCGTTTTTTATTTAGTTCATTTTGTGATTTGGTGTTTTTTAATGGAGGAGGGATGTTGTTTTATCTATAATATCTTGTCGTGTATTTTAGAGATAAATCATTTCTTTTGATTTCAGATATGGGTTCACCGACTGTGTTATATATGCTATAGATTGGGCTGCTACAGAAGGCACCTATCGCTAGCCTTAACCCGGTGTTGTTGATGCTGTCTATTGTTTTTAGAATAGATTGTGTTGTTGATTCGTATATATTTGATTCATAGAGTATTTTCGATTGAACAATTAATTTATGGATCTTAATAAGGATTGAGTTTTTTTTATTTCTAGTTAAATTATATAATTCATAATAAATTAATTAAAATAATTTTTCGCTATGTTATATTTATTGAACTATTGTTTGAAATTTTATTCATTAAATTTTTTTTATGTGATCTGTTTTATATTTTTAAACAAAAACAATTTTTTTTTTTAAACTTTTAGTTTTTATAATTTATAGCATACAAAACTAGCGGGTAGAACTTATTGATTCTGCTCTTCGATCCCTTATAAAGTTATAACTCTTCACCTTAATTTGTATTAAATGAATAAAATGTTCTATGATAGTTTTTTAATAAAAGCAATATTAGGTATTTAATAGTAGTTTATTAAAAAGTTTTTTATTTTATATAATTTTCCCATAGAGGAAAATTAAATTGAAATATATGGGTTACAAGAAATTTAGGACATTTCCAAATAATAACATGGATTATAATTGTAGTTTGGTGCCTTAGATGTCACAGGTTGGCTTAAAGGTAGGACATTTGAGGATCGGGTACATTAATTTCAAAAGTCCTATTATGTATACCTTAACTACTATATAGGAATTATTATTTGATTTTAGTAATTCAATGAAACTCCTGTCCGCAGGATAGTTATTATTCTAAATGAGTACCTATTGTACATCAAAATTAGTTTTGCCCTTATTTAATGTATTAATGATAACACATTATATGATAACATTATAACAACCTACTATATTATAGTATAGAATATGTATTATGGTATTGTGATGATAAATTTAAAAATATGAAAAACACAATAGTCACGTAAATATATTACATAATAAAAGTAATTAACTTATATTACATATTTAATTTTCGCTTTTAATTTTTACATTATTAACATCTCACAGTTAATTGTTTTGTGAAGATATTTGAGGGTGTTTATAAAAAACTAGATTAGAACTTATGAAAATATAATGATCCATTAAGCATACTCCACTTTTTTTTATCATTTAATAATAAATTTATTCAATTTACAATCTTTATAATTTGTAAGTAGGTATATTTTAAAACAACTAGATTAATTTTTGATGCATTCTGTAATTTAAAATGATATATTTTACTGGTTTTGACTTTTTGAGTTATTTATCTATATGTAATAAGTATGATAGATTTAGGAAATGTGTGAGTTATAATGGTATGAAAATTATAGTAATTAATATTCATTTGGTAATATTTTATGATTTATTAAAATTATCTAAATATTATATTTAATATTTGATATTTTATGTAAAACTGTTATTACCTGGCGCATAAATAAATTTAGATACATTGACATTTTCCAAAAAATAATTGAACAATTTCAGAGAATAAGGTAAGTTCTCAATGTAAAAATAAAAAAAGTTGAACAATGTTTTTTAAATGGTATAAGAAATCGAATAATTAAAAAATGTAAATTTTAAGTATATTAAAAAATTTTAATTATCAAAAAAACTTTATTATTTGAAGAAAAGTACGAAAATGTTTAAATTTGAAGGATTACTGTTTATATATATATATATATATATATATATTAGAACTAGTAACTAGTAAGGATAATTAAATTCTCAAATTTATCATAAAAAATAGATTTTTCTATAAATATAAGTGTTTATATTAAAATATGAGAATTTTTGTGACAAATCATAAACTAAAATTACTCATCCGATCTCATATTGTTATGAATAAATAATATCATTGAAATAACTTAGTAGATATTTATCATATATAATAAGTTTGTGTGCGTAAATACTATATGCTGTAAATAATTCAATTTGGTAAGTTAATATTGCCAACATTTAAGGATTATAAACAAGGCTTAACCAAAGAACCAAAGGGTGCGGGTAGCAAACATCCTTCGTCAACTTTTAGTTATTACCTTCGATGTTTCAATAGGTCTATAGTTAGCATTTATCATTCTTTTAATTTATATTGAATTTAATATTTGAAATTTTACTGATTATGAAGCAGGAATTATAATTTATAACTACATTTAATATAATTTTAAAATACAATTAAATTGTTTACTGAACATGAAAATTATATTTTTATTTTTTAGCTTAGTATTTATAACAAAGAGTTTAATTTGAATATTTAGTTAATATTTTGATTCATTTTTAATTTTGAATATTATATTTAATACCATGTATAAAGAGTAACTCATTGTCTCACTATACTATTATTCCTTATCAACACTTTTTTTTATAGTTAATTTTGTTGAAATAATATAAGCTAGTTTATTTAAATTTTTAAAAGTTGAATAACTTATTTATTAATTAATGTCTTAAACTAATATTTAGGTAAGTTTTTAAGTTTAAACAGACGATATTATTATTAATAAGAAAGTTAGTATAATGGGTATATACTTTGAAAAAACATGGTAAGATACATCGTATTCTATATATATATAAATATATATCTTTAAGTAAATCTTTAAATTACCTATATAGTCTTTTTGATCATTGCCCTGATATTATTTCTATAAGTTGAGTAAATATTTTAGCTATATTGAACTAATGTGTTTATATATAATAATCATAATAATATACTCCCTATATTAACTATCATATAATTTACTTTTATATTATTATAGATAAGTATATATTTTGAAATTAAACTGTCTGCTTAATATTTTTAATTAATTACTATATTAATAGAAAATATAGTTTTCATTTTATTAATCATTCAAAGTTCTATAACCTTCTATACCTTCGAATGTAATAACAAACTATAGTTAAAATGTATTTATTTTTTTATGCATTAATTCGTTTAAGCATAATAAGTATATAACTACATAGTTCTAAATATATTATTATATTTTAAAATATTTTTTTCAAATCGCTATAGTATTATGAAATTTATTAATTCGTCGCATGCAACAGAGTTCATTTTAAAAATAATTATTATAATTTATTATGTAAATTAAAATTATATGAAAGTACGCTACCATAATAATGAACTCAAATTATTAGGTAAATGAAATATTTTTGGTTTACGCCAACAAACAATTAATACTAAAAGTTAACGTTGTTTAACATAATAAGCCAACACCAATATAATATTAATATTTGCAAAATGCTTAAATTATAGTCCAATGAATTTCCAAATTTTAAAATTTTAATATTGGAACTTTTATTTTTATTGCCTCGAGCTAACTTAGTACTTTTAGTTTTCAAATATTTGAATCAACATTTATTATATTGCTATGTTTACCGGTAAGAACATAATACTTTTATTTATTAAAAATGTCTAGTTTTGTAGATTGTTATTTTTCTAATTTTGGTTTCTTTGACTTCATATTGTGTTTCTCTTTGTAATTTCGTACATTTTTTCACTAGAGTTTTCTTTATTTATTTGATATTTTTCTTTTTTTTATAACTTTATTTTCATTTGATACATTTAACTGTAAATCCTCTTTCTATCTGTCTAATTTTTAAAAAAAAAAAGCCGTTGCTATTTTTTTATGAAATTATTTTTTATCTTTTTTATATTATATTAGAGAAATTAATTCATAATCAGTTTTTATAAATGTCGTACATGAAGTTGCTTGGTTATCAGTTAGTTGTGTTAAATATTTTGTTGGTAATTATTTTTTATAAAACATTTATATGTCTTGCTATTCTATTTGTTTTCTTTACTGTAACTAGCAATCTCTACCATAATCAATAAAATTATTCCTTCATCAAAAATTCTAGTTTTCACATTTAATTTAATTTTATAATTGAAATTTGAATATAAATATTAGTTTATTATTAATAATTTTCTGTAATATTGTAAGAACAAAAGCAATTCAATAAATTGTGGAAAAAATCAAGATGTTTATTATGCTTTTTAATTTATTCAGCAGGAATTTATAGCGATGGTTTAACGTGATCACGTGATATATTTTTTTAGTCATTAAATGTAATTAAATATACATACGTCATCTATTTTATTTGAATTAATTTATGTTTTATATTTTTTATCAATTCCTGAATTATTAGTTAGGATTTTGTGTTTTTGGTAAACTTATCAACATGTTTACCAAAAAAAAAAAAAAATAATAACAATTTAAAATTATACAGATATATTAATAAAATAAAATATATTTATAGTTTATATCTTAAATCAATAAAATAAAGAAATATGCGTGAAATTATTATTTTAGCATATTATATTTTTTTTTATTATTATATATAAATAAAAAATATAGTAAATGGCGTTTTGTATAGGCAAAATAGATACAGAACTGTGTTGCAGATCATTATCAAAGGTATCTAACTTTATAATATTTTAATAAATTGCCTTCGAAATAGTATGACTTTCATTTAGTTAAATATAAGACTGATATTATCAAGAGAATAATATAAATGAATGAAATTGTTTAATTTATTTATAATTTTATTTTGAGCTGTTAATTATTATAACAAGAACGATTAATATAATATTATATAAACGAATATAAAGTTAAATAATTATTATTTATAGGATTGTAATCATAATATTTTAAAAAGTTCTTAACGTAGCTTTTTAATTTTTAAAGTTATGGACTATAAGCAAACATTTACAAAAATTTAATATCATTGATTAAAGTTTTAATTATTCTATTGTGAATGCTACAAAGCGTATAAGCAATTAAATTGTAATCTGACTAAATTCTTTAAATAAATATTAAGTTCATCTTTTATTATATTTTACAATATAAAAGTCGTGTTTGTTTTCAAACAATTATTTTTCGGTTGATTTTACATAAAAAGTACGTATATTTGCATAATTGTTAATCATTTTGTAATATTTTTAAATACGAACACACAAACTCTCTTTCTTTGTAAAAAAAGAATGGCAAAAATTGTTATGTAAAATAAAAAACATCTACCATGTTTTAAGCAAAATTAAGCACCATTCATGAAATTTTAAGACGTAGTACGTGCGTTTTTTGTACATTAATCTTAGAACACTTAAGTATATACGTTTAACAGAATATATTAATGTATCTACATGATATTCGAATAAAGCATTACTTATGAAAAATACTGAATAGTCTTGACGAATACCTATGTTTTATACATGTGTTCAGTAGAACACCATTTCAGTGGAGGCAGGTTGAATGTTTGATTTATCGTTTTTGTGTAACAATAATGGTCCGGGTCATATAAAACTCAATAAAGTCAGATCTTTTATGGGTTCTGTGTCTTGGTCGATGTATACGTCGCTTACGTATATCGCTTTATAGGAGAGCGTACATTATATCACCATTGGTTTTTAGATATATTTTTTTTGTTAAAATACCTCTTAAATCCTTGTAATCTGCGTGGATCTAAATTATCCTCGTATACCTCCATTACCAGCGCACAAATACACTTGATAGATTATAATACGATTTTTTTCTTAAAAATGATACGCTACATCACCAACACATAGATTCACACGGTGGCGTTTGGCCAACAAACCTGCACTGCGCTGCTAATCACTATACCCATCGTTATCGTGGTTACAATATTACGTGTAAAATTTTAATGGTAGATTTCGGTCATATAATCGCTTTGAGATAGCGATATGACTGGCGGTACACGTTCCCGTGCATAAGTTCCTTACCTCTAGGGCTCACGCCTACCTAACTGCAGCTATACGCGATACTTGCGGAACACCGTTAAGACGATGTAGAATGCTATTTGACACGTTCAAAATAAAGTACCATCTCTATAGCGCCTTGCAGCATTAGTCGTTTAACGATAATATGATATTCCCAGGTTAACCCATTGTCTGCACGAATATCTACATTATGGTGACGTAGTTTTCGATAACTCGTTATAGCCCGAAGTTTTAGACCGAATATTGCCAAATTATACAACGAGTTTATTTGTTTTCAAAATATTGAAATACATCTAAATAAAATGTTTTTCAAAATTAAAGATGAATTCTACGTTACGTCAATAGCCTCGGTGGATGATTATGATTTTCTGGTCGTAGTGAGCGCTAATACGCAAGGAACACATACACATCAGTCCCACGTCAACCGCTACAGTATGCAGTGGCATACTTGCGGTCTTGTGAGTGGGATTTAGAAATTGGTCATATTCTGTATATATACTAATAGTTCAGAATATTTTAAAAATAAATTATAAACAATTAATTACAAAATTACCCTGTAAATGACGACGTGAGTAACAATGAAAACGTCTCCTCGTACCTGTTCTATACCGTTTGAAATTGTCAAAACGACCAGCTAAACGAGTTGGGTCCAATATGTCGTGGATCGGTAGAAATCACACTCGACGACCAAACGATTAATTTTTAATTACGTCCGCGGAAAAATTGTACTAGGATATTGATGAACCTTTCAGTATTTATGAGCGTGTATCGAGTAAAAGATGAAAAAAAAAAAAAAACATAAATAAACAAGCTAAATTGCTTTGTAAGTACAACATTAATTATGTTAAAAATTTTTTTTTTCTCCAACCGTTCTCGAAACTTCAAGTCTGTCGCGACCCTCCCTTCTGGCGGACAAAACAATCCCAAACAGCCTCTGGTGAGCATCCTTATCGTACGGTGTTCACCCTCGGTCCCCTCCACGCCGTCAAAACGACCTCACCACGGGCGCGCCATGCGCCCGTTTACCGCCGACAGCGTCCAAACAGAAGCTGATGCGATCGCGCACGAGGCCGCCAGTACCGTCTGTTCTGTGGGTAGAGCGGTTTGCGTGACCCTCACACCTTGTGTCCGTCGCGTGCTCAGTCATTCTAGAATTCATAAACAGTGATTTATTATGCACACTATTGTCATGTATTTCATTTGATTCGTCTGTATCGTCGTGTACCGGAGCGTGCGTGTGTTACCGATATTGGTTTTTTTTTTTTTTTTTTGCCATTCTTATCGATGATGACATTTTACAGGTATGCGTGTTTATTGTTATACTTACGTCCCCCGTGTACTTGGACTGCGGGCGACAGGGCTAGTTGTATGTTGTACAGTACAGTAATATCATAATAATTATTACCGCAGCGATGATATAATTGTATAAATTTTTTTTTTTACCTTTCCTGCCGCAGTTAGGTACTCCCCAACAGCGATTCAATAGTACGTACGGTATTTTGTGTTATTCAAATCCGTTTTTTTTCACTATGATTTTGAGACAAACAAAATCATGAAACTAACCAAACCTAACAATTCAAAGTAGTTTAATCATACGAATTATAGAAAAAATATCGTCAAAAACTGAGCGAGGCGTAACAATATTTAATAACAAAAAATAACTGTACAAGACGGTTTGAAATTTTTTTTTTATAGAATAACCTTGTTAGTAGTAAACTAATGGCGAATATATAATAATTGTTTATTTTATATTTTTCAACGTTTTATTTAACCAAATTATTTTGGCTAAATTGAAGGTGTGATATATTTAGTACTTAAATGCTCAGTTGCATAAAACTTTTAATCTGCTGGTTATTTGAGCAAGAATATATAGATAACGAGCTGTAAAGTTTTTCTAACTACGCATTAGTTTTAAAATGTGATATTTTATAAATGTTCTGGTACCTATATTTAAAATGTATTTAAAAAAATTGTTGTTTACATATTCTTAATTTTCTGTAAATTAAAAAAAAAATTGTTAGATTCGTTCGTTGCTTTGAGAATCAATTTTTGGATAGATTTTACTAAAACTCAAAGTGAATATTATCAAATATAATTCTTGTGTATATGATTTATAAAATTAATTATTTATTTTTACATTAAACAATGAATAAGTAAACATAAAATGAAATTTGTATGTGTTTCGTTTGTGTATAATATGTTCACAAACCGCATACAAAGAGTAAAAAAGTGAATATAAACTACTCTAATATGCGTACAATATCACCCATGAAAGAAATAACGATCGATTTTTTTTTTTTAAAGGAGTTTTTTTACATTTATATCAAAGTGTATATATTTTGAGGAAATGAAGCGTTTTATTAAATATTTATTTTATCTAACGTATTACATTCCGTGACATATTTCTCGTGTTTACCTGTATTATACAATCGAACTAATGATTTTAGAAATATTTTAAAACAATTATACATAGAATTGTTGTAGTTAGGTAAAAATTGACCGAAGTTAGGTTTCAGAAATATAACTTTAACTTAAATACCTTCGTTTTTAAAAATATATTTTTCTTTGAGTTGTCATTTGTGTACGTATAAGTTGCTTATAATTTTTTTTTTTTTTCATGGACTATTTGAAGTTGAATATTTCAATATTTGATTGTCCAATTTTTCATATTTGTTGATTTTTGAGATTTATAATTTACTTTTTAAGATTTATAAAACGAATAAGTATAAAGAAACTATATGGATTATTTAAAGGGTACGCTACTAAATAAGTTATAAATATTTACCAGATAAATAATTCAAATTTTAATTCGTATCATGAAAATTAATTCGAAGAAATAGTTAAAATTGGAACTTAACTTTATATACCAATCTTGAACAAGTATAATGTTTAAATTCAATTATTTAAATATCCATTATGCACTTCTTAATTGGATATAAAAAACAATATAGTTTGCTTGAATTATTTAAATTAAATTACTTTGAAGCTCAAATTAAATAAATAAATGAGAAATTTATAATTTGCATACATGAAACCCATTAATTAATATACGAATATATAATTCTGCACTGTTTATCATTCTCAACTTGCAAAAAGGAAAAAATTTGTATAACTTTTTATTTTTTTATTTTTACATGTAATAAAAAATCGATATCAAATTATATTAGACACAATAAAAATATATAATAAGAGTTAACAGGTCATGAGTTTTTGAAAAAAGAAGTCACCCATTGATGACACTTTTTATTTGTTTGTTATTTAATTTAATTTAAAAGATCGCGATATAATTTACGCTTCAAACGTCTCGGAGGATTGCTTGGTATTGTGTGAGTGGCCAAGTTTTTTATTGATTAATTTGGATGATTATTTAATCGGCTGTAAAATTTTTCATGAAAGATTTTTGCTTCATGATTTATTGACTTAAGTTTTAAATCTGTGTGTAGTGTACTAGTGTATGATTTGACATGTAGTTTGGAACATTCATTAATTTTCTAAGAGCAATATTTTGGAAGATTTGGATTTTCGAGATATTTAACTTTTTCGCATTTCCCCGAGCTGAAGATCGTAGGTCCATAGTGATTTCGATAGCGTTTTATGTATAAGCAGTTTTTTTCTGATTGAGATGTATTTATTGTTACATAATCATAATAAGGACTTAAGCATGCGAAGACAATTATTTAATGTTAATTTTTCAGTTCTATGTGAAGAGCCCATGTTAGTCTTTGGTCTAGAGTAAGGCCGAGGTATTTGATACTTGGAGAGTAAAAAATTGGAGTAATGTATAGAAAGACTCCAGGAAAAGGGATAGGTTTAAAGGTAAAGTTTGTGTGAATTGATTTACTTTGGTTTATTTTAAACCACTATTTGATAAACAATTTTTCTATAGCGCTAAGGTGAGTTTGAAGATTAATTGACGTTAAGTTTGGATCATTATTAATGGAAATGAGAGCTTTGTCATCAGCGTAGTTAGCTTCTGATGCATTGTGGCCACATGTGGCCAAAAACAAAAATGTAATAAAGAATAGAAGATAAGATGTCATCTTGAGGCCCTCCAGCATTTATAGCAGCTATATTAGAAAGAGCGGATCTGTAGCGAACTTGAAAATGTTGATCTGTTAAGTAGAATTTAATGAGTAAGTAGTAAGTGGACGTAACAAATCTCTTAAGTTTATATAAAAGGCTATCGTGCCATACCTTGTCGAAGGTTTGTGAAATATCTAGGAACACACAATTACAATGAAGTTTTTTTTTTCCAGAGAATACGAAATGGCATCTACAACTCTGTGTACTATCTGTATGGTCGAGTGAGACTCACTAAAGTTAAATTGGGTATTTGGAACAATATTCTTTTCAGTAATGATGGGTATAATACGTTTTAGAATTAATCGTTTAAGTATTTAAGCGAAAAAAAAATAGAAGGCTGATAGGTCGATGATATGAAGGACTGTTTGGTGGTTTATTAGGGTTTAGGAAACAAGATCATAGTGAAGAATTTCCAAAGTAGAGGGAAATATGAAAGTCTAAGTGAAGCATTAAATATGTGAATTATGTGGACAATAGCTCTAGATGGAATGGATCTGGCTACTTTCGCAGTAATGCGATCATAGCCTGGTGATTTATTTAGTGAGTATTTTATTAGGGCATATTTTACATTATTTGGCGTAAATGATTTGACAACGGAAGATGCATTTGTATAGCTGTATAAATATAGTAGATACTCACTAGGTACTCAAATATTTTAAGTAAATAATACCTACTTAATACTAAATAATTAAAAAAAAAAAAAAATGATACAACAATTACTATCTCAATTCATTTTTATTCAATTTATTTCTCTTATTCTGTAATTTTAATGATAGTGGTGGTATAAACCTCAGAAGTAATAATTAACGGTAATAAATCACAGCAAGAATGATTGTTGAGTTAACTTGTATATTTAGTGTTTAAATCTATTAGATTATGCTTTAAGTTTAATTGATGTATTGTAAAAAAATAAGATAAAAACTTTTTTTTATGAGTATAATTCTTAAATTGTTTTACTGTGAGCAGTAAACGTTCTAATATTAAATTCGTGTGATATAAAATACCTTAAAAGTTAATAAAACAAACCATTTGTGTTATAAATATATTAATGATAAATACAATTATTTATGATATCCATTGAAAATAATTTTTAATAAGCTATTTTTATAAAATAATACATTTGTATTTTAACTAATATATATTGTATACTTGATATTAATTTAAATAAATAACAATATTTGGCGCTTTTAACGGTTTCAATAAAATAATATTTAAAAATACTACACCTTGCTGTTTATAAAATAATAAAATCTTTTATTTCTTCATTATAAAATAATTAAAAACGTATTCATAATTATTAATAGTTATAAAATTGTATACGATTCTATGTAAATACATAAATAAAATGCTTTTATAGTTTCTTTGATGTATATTGAATTTAAAATACACTTTAACTAAGAAGAACTGAGCAGGAATATACAATTTTCTTGTGTATAAACCATTAACAGTATTGAGAACAAGGTATAGTATTTCCAAATTGCAGATTAGCTTTGGTGTTTTAATAACTAAATATAATAGAATGACTTATTATTTTTGTAGATAATTATATATATATTATGTAATTAAATAAATCGGATAATTTTTTTTATCAAATTCTTTAATATCTGTTTATAATAAATAAATAAATATATATATATAATTTAAATTTGTTTTCCAAGTAAAAATTAATTTATATTTTTAAAATAATAATTTTGTTAAATTAATACAATAGTGAAAGTTTGAAAGGTAAATTTACCACAAACCACAAATAATTAATGTATTTTGAATAAATTATAACCATCTTTAAGAATAAATTGTATTATGCTCCAGCAACTTTATTATGCCAAGTTAATCCGAGAATAATTATAGGGTATAAAACCAATGCTATCTTACATTAATCAACTTCTTAAATATAATAAAGTATACTAATTTTCTTAATAATAATGTTACATTTTACTAGAATATTTTTATTATTAATATTAGGCTTCAACGTCTAAGATTAATAGCACTGTGTGCATTAAAATATTATGTATATATGAAATTATAGGATAATTAATACATATAATTAATTATATATATATATATATATATAGATTAGTGGAACATTTAAATGTTATTTACAATATTCATTTCAGCAAGAATATCTTGGATTTTTATTGTTTTCTGAGTTTTTTATAAGTTGTTTAATATTGATGAAGCATTTCATATGTTTTGAAAACTTTTGAAAAGCGTTCTTAAATGATATATTGAGTATAGAGTAGTTAAATTAACTAGACGTTGCGCATATGGATGTTAGATTTTTACTAATTAAAAATGCGAGGGTTATGAACGAATGTCAAGCAATTCACATTTTTTTTTTATAAGTTATTTCCTATCGTTTATTAAAATTTTTTGTGATATAATGAAATAATAATTAATTTTTTTTTTTAAGAAATTTAATATTATTATATTTATTTGTATACCATTTCAATGACTATGCCTACAAACCAGGGGTCGGCAACCTTTTTAACCACGTGGGCCATTTTTTTTTCAATCGTTCATCAAGGACCACATTAAAAAAAAAATTACATATTATGATATAATACTTATAATTGTATTACTATTATAAAACGGTTAGATTAGATTTTATTTATAAAGGAAAAAGAATTATATAATATTGAAAATTATATGAAAAATGTTATTGGACAAAAATTAACCACTTTTGTGCGGGCCATTAAAAATTGCTTCGCGGGCCGCGGGTTGCCGACCCCTGCTATAAACTATACTTTCATATAAACATGAGTTTGAATTATTATTGTGTGTTACTCGTAATAATTACTAAATTATAATACTTTGTGTAATTAATTATTAATTATTGCAAATAAACGATTTATATTTTTTTCATTTCAAATACTAAATGTATTTTATAAAGAAATATTTCAAAAAAAAAGTCTGACAAACAAGTATTTATTGTACTGTACCGTTAGTAGATGTGTTTAATTTGAATTTAGTGATAAATCATTGTATAAAAAAAACGAGATTAAACGGAGACGGCCTGTTAGCCTATATTACTAACTATAAACTATTATTCAGTCATGTACATTGTACAATGTACATACTAAATGATAATAATTATTTTAAAATTTTATTGTGCATAGTAACATATTTTACTATACGAACATATTTTAAGAATATACAATTATTGTCGAATGACTACAAAAATTAATAAAATCATCATTGTTTGCTTAAATATCCAATTTTGTTGAAATTTACTTTTTTATTTTTTCTACTGTAGAGAGTGTTTTCACAAAAAAATAAATAAGAAATACAAATACACATCATTGTAAAATTAATGCATTCGTCACACTGTTCAGAATTAAAATATAAACAACAATAATGAAATTGAATCCCTAATCGAGTAGTGCCACAAAGTGTACCCATTGTCGTTAATTTTACAAATAAAATGTAAAATTATTATTCAAGCATACCTAATCAAATTAATTTAAATCTATAAATTTACATTATATTAATATACTTTATGAAGAACGGCATAGTATGAATTTGTAAGATACATGCATACATAAACATACATACATTCATATATATATATATATATATATTAAAAAATAAGGATATGTTAAGAAATAAGTACCTTACTACTTTTTATTAAATCTAAAATATGCCATAAGCTAAATATATATAGTAAATTAATGATATCTCTAACATTATATCCAATTGCAAAGCTGGATGGGATAGATTTGTTGAATAATTATTTTGAAATAAATTTCCAGGATATGAATCGTTTCATAAATATGGCTTTAATTATATGTATAATAACCAGATAACATATAATTGGCCAGAGATTATGTTCCTGTATTTGTTATATTTTAATTAACGATGAGGAAAAGTATTAAATTGTCGTATTAAAATATTAGCTTAAAAGCTAATATCGTTTATTGAAACAGATATAGAATTCTACTGTTGAAAATGGAATGTAACATTTAATAATAAATTGTCTTTTAGATTCACAAAGGAGCGATGAATTTATTGATTTTGCATGATGTGTGTTTTTTCTGTCCATTTTTACCTTATAGGGGAGTAAAAATATTTATTTTTTTTAAAGTAATGAAAATCAAATTTTATTTTTTCTTTAAATTTTTAAAAAAAAAATTATTCGTTGGGTCAAAATTTTTAAAAATTTAACACACGATCTTTAATACATTTTTCTTATAATATCTATATAAAAATATTAAAATAGCATAGGTCCAATTAATTTTTATATACATTTGAGATTAATATTTTGACAAAATTGATAATAGGTCATTGAATTAAAATATTACACAATCATAATAGTGACTCACTGGACACATAATAATTATTAGTTTTATACGTTCATAAATTATTGAATAGTTATTAAAAGCTTAACTTATAAATTCTTTTTAATATCTAATAAATTAACAACTAAAAAATAATATATCGTTTTAAAAATTATTAAAAAGCAAAATCATATTTATCTAGCATCACATGAATATACGTAATATTTATTTTAAATGTATGTATTCTTATGTTCTAATAAAAAGTTATTATATTTTTAATATAGTGAAATCTAAAATATTAATATATTTTTAAAATAAATATTGCGTTAATCTACCTGTTGCTTATATACGATCTAATTTGCTTATTGTACTATTAATTCCAAATTTTGAATTTTTATCTATTTTATTTAAAAAATAAAACACTAAGAAAAAATAATATTAATCATTATTACCCAATAATAAAATATATTGTATATATTTGTTAGGAATAACCCTTATTGCTATTATTTTTTTTTAAATTTATAAATTTAATATATTATTATCGGATGTATAATAATTTTTTAATATAATATAATATGATTTGTTTTCATGTTAATAAATTTTTTTAAGAAAAACAACTACGCAAGTATAAACAATTATTAAACTTGTATAATATAATATAATATGCGTCATATTTTAGTAAAATAATTAAAATTGTTCTGGTACGTCTTCGTAATCTCAAACAATAATTTTGCATACACACGATATGAAAGTACAAATAAATTGGTTTAAAATATTTCTCTTACATTCATGTTCAGATGTATAACTATTATTTAGTAACAAATTTTAACAATGAGATCCACCGTTCCTTTTTAGCAAGGAAGTTGGCAATTGAATTGGATAAAATTTCCATAATTTCTTCGGATGGCAATGTTCATCGATATTATTTTATGTAGGACATAATTATAACGATTAAAATGTACTATACATTTCAAATTTTATTGTTATCAATGTTGTACAAAACTTATATTCGTAATTTCGATATCGCATATTATTATTGTTCATCAACAACATTTTATACATGGTTTTTGAAAATAATATTTTAAAAAATTAGCTAAAACGTGCACGATATATCATGTCCATGAAGATTTATTGCGGTATAGGTATGCTAGAATTTTTAATTGTCGGTGATCCGAATTCCAAACACGTATCACATAGAGGTCTAACACATTGACATAGCTCAAATCTTTTTTTTCTTCGAGGAAATATTTTTGATTAAAAGTTTTTCACTCAAGTAATATTTTTAAAATATATCACTTTTCACGTATTTAAAAACAATTGATTAAAATTTGTCGGTCATAAAAATTGAAATTAAAAAAAAAAAAAATCAATATTCTTAATAATCGTCGAAAATAATGTATGACATAGAATGTTTTCTAGTTAGTTTTAATCTAATTATTGTAGTTTTCCTAAATGCTAAGATATCAATGTTTTGAACTCAAGTAATAGACCCCGGGAATGGTATTAATATTTACATTTAATATTAATAAACGGGGGAATTGTAATCATATACTCAGAAACTTTATCAATATCAATCAATAATTATATTACATCATTATTGTTCGTCTTTGAACAGGCCAACGTCCGTATCGATGCCATTTTATGGAGGTGATTACCGGCCGGATGACGAACCGCCACCGGAAGCCGTTTTGGAAGAGAAACGCATATTAGATCACCGATTCCGAAGACCATCGCCGTCGCGGTTGTCGTCGTCCACGGAATCATCCATCCGGCCACCGACCGCAGCCAGACAGCTTAGAGGCATCGGTGCCAACCGTTCACTACGTGCCAGGCCATCAGGAAGTTCACCCAGGAGAAGTTTACAACGGTCGTCGGCATTCAGCAATCGGAGATCTACGACGATCACGGATCGTGGACGGACAGCATCTATGCCCGCGGTACCGATTGTCAGGGTAAGGCCGGATAAGGCATATTCATAATATTTATTATAATTATTATTATCATTAATATTATAAGTGAAAACCCTACTCAAGCAAGGAGCAAAGTTTGCATTAAATCGGCTCATTGAAAGTTTGAATTCTAAAAAAACTACAAGTTGATTGTTTGATATATTTTTAAGAAAATATATCACTGTGAGATATGAAACTGAAACGTTTAACAGGCTATAGTTTAAAATTCAAAAGTAGATAAAATGATTAGGCGTCAAGGTTGACAAAGTAAGAACGTTATTTTTAAGTATTAAAATTGCACGTGACTTATTACATCTTTCAAACAAAAAAAAAAAAAAAAAATGTTTGATTTTAAAAATAAACATGAGTGCTTATGCTTTTGAAGGAAAGTAAATACATTATTTTTAATACATATTGCTAGACGTTAATTGAAAATATATGAGAACGAATTTTAAAGACCAATTAAATAATATTATTATGATAGAAGCTTTAAGTACATTTTGCGCATCTGCGATTTCTGTCTACGATATAGGATAATTGATTTGCGTAAGATTATGTTTTTATAAATGCCATGTATGTAAATAATAACTAATAATAATAATACTAATGATCATCTATCCACTTCATGTACTATATTTCATATCTCGAATCTTTTAAATAATCTGATGAAAAAAAAAAGATAAAAAGCTGGAAAAAATCCATAAAAGTATATAGCAAACATTTTTTCAAAATAGAAAAAAATTTTTTTAAAAGCATATGTATCGATAAAAAAAAACTATTTAGATAAAAAAATATCATTCTGTATATTATGATAGTATACCGACATTTGAATAGTCATAATATAATATGTACCAGTATATGACTGCGGCCTATGACATAAAATTAATTGTTTTACATGGTTATCAAAATCTGTAAGTAATCGTATAGGTATATTTTTTGTTATGAAAATATTCACTAACATCCTATTATAATATTTATTTTATTTTTTTCTCGAAAATAAACATTCATAATACACATGTATTTTATTTTTATTCGTACGTTGTGTTTTTTTCGATCGTTTAGATTACAATAATGAAGTTTCGTGCGATTACATCGATTTCGATAATTCGATGGGTCAACGTTTAAACTGAGTATCAATAAATTTATCGTGGGTACCATACTCAAAATGTGACGAGAATTTTTTTTTTTTTTTTTGTATCACGAAAAATCGCGTGTTTCATACGAAATGTGTGCGAGGAAAAATGGTTTAATATATTTATAAATACGAAAAGCTAAAAAGTAAAAAAAAAAAAAACATGACATCCGGCTTATGTGTCACGTATACCTAAAGGCTGAAAGGTTGATAAACGCGTTGAACCAAATGTAGTTGATTTTGACAGAAAACCTTGATAACAAAGTATACCTATACATTAGTGTAATTTTTTACACGGAATTATTGAAAATTGGTATTATAATAGGACTCAATAAGTTCATGCAAACGACCTCAGGGAAAAGAACCCATTATAATAGCCTGTTGTTATTATTATATACGTATATGTACTTGTATACCGTCTACGAACAAATTATTTTTAAATACGCGCATAATCCATTTTAAATCATATTAAACTGGATTTTAGATTCTGAGTGGGGGCGATCAAGAAATATATTGGTTTTTCAATGATACCGTATAAATAATTCTGTTAATACTGCCGTATTGTACAGAATAATAGTTCCAACATCAAACATTAGGGTAAATTTTGTTTGTAAATTTAATCGAGTCAGTAAATTGAGAGACTTGGAGTTAAGAATTTTCAATTATTTTCTTAATATTTGAAAAGCAAGTGTCGAATCGGGAATGTTTAGACAACGCCAGTTTTCAATAAAATTAATTTTGTAGAGAATTTTAATTTCTAATAAATAATGCTCATCAGTGTTTTTCGTTTAAAAACATTTTTGTGTTATATAATGATTTCATGGCAGTGCCTATACTTTAAATTCAAATGTAATACATCCATACAAATTAATTTGTTTGTAAGTTACTATGTGATTAAAAAATTGTGTTGGAAAATCTATTTAGTTAAATATTCTTAAAAACTAGGAAAGATAAAATTAGTATATGTTTTAATACATTTTAATTAGTTTGTATAAAAAGTAAAAGAATGTTATTATAATCAGATAATAAATGTTAACGCTCTTATATATATATATATATATATATATATATATATATATATATATATCATATAGATGCTCGAAAACGTTGTGAACTAATTTATCGTTGAATAAATGTTCAATTATGTGAAGTTATTAATACGCGAAAATATAACGCGACTTTTAATGTTTTATCATAAAAAATCAAAAAATTTAAAACATAATATTGTATTTAATATAATATTTGTAATATACATATTTTCTTGTTAATAATTTTTTTGTTTTACATACATTTTTAGTGTTATTCCATCATATACATTAATCACCAATCTTTGAATTAATCGTTATTGGAACGATATTATATTATTTATTATTGATTTAATGTTTGCCTGTATGGAAAAATTATATCAAATATAAAGTACATAATATATTAAAATAAAACAACTTAATTTTCTTCTCCTAAATGCATATATATAAAAATTCAATAAAGTTTTCTTCAAGGTTCTTTTTGGCATTTAGAAAGAATATTTTAGTTTTTGTTTATTAAAATTTTCAATCAAAGATTTTAGGAAGTAGCTTATAATTTTCATGTAAGTACACAATGTCTTAAAATGTAATATCAAATATTTCAATTTTTTTATGTTATACTTGTTTATTCAAATGAATGTAATATTATGAAAATTGAGTATAGGAAACTTATTATTCTAAAAAAAAATATTTTATATTAAAACAAATAATTATAAATATTGTAACATTAAATCTATTTTTAACTTTTTATTCAAAATATTTTCTTGGAAACAAATTATACATATATACGTGGTATAGGTAGTTCAGCTATATGAAAAAGTCATTAAAATATATTAACTTTATTTCATTATAAATAATTTCAATTTGTTTTTATTTAGTTGGTAAATTGTTCTTGCCCGATAGGTTTTTTAATTTAAAGTAACGAACATTTCTCACTTTAAATTTAAATTTAAATTTCAATTCAAAGTCATTCATTATTTATTATATTATTACTAGACAGTTTATTTTTAATTATTATCAAAATATTACGAGTTTAATCTTGACATTTTACCACGCATAGTTATATGAGTATTATATGATATCATTGTAACACACAATATTTATAGATTTTGATATTTTGGAAAAACACATCTGCTGCAGACAGAAATTCTAAATATGTGTCACTTACATCATACATGTTTAGCACGTTCGATATTTTGAGATGATATTATTGATGATACAATATGACCCTACGTTATGATTGTGTTATACCGCGGTCGTCTATGTAACATAATATATGTAGTTGTGATGTATTCACACTCAAGGATATTATACTGTGTAGTGTATGCTACCTCTGTAGTATCGAGCTTTTGTCCACTCTTAACGTTCAAGTATTCTCATAATATCATTGTTGAAACCTGCACAGTCAACAAATGTGATTTCACGTTTCTACAAAGCGTATGGTTACCGAGATTTCAACTGATTTAAATCATAAAAAATAATGCCATCATTCTTTTTTATCTTTACACAATGGAATAACGTGTATAATAATAATTCAAAGAATATTTAATATTAATTGCTATTTAAAAAAGAAAAAAAGAAAAGATAATCAACTACTAAACTTTGACACGACACTGGTTAGTAATGTAAATAAGTCGTAACGCTGGCGATAGTCGTTGGTTTAAAATGTTTAAATCTATTCTGCAGACTGCTATGAAACATTTTCCTTCATTTAATTATCGCTTAACATTGGTCCGTACCTAACTAATTATCCCCAGAAACAACTTTAATGAGCATAATTAATTTCATACTGTGTGGATAAAGGTACCTATTATAGTTCCGTAATTTACCCTATCATTAAAAAATGCATTGATTGCGAAATTTTAATTAATATTGTTAATTTATTATTTTATTAACAGTGACAATATTTTTTATTTTTTGATCGTTGAAAATGTCTGATGTGAAGAGGCCACCCATTGGTGGTACTTCGTCGTCGTATCTAGTTGATTTTAGTTATCTAGTAAGTCACGGCACCAGTTACGCTTTAATCGTCTACCGGGATCGCCAGGGATGGTAAGATTTAATAGGCCGGTGACAAAGGGGTTTGGATGGTATTGCAGTCAGAATGAAATTTTTTTACGAAGTTATGGCAACTATTTGGATGAGAGGGATCGAAAGATCTTGATGGAGTGTGTGGTTATTTACATAGCAAGGAGCTTTAGTGATTTTATGAAGATATTTAAATTAAAATATTGGTTTCGGTTTTGATTGGAGGGTTTAGCTGAGCTCCATAGTTGGATGCCGTATATCTAAATGGGTTTTAGTAGGGTTTTTTAGATTAGAATTTTGTTGTTTAATTTGAGGTGTTTTGAAGTGAGAAGATATCTGAGTAGTCGGAATCTGTTATTTAGGGAGGTTCGTTTGTTGCTGATTTGAGCTACTCAGGTTAGTAAACGGTCGAGGTATAATCCAAGGTAACGACGAACATTTTGGATAGGAGGAAGCAAAAATTTGCTCAGGTACATAAGAGAGGATTCTTTATGTCTTAGTGTAAAAGTGCAGTGTTGAGACTTTGATTGGTTAATTTTTATTCCCCAGTCTTTGTACCATATTTCTAGAAGGTCTAAGTGGTGTTGTAGTTGATTGGAGGTCTTGATAGGATCTGGGTGAAGGGCCAATATTGCTTTTTCGTCAGCAAAATCAGCCGTGGTGGTAAGGAGTGACAATATGCATAGAATTTATTTTTATTTAGCTAAATGATTATAAACCAAACATTTTATAGTAAAGTCTGTCATAACATTTAAAAATAACGTTTTATTTTTGTGAATTAGAAAATTAAATAATGAGTTTATCTTAATTAATAAGGTTTTTTGTTGGTCAGGTAGTCAGGTCATAAATTTAATTTATAAATTCCACCTTGAATGTTAACATTTTAATTTTTCTTCGTTGTATTATGTATTAAAAAAAATAATTATTTAAAAAAAAAAAAAAAACACTATCAAAACAGTTTTTGTAAAGTATAACATCGACATCAATGTATTATAAAAAAAATAAAAACTGTTTTCCTAACACTTCAATTAATTTTAATAGAATACCAGAATGACATGATTGATTTTATAAAAATTATGTAAATATTTGTATTTATTTATTAAGCATTACAATAATATGAATATAGAATATTTGCATACTGCGTTAATGTACTCAGTTGAATATTGTTTTATCGACATCATTTTTATACGAAATGGCTACCAAAGATGAGTGGATTTTAAAAATATCATCAGTTTTTGGTACTTTTCCATTGAAGGATACTGCGAAAATATTCCGAGTAAGTATTATTCTCAGAGTATTTAATGATTATCGAAATTTAATCTAATAATAAAAATATCAAATTCTATTGAAAATAAAAGTTTGGTTCACTAAACTAATTTAAATTTAAAAGGGACATTTGCTTGAGTTTATGAAAGTCTATTAACCTCGTATCTTCAGGTTATACTAAAGACACTTTATATTTTTTTCAAGTTATTTTAGGTAAATTTGCAGAAAAATAAATATTTATTATTTTCATCGTGTTTATTTTTTTGCATAATGTTATATTTCTTGTAAGCAACAATCTTATTTTATTTAAGGTGAAATTTAGTACTCGTATTTATTTTCAAACATCAGACATTAAATCAATATTTTATTATTTATAAACATTAATAAAGTTTAGTTGAGACTGTTGAGAGGATTAATACCTCATGTTATTTTACACAATATTCTGCTAATCTAAATGCTAATCAAATAATAAATTAGTTATTTCAAGTTAATCCAGTATTCGTTAATTATTATATATTGATATTTTTAAAATAATAGTTTTTAAATATAAATTGATTTTAAATATATAAAAACTTACGTAAATCACTTAAATAAAAAAAAAGTTAAAAAGTGGTTTTTCTTAAGAAAAAAATTAGTATAATATTTTAAATTATAATTTATAATAATTTTAAATGGTATGGTAAATAATAAACAGGTATTTCAAATTATTTTTAAATATGTTTTTTTTTAAACAAAAATAGTGTTGTAAAAATAAGCCACCATTAAAAAATTACACTACAAAGCGCCATTTCAATCAAAGTAAATCTTCTAAAATAACTATTAAAATCAAAGTTAGATACATCAGTCACAGTTGTACTAATACAAGACGGATGAACCATGAAAGATATTGATGAATAGGTAGGTACTAGGTAATATAGGTACTTCTGAATAGTATTAAGCTATTAACAAATAAATCTTTAAAAACTATTAAAATCAAGTTGTAAAGAAATATTTACTAAAAAAAAATATGCTAAAATACCATTTTCAAAACTAACAGTGTTAAATTATTTATATATTCCATTTATTATATTATACAATTTTAATAATAGTTTGACAATATTTATTTATTGTTTGCTTACTTATTGTTTAAATATACGATCTAAAATTTTTGTTATTACTAAAAAAGTTTTGAAAGTATTGGATCTTAATAAAAATAAATATTTTATTTAAATCATTTCTGAACGTATTAAAAAAAACAATAAGTCGAAACTTTACTCACTGATTCTTTATGTCATTCATATTGTTTGTGTAATATTTTTCTTTTCCATTTAGTTTATCTTGCTAGTATTGAATTTTGAACAACTGATGCCTGAAGATTTTTTCATTTTGTTCACGATTTTATTGTATTCACAAATTAAAACGTGATTTATTTACTAAATTTACTGTGAGGAATTTGTCCGATAAACAAATGTCTATAATCTGCGGATATTAAAAATATTATTTACAAGATAAGATTGAATAATTGCAACTCAACATTATGACTATAAATTTAAAAATAACTTAATATAATTAACTACGATTATATATTCATCGAACATAAAAAAAAAAAGTTTTTATGTTTTTTATGGTGTTTATCATCGTGTATCCCAGCCACCCTTAACATAATATAATACGTATTCATCTGCTGTCAAAGTGGACATATTTAATTATAATATACTATACTAAAATTTGTAGGTTTAGTAAGTTATCAAGTTTTTTACTGAAAGCTTATTTTTTATAAACCATTGACAGTAATGATAATGATTGTTGAATCAAAAAAATTTCCAAGTTTGATGAATATTATATTAGAATTAGAATTATTTTTCATGGTTTTAAAAGTTGGATTCTATTTTGATCTACTTATGGAATTGATAGTTTATCAGTAGTTAGTTAATCTTACACTCAAAACATTTTATTTTAAATAAAAAACATCTATTTATTTAAATAAAAACTAAAAATATCAACACACTAAATTTTTTTTTGTTTTAAAAATATAATTTAGATGACTTTCATTAACTCTAACCTTGATAACTCGAAATTTTCGATATCTCGAACAAGTAAAATTACCCTTTAAATAATAATAATACTTGTTATTTAAATAATCTTGTTAACATCAAAATTAATTAGATAAGTTTTCGATATCTTGAATTTTCTTATTCAAATATAGTATTAAAAACATATAGAATTCGTCATATAGTATTTTGACAATACAATATAGTATTAAAAATCAACTGTTACAGTTGACTATCAGTAAGTTAAACTTTAATAAGTAATATCTCTATAAAAAAAATAACAAATAATATATTTCAGTTTGTTTAATCGTGCACCGTTTGTTAGTGTTAAACACTCAAAAAAGAAAGTTGATAACATTATAACTTGTAAAAAAGTGAATATGCTTAAAATTATCGTAAATAACAAGAATAAAAAAACAAGATACGGCCATGGGATATGGATTTCCAGCAATTTCGTTGTCTACAATAGTAAAAGATTAAAATGTAATTTTAAAAAAATGAAATGAAAATCCGATAATACACACAACAATGAAACTAGGAGAATATTCTTAAATATAATCTTGTTTATTGAAATAATTTAATTGGTGTGTTAACAAAAAATTCCAATAAACGTGTTCATCCTTTGAGAAAAAAGCTTAAGAGTTTGAGCATAAATTAAGGTATGAACATTTCAAAATCAACAATCGATGGTTAACGAATTGGAAAACCAGAGATAACGTGGTTTTAAAATAATTTGTAGTGAAAGTAGCATTTTAGGTGTACACAAATGTGTTTAGGTTTTTTCTTATTTCTTTAATATAAAGTACGTCATGTATAATTTAAAAATAAATAATCCTCGTTTTAAGATTTTGATTACTCGACATTTTTAGAAAATCAAATTTCTTTTACCCGTATGAACTTCGAGTTAACAAGAGTCGACTGTGTTTGATTATTATTATTATTTTTACTATTGACTTTATATTATATAGTTGGTTGGCTTCGACTCGTTCCATGAGTAGGTCATGCAATGAGTCTATGCAGTCTTTATTCATATTCCATCGTATAATATTATATATTAAAAATACATAATCGAAAACGTGTCAAGAAAAACAATTAGTTTCACTCGTTAGTAAATTTGCGTACGTTCGAATAATCTCAATAGGGTTTCGGCGTGGACGAAAAAACCTATAGTGACCCGTATAAGGTATGGTTAACACCGTAATTAAATAAATTATTACGTATTGTAGGGAATGATGTATTTATATAGCTACGTAAAGGAAACACTTTAATTAAAACATTGATAGGGTGATAGGAGTGGTGTAGAGGTTATGCGAATCTGATTGGTTATAAATGTTATAATTAACTGGATTGAGCTTTATTTAAAAAAAAAAAAAAAACTAAGCCGCTGCTCTAAAATCCAACCGAAACTTCACCACCTATAAGTACAATGTAATAGCAACGCGAAACAAAAACGTTTACGTACCATACTCGTGGTATATTACCCCTATATATACGACGTATTTTTTTCTCGTTTTTAATAATTTTTTTTTTTTTTTTTTTTTTATCCCGTTCGTTAAACGAAACAATCGGTTTTTCCGAGTTGATCGGGGAAGTGTGCTGCACGTGTGTTTCAAATCGCACGTCATTACCGGCGATGAACACGACGGATATGGCAAAATGAAAGGTGCCGAGACTATACGTCAGCGTCAGCAGGTAGCAGGCGGCACGCTTGCGCGATAGTGTGTGGGTGTGCACGTGTGCGTGTGCTGCAGGGAAAAATAGTGTTTTGTTTTATGTCGAAACATTTCAAAACCCTTTACGACGTTGCCGTTCACTATGCGTGCACCGTGCCACTGCGTATAACTCCTTTGGACGGCGCACCCCGCGAACAAATCGTGTTTTCAACACTCCGGTGCACTTTTTCGGCACTTGTGTGCGCGCCAGGTACACGCACATGACCCTGCCGTCTCGGGTGTGAAAATTGAGTCGGGAAATACCTACGACGGAGAAAACCGCCTACGCGACTCGGGCTGAAACGCGCGGTTCCGTCAACAGACGACGATTCGTTTTGTGCCGTTGCCGCTTCGTTGACCACTCGTCCATAATAATATGATCGGTACGGAAGTGCAATACGATGCAATAAAAACGATAATAACAGTTATAAGATATTACATGCATAATTGCATATATTATATGCGTATACAATATATTTACTATATCTCCTATACATATGTATACGAGTATATGTTTAAAAAAAAAAAAAATAAAAACATGATATTGTTCTATTCTCGTACTGTCCGTGTACATCAAAACTAGTTGCTGTGATTTTGGCCGAAAGAGATGTTGATGGTTTTTTTTTTTATTCATTGTTTTATAGTTCTCGCGACGAATACGTTTCATTTTTTTTTTTTTTTTTTTTTTGATCGAATTTCTTTATCTGGATTTGTTTTATAAATAATAACCATCATGTGCTTTCCTTTATGTTAATAGGTAACACGTCTTTGATTTTATTATAATAAAACTTTTCCACGAATAAATAAGCTATCACAAAATATCGCTTAGTTAGTTAATTGAAAAAAAGATAAATACAATTTTAATCGTTCATAAATCAGATAACAAGTTTCAAGGACTATTATTTAATGTTTTCTGAATTACGAAAAAGTAACAGATATTAATTATCAAATATAATATGGTAGATTGACAAATAATTTATATTAATTAATTTTTATTAAACGATTTTCCTGTCAATTAATACAAAAATATGTACAACATTTCAATATTTCATATATTATTTTAATAATGTTTTCTTTGAAAACAAAAACAATTTATAAAATATTATTGTATCAATACTACGTAATTTATAATCAAATAAATTCCTCGATTTATTCCTGTTGTTTTTTACCGTTGTCCTAGTAAATTAACAAAATACCACTACTTAGGTATTAAATTAAAGCACAAAACTTAGGTATTTTAATGTTTAGTAAATAATAATTCATTATATATTTTTATTTACTTTTTAATTTTAAGATTTTTACTTAAATAAAATAAAGGATTAATTATTTTTCTCTAGTATTTAATTTTATTTGTGATTAATTCTGAGTATTGTTCAAATTTATTAATTATAGTTAGAATAATAATGTTATCAAAAAGCTTATAATACTTTTTAACATTGCAAAAGAATAAATAAGAAATTAACACAAAAATAACTAACTACAATTTATTGTTAGTTCTTTGTTTAAGTTGGAACCTTTTTTCATTTTACTTAAAACTTGTATAAAACATAGAATGTTCAATTTATAATTATAATAATAAAATAAATATTCAACATTTTAAGTATAAAAATAACCAGTATAAGTTTGTTTGATAAAAATAGTTGATGTTCTCCGATTTTTAATTAATCTTTTATGATAGTTAAAATGATAAACATTTTTTTCCAATACCATATACGAGTATTTAGTTTTTCTATTTATCTTTTTAGACAATAATTTAATTTAAATTAATTTATTATAGACTATTATAATAGTGTATATAAACGATAGATGTATAAAGTATTTATTTTTTTGTTGAAAAATTATACAGTAAAATTTAAAGTATAATATACTTTAATATAAATATAAATATTATTTTTATATTTAATATATCATTAAATTATTCTGAATTACCTATCCGTAAAATCTCAAATTCTCTTGACATTATTTATTAAATATTTACATTAATTGTAGCAACTGCTGGCATTTTATTAATTTCGATTTATTTAGAAATACGATACGTCGATACATGTATATAAACTCGTAAATTTAAGAAAAGTATTGTTATATCTATTGACGACTTGTTATAGGAATAAATTGTTGGAAAATTTAAAATAAATTCTAAGACAGTCATTTAGATGCTTAAAAATATTATATTTTAATTACTTTGTTGTCAGTAAATTCTATTTAGTTAAGTTTTTGTTTTTTGTTTTTTTGTACAATATCAATATGGATAATATATTGGCGTATGAACTTTTTACTAATTTTTTAATTACTTAATGCATTACTTTAAAATAAGAGGGAAGCAAGAAATTTGTTATATTAAAAATGGAATTTTTTCTGTTTATATTTTCACTATAAAACTCTCATTTATATATCAATCAATACAAAATGTGATGAAAATGTTATATTAATAAATCATTTATTGATTTTCTCAGTAAATTATTTTAGCTTCAAAAAAAAAAAATTATTGGCATATTTAAGTTAGAAAAAATATAACAACAATTTAATAAAATGTTAATCAAAATGCATTTGTGTAATTTTTATGATTAAGAAAATAAAAAGCATCTACATTCATATATTTTGTCTTAAAAACACTAATATTTAGTACGTTTTAGTGATTATAGTAAATTTAATCCAAATGATAAAATATATTCTATTTATATTTTTTATCATTCAAAACGATTTAATTTAAAGTAATAATACATCAATATTATAAGTGGAACTGAAAGAAAAATATGACGATTGAATGGTTTTTATGCATGGTTCCATTTTTTTTAACCTAACCATAAAATATTGATAAAAATATACTAAACATAATATTTTATGCATTGTAATTTCTCAGCTATTAAAATGTTGCTAAACATTTTAGAGTTCAGTAGAAGGCTTAAATATAAGATTAATCACACCCTGAAAAATTTCTGTAATTCTATTCATTCATAATCTGAATACATGCGTATTATATAGGTAGTAGGTACATTTATGATAATTGCCTAAAATGATGCGCTGATGCAAAATTATATCATTACGAGCACTCATTAGTTTTTTGATACACATACCTATGACTAGCTGCACAATATTCGAGTATGTGCGTTAGTGTATGCAGAGACTTCCCTTGTTTTATTCTTTCATTATCTATACTAAAATTTATAAATAATCAATATGACAGTACTGGATTATAGACCTATGCTTTATTATTTAAAATTAAAATTATCAAGCTACTTAATTATTATTTGTTAATAATTTTATGATCACTATTTAATGTTTAGATCACTTTTAAGTTTAATTTTAATTTTAATGTTATATTTTTTATATGATGAAAAAAAAAAATGAAAATAATTAACAAATATTTTACAATAATTGAATCTTCAAACTCCATAAAGGCCATAAAAAAGTTCAAAAGGATGAAAAATACACTAGAAATTGCTATAGATTAAAATATTAATGATTATGATATAATAAAAATCTTTGTACAAAATTTAGATTTATATACTATTTTAAAATCACTCATCCCCAACCCTATTTCAATTGAAAATTTCAGATTTTTTCACTGACCAAATAATTAATTCCATTTCAGACATTGAAACCTTTGAGTTATTGGAAGTTTTATATGACTATATTCTGGATAATTGTAATACTGTACTTGGATCCCGATCCAGTTAAACTATACAGAGCTAAAACTGAAATTGGTGTATGTTTTTATACAATTGCTGGTTAATAGCAATAAACATAATAGTATTATAATATATTTCGTTTTTTCAGCATGAATTGAATAATCGAAAAGCAACAGTTGTATCTTCTGTATCAAAAATTTTAAAATCAATAATAATAATTATTCAAGTTTTCAAATCTACTGAAATACTTAATATTTTTAATGATTTAATATCGATCGAAAAACGACTGAACATTCGAGGTAAAATAAATAATTTAATTAAAATGCACTTCTTTCTATTAATCTTCAAACGATAATCTCTCTATTTAATTGTTTATTAATGTATAAATACCTTATTTTTTATCGTTACCCTCTTTATACATTGTAATATTTAATAGATATATAAAACAAAATTAAAATTTGTAATTATTTACATTGTTAAGTATTATTTATCCACCAATTACAATAATTAGTTTTACTTGTTCTTGTTTTGAACTATAACTACTTAAGTTTAGAATCGTTATTTGTGTTTAATGATCGTAACTTATAAGTAGTAGAGTAATGGTTCAAAACTATAAGATGGTTATGATAAAATAATTTTAATTAGGAGATCTTATTTTATTAAACTCTTGAAACAAACAAAAATGTTAAATGAAAAATATTTTATTTACATATTTGTAATTTATATACATATCTAACGAGTATGTATATGCACAGGAATGTGTAAATGCATAGCTTACATTAATTTAATTATAGATATGAGACAACAGAAGCAAATATTTCAAAAGTTATAATTTTACACTTGCACTCATAATATGTTTCTTAACATTTTTTTTTTTTCTTAAAGATAAATCAAGTAGCGTGAACATGAAAGTTGATTCACATGTACGAAAATTAAATTTGGGTCTTCCGTGTAGGAAATAGTATAGATCTGAGCTTATTTTATTATAAGCTATAATAAATATGAAAGAAAATGGTTTGTGATAGAATAGGTTGTTCAGACAATGATGAAAATACATAAGAATATACAAGAATAATAAAGATTATGGTGTTACTATGAAATAAAATATATACCTAATTAAGATAAATAACAAAAAAAGTAATGTAAAAGTTATGAGAATTAAAAGAAAAAATATAAAGTTTATGTTTGGTTTTTAAATAATTCGTCTTAGATTTATTAAAATTGAAATAATTTTCTATCTATACAATTATTTTCATTAGAAATTAATTTCTATAAAAAAATATTTTTTAGAATATTACTTTTATAATTTAAACAAAATGTTTTCAATAAATTTTTGTTTGTTCAAAGAGTATAACCAAATAAGATTACTTAAACTAATTTATTACAGTCATCTTACAGATTAGAACTATTATTTTAATACTTATAAGTTATAACTTTTAAGTATAAAAAATAATTCTAAACTCAATTCGTTATATTCTTAAATAAAAACAAACAGAACTAGTTATTGTATTTAGCGAATACATTTAATTTTTACTTTTTATCTAATGATACTTCAAACTTTTTTTAATTAACATATAATATTCAAACTATAATTATATTTTATCAGAATTTATTTTTAAATGTATATTGCTGATAAAAATTCACTATTTTTGTCATTATAATGATGTTTCATAAATTTATATTTATGTATCATATTTTTATTTAAATTTAAACATGTTACATTATTAAAATATCATAATATCATAATAATTTTATCATTTTTATAAGAAAAAAACATAATTAGTAAAATCATTTACCTAATACAAATAATGTCTAAATATTGAATTACTTAAAATTTAGTAAATTTGGTTTAAAATATTTTAATAAGTTGTTATAGATGAACAATTAATACTTAAATAGGTAAAATACAATAATTGAAGAACCACTTATTGAAAAAAAATACGAATGTTAATAGTGAAACATACATAATATAACGATACATTTTTATATGAACTATATAATAATTTATTGTCTATCTGTAAAGTGATTCATTTTTGTGTATTATAATAAATACTAGTTAATTTTTACGTTTTTTATAATAACATGTTTTAATATGATTTAAATTAAAAATAAAATCAATTTTTATCTTATATTATAATTTATTATTTAGCAATTTTTTAATTTACTAAAATATTAAATGGTCGCTTGTATTTTTATTTTATTTGTAAATTTTTAAAAAGGTTTAGATAATTTCTAATAATTTCTAAAATTACAAAAATATATCAAACGACATTATAATTTTTATATTAAATACTTTTAATTCTAAAGTTGTAACCAAATACATAGTAAAGTTAGGTAATTTAATCACCCAATTTGAATATATATATATTATATATATATGATGTAAACAAAATATAATGCTTAATTTATGAGTTACGTTGTTTCTCTAAGCAATATTCCTGAATAATGAATCATATTATGCGGTATCTATGATGCAAAACATTGCTGCATCTGAATTGGATTTAGAATTTTGCACTAAAAATAGTGGTCCTATTTTTTTTTTCTTTTGTAAAGTTTAATACATTTTCTTCAAAAACAAGCAATTTAAAAAAATATATATATATATCTATTCAATTTACTGATCATAAAATATATGAACTCGATGTTTTTATTTTCTAAAAACTATTTTACTATTAAATTGTCAAGGTATAAATTTAGAGGACAAAATTTAAGTGTTATACTTGTCATACACTCGATATACTGAAACTCACCAACTTTACGATTCCATTCAAAAAGCACTAGCAATTATAATTTTATTGTTTTGTTATTATTTATTACTATTAGAAACAGTATCAATTACATTGACTATAACTTGCACGGGTGTCATAATATCGATTTTTGAAGTACTCTTCGACTACAAAATTTCCAGTTTTTCCAATCGATGGGTTTTCATAGAGGTGATGTTAAATCTTTGCTATTCAAAATTTACAGTTTTATAGTGAGTATTAACTTTTTAGGTAATTTCGAGAACATCTTTGTTTACCATAGACATGCAATTTTGTTGTATTTGTATTCGGATAGCAACAATATACAAGAATTTATATACAAATCTTTATTTGACTGATGTTTCTAGAACAAGTGAGTGAATTAATTTATGCACTTCATAAAATAAATTGATTGTAAAAATATATAATGTTTTAATAATTGATGATCGTCTAATTTAATGATTATCATCGAAAACAAATAAAACAATAGTGAATTTGTAATTGATTTTTTTTTAAGTACTTTTATTAATTAATAAATTTTAATGAAAAACAAGATATTTTGATTAATTAATTTATAAATAGTATTGCTATAATAAAATTTTAATACGAGTACGTCAGAGTAGTTTTGAATAATTAAATTATAAAATCAATAGTCATTATGAATAATAAATTGAAATTTTTTTGTGTATAAAAAACTAATAACAATTTTATTCATACAAGCATATATTTTGAATCCTTATAAGTTGTATAAAATCTATAAAGTATATAAACATAATTTTTTAAATATATTTAAAAAGTTTATGTTGGGTGAATAAAAAAAAGCAGAATTTATTTTTCTTATTTTTCATAGTAATTATGATTTTACGTCTTGGAAATCATTTCTTGATTTGATAAATTAACATTGCTTAAGATCAAGTTTCTAAGTTATATCATATAATAATAATCAATTTGTTAAAAAAAATGGACAGCCAAGTTCTTACTAAATAATGATAGGAATGCGACTTGTACTTTCTTTATTAAAATTTAATTATTATTATTTGATAATACATTTAATCATACATTATTAATACTAATATAATTTTATACATTTTAAAAAAAGGTATTTTTATAAAAAGAATATTACATTATTAAATATTACATCTATTTAATGTTTTTTATTCAAATAAAATAATTGAAAAATATTTAAAATATTAAATATTTTGTAGAAATATTACTAAATAATAATATTTTATCACTATATAAGTTCTAACTATATAAACTGAAAAACATTTTTTTCTATGATGTACTGTCTTTACAATTAATACAAAAATGTTACTTGTATTAGCAAATAATAATGTTACAAAATTATTTTTCATTAATGATTTTCAGAGTATAAAAATTAATATTTTAATCATGCATAAAATACTGGTATAATTCAGAAATTTTTAACTTATTATTTATAACTTTATAAGTAATATAATTTGCAAAATACTACTACACACCAATATAATGTATTTATTTCTAAACTAATATACGGAGCTGATATAATCTTTATTTAATTCATTCCCAGTTGTTTGTGTTAAAATATGTTTTTTATGACCCCAAATATCATTAATCTCATCATAATTTACACAACCAATGTAAGTATACTGAAATGTATAATCTTCTATTGTAAAAATGTACAATGCCACAATATTATTTATATTATTAATCATTTAATAAGAATAGGTGTCGGCAAAGATAATTTTATTGTATGTACGTGCAGTATTAATTATTATATAATTGCTATGAACATTAAAAAGTTATAATATTAATTTATTTAAAAATACTAAAATTAAATATAAAATTCATAAAAATCACACCATAAAATACTAAATTAAGATAATCATGATAAAATATAATTAAATAATTTGAATAAAATTTGTAACTTATGAGAACTATACTTTAATTTAACTAAAATTATTATTTTGACTATATATTATTTATTACTACGCTTATACACGAATCTTTCATGGTAATCTTATACAATTAAATAGTAAAAGATAAAAAAAAAAAATTAGTGTTGTGATCAACTTATTTACAATTTTTTTTTTTAATTATCATGATTAAATTTCATATAGTTAAGAGTAAAGTATCATTGTAAAATAGTTAACATCATTCAATGAGCTCGAAATTTAGTAGAAACTCCTATTATGAATATTGAATTTAGAAAACTTAATTTAAAAAAAAAGTCATTAATTATTTTAATTGTCAGTATTGAGTTATATCTGATATTATTAGAATGTTTAAAAAATAAAAATATTAATGCAAAATGATTACAATTATATTATAAAAAACTTTTAAAATTATAAATTTAACATAAACAATGTCGTTGCTAAAACTGTAATTAAGTTAATAAAAGCAATTTAATTTGAATTTATAAATTATTATTATTATCCTAAGTTAACTTTTTTTTCAATCTATATGTCAATTTAATTAATAATTCTATTTGTTAATATTTACTTTATTAACAGCTCACATAATTTATACTATTCAACATTTGATATATTTTTTAACAATGAACATACAAGTCATTTTATTTTTACTCGATTATGACAAACTAATATAAACAATAATAATATCGATTATTTTAGTGGTAGATTTAACCTAGTTAAGTTATGTTAGCTTAACCATTCTTTAATCTATTTTATTTATATTATTTTGTTCATTCTTTTATTTAAATAATTAAGTAAAAATATAAACATTATTTACTTTTATGACGTATAAAAAGAGTTTCTAAAAAATACATTTTAAAATCATTGGTCGCTATTCAAATTTTAGATAATTTTACAAACAATGGGTCACTGTGGATAATAACAACTGTAATAATTTTAAACGGCTTTAATTATTTTTATTTTGTATAATAATTATTATAATATATTTTACCTGGTTTATCATAAGCATAATATTTCGTATATTCATGGGAATAATTACAATGAATCCTGTAAATATTTTACGATAATCGTGTAATCCATTAGTAAATTTATTGAATCAAATTAATGTGTTTAATTTAATTAAAAGTTTAATGATTAATCGATTTCCAATATTATGCATATATTAGGTATAATATTTCATTTTTATGGCACTTCAGTCTTAAGAAAAATTATAAATTTGGTAAAGACTGTTTTATTTTAAATACATATATTTATAAATAACTATAGATAGATGTATAATATGGTGTCATTTTATACGACATTTAATATATTTAATTCAATAATACATTAATTAAAATTTTAACTGTATAATAGTGTCGTAGTTAATATATAAGTGGTTCTGTTTTAGTTATAAATAAAATACGATTCATCAAACTCAATCGCAGTAAATCGAACGACTCTCATACAAAATAAGACTAAAAAGCATTCGATTTGGTGTACGTAGTTCTTTGTAGATTTAAGTACATGTACAACTAGCCAAAATTCAACTTACATCTAGGTAAAAAAAAACTTACGGTGTTGGTTTTCGTTGCAAAACCCGCATTAAAATAATGCTGTTAAATATATTCAAGTATGGCGTTCAAACGAAACGATAATAAAAGCTTATTTGGGAGTCGAACATGTCTTTTTGTTATGCATATTATGATATTGTAATATACTAATAATATGTGCACGCATAAGTTAATTGTTGTCAGGTTTCGCGCACACTTAAATAAATTTAATGTTAACAAAAGATGGCATTAAGATAAGCAAACTACATACAATGATTCAAAAAACTAAACTTTAAGATTCAATTAATAATTATACCGAAAATTCTCTTAGTTTTATGATTCTCTTATGATTTTTGTTGATGCATGCAAATAACTACTTATATGTTGAAATTAATTAAAATTTGATGTTACATGTCAAAATTGGGTGATGTCTGTTGATAATAATTTGATAATGGTGGACTGACAAGGATATAGTTGGGATGCAGCTGTCTAAATGGTATAAGTAAACTAAGTAAACACATTTAATCTATACTTGAAAATTTTAACACTAAATATTCAGAAATAATTATCTAAAAGTTATTTAAAATAAATATTGAGTGACTGGTATGTGTCTAAGTAATTTTCTTATTAAATACAAAAGTTTTACAGAATTATGCTTCTAAAGTTCTCATAAAAATATAACTTTAAAGTAGTTTAACGAGGGTTATATTTTATATCATGTCACAGCTTCTCTATCATAGTTTTCAACAAAATGTCTACAATATTATTTAATAGATACATAACTAAACACTTAGAAATTAATTTATTATTTAAATAATTTTTAAAAATGTATAACACATCACTCATAATTTTTTGCTATATTACATCAATAATGCCGTTTCCCTAAAAAATTCTTCTTAATGTTAAATATTTAATTTTAATTTTATTGTATGTTAGATGAGCATTAAAAAAAAAATTTCAAAATCATATAAAAATTCATGTTTTATTTACCTATTATATAAATGAATGAAAATAAAATCCATTTACCTTTCTTGTTTAATTAATTTTTTTATAATTTTATCCAAAGGCTCTTGATTATTTCTTGTGACGAGAGAGTTATTTTCGGTTGATAAACAATGAATTCTTTCTTACCATTGAATAAAATGTTTGATAGAAATTTATTTGTTTCAATGCCAAAAAAAAAAAAAAAAAATTGTTTAACTGGATCTATTTCGTGCTATGCTAGAAGATTTTTCTTGAAAAATTGCTACTAAATAATTTATGAATATTTTTTTTTGTCAAAATCATATGGGTTATTAGTTATCATTTATCAGTTTAAAATTATTTACACAGTATTTATATAATCAATCACGTTTATAAAATATGATGATTTAGTTTCAACAATTTCAATAATCACTTTATCACACTATTATACCAATATTTTTTGCTATAATTGTATGTAGTATTTACGATACTGGCAAGATAATCTAAAAATCAATCATTTGTGTCAGAAAGTCGCTTATTAGTAAAATTATTTATTTTTTTCGACTATTCTAATGTATATATATATTGTTAAAAATTATGATAAATAAATTACAGTTTAATTTAAATATAAATAAATATTATACTACCAATTAACATTATTAAGTTAAGTCAGATATATTTTTAAATTTTTGACTGGGAAAGCATTGTTCATCCTGCAGCACTATTAATTAAATATTAATCTATATTCTTTATTGCATATTTTTCAATGAGTTAAAATTATTTCTTCTGATTGTTAGTAAATTTCTGAAAAAATTACGAAACAAAATAGCACATTAAAAAAATACCAATTTATATTTGTATTTGCATGTTCCCTCATTTGTTTCTAATAGTTATAATAACCTAATACTTTCTATAAAACATTTTTGTAAGATAATATTTTTTATCGTAAGAAATTTGAAATCTATTTAAATAAAATTGTATTTATATTGACTGTTGTTAAACGAGTAAATATTTTGAATTGTATGTTTTCATTTTATTTACTTAAATTAATAATATATCCCAAATGTTCCAGGTAACATTATGTACAATGTGGGTCAAATGTTTTCTTTATCTACTATAAGTATTTTTTTTTATGGATATTATAAAAATAAACGACAAATAACCTGTCTATTAGTACGAACTAAAATATAACTTACCATCTATAAAGCAAAAAGTTTAAAACAAAATTTATTTGTATAATATATCATATATATATATATATATATATATATATATAGTTATATACCTATAGATAACGACAACGTTCACACCGCGCTTGCCTATTTAATATTAACGAAACAATGTGACTAAAATTAGACAAAAATCACTTCAATTATGCCATATACCAATACATTATCGAAAACGAGCCTAAGTACCTTGAATAGTCACAACGCCGACACACGACGATATAAAAGTTGAAAGCCATATTTATTCTAAGTACAATTAACTTTTAAATGAATTAGCCTTGTTGTGAGAGGTATTTATTTAATAAAATAAGTTTACCAAAATTTAAGTATGCAGTTACGTGGTATTATAAAATTAGCCAAGCTTTAAAGAGATAAATAAAAAGTTAAAGTGTGTATTGTTGTGACATAAATATTCAAAAAAATAATAGATTGATTTTTACGAAACTTTAAAAGACTGATTCTAGAGGTTTCAGGAAGGTTTAAATACTAGTTTAAATCTTAAATTGTTTTTTCAGTGATTAATTTGCAATTAAATAATTTAAAATTTTAACTGGTTTTTCATATTAGAATAGAAAAATTATTACTATCCAATAAAGACGGATTGCCTTTCTTAGTTTAACTTACTTGCAGGAAAAATTGAGTAATAAAACTAGTTTTCATTTAATAGTAATAATTAAAATTGAATTATAAATTTATATCGCAAAACCATAAGAATAGTATGAATATGTTTGTGGAAAAATTAGTTTAAAATTAATTTAAATATTGTAAAAAGTTATAACTCATAATACATAGTAGGTAAATAATAATAATATAAGCAATGACAAAACGTTTCAATTTCTTACACATAATATTTTATAAATTACAATTTTATTAAGCTTCATGCCTAAGCTATTAATATAGAACATTTTATGAACGTTCGAATAATATTTTTGATTTTTTACATTTTTATAATAATTTTAACTTCAGATGCTTATAAAATAAATTGAAGTTATGTATTTTCGATATATTTAATTGAGATAAAAATAATTTAACTTAAACAATATATTAACTTTGTAGATTCTCGAGCTTTTTACTAATGAAAAAAAAAGTTATTACACATAAATTAAGAAAAATTCCAAAATTCCAAAATTGAAAATAAATATTTATAGCACAAAAGAGCCAAAATATTTTGAATTCATTTTTTTTTTTTGTTATAATTCTTTAGTATTTTATATTGTTCTTATTTTATTTACTTTTATGGTGTTAGTTAGTCTATCAACTTTCAAATTGTATCAATATATAGCATCTTAAATTAACTCATTTCTTTCACTATCTGCCGACTGCCACCTATAATCCAAGATATATTTACATGTTATCAGAAATTCTAAAATAGATCGTTAAACACAAGGGAAATGATTCTTTAAACAAATATTTATTTAGTAGTATTTAATTGAGATTTTTTTTTTAAGAATATTTTAAGAAAATAGATACATTTAAATACATATATCTTTAAGCAATTATTAAAATGCTTAATTAAAATAATTGATAATGAATGACGTACAAAAATGTGAAATAAATATAATGGTAACACATTTTTACTGCGGATAAGTGAATTAAGTAAACAACCACACTAGGTTCATTGATACATTGTTACCAATTACTCGAGGAACACTTAAATATAATGGAAGACGAAGAGACATTTGCTAGCTATCTTTCTTCACCTTCTCTTCATACCATTCCATAAACTCACTCATCTTGATGATACTAGTCTGTTAAAACGTATTCCACAAGGGTAATCTATAATTTCAATTTTATATAATATCAACCAAAAAAACTTTCCGCCGGTATACATTTTTATTATTTATACTATATGCCATAATACTAAATATTACCTTCTTTTTTTTTTTTTTTTTTCCTTCTTGAAACCGGGAACGGGTGGGAACTGTTTAGCACAATACTGCCTCCCTATACTAAATATTACCTATATTATGAGAAAAGCATCAGGAAATAAACTTCTATTAAGGACATTGCAATTAGTTGGAACTATAAGAAACATGTTTGAAATTAATTAATGATGAAATAACACACTAAGCTGTTAACGAAACTTTAATAAGCCATCGACAAACGTGTTAACAACATTCAGAATGCTTGAATACATTTCTAACTCTAATCCGTGCAAGTACATAAATCTCTATAAACTTATAGTGTAAATATATTTTATAAATTGTTTATATTAGTTATCTAAGGTTATAAATCTGTATTATTTCGTTAAAACAATATATGTACACATAAATGTATTTATGAGTTATAAATTTATTCGATTATGGTCCATAATTCTATTTAAAAAAAAAAAAATACGTCAGGTTTTTCAACTTTGTCTTACTATGGTATAACATAACAAATAGCACAGTTATTAAGAAACTAAATTTAAAGATATTATTTCGATTATGAGCATACCTATAAATTTTATATGGACTGGTGCCTTTACAATGTCTTTTACAGTTTTTTTAATAGTTAACAACCGACTATTGTCAATCATTTAAATCAAACAATGATTTTATACAACGAAATAATTTTTATAAAAATTGATATTTTAAGAGTATGAATTAAAAAAAAAACATTTTGTAAATACTTTTAGCGTGCTGCTGTGTGTTCTATATTAGGCCAAATGTAAACTCCTACACGAATAACCTTTTTACCTGAATCATAATTAAATGTGAACTCCTACACCAATAATCGTTTTAAATTTTTACCTGAAAAAAAATAGGGTAATATTATTGAATTCACGATTTTGTAGTTGAAAAGCTCAAAAGGTTAGGTTAAAATAATAACTTGAAAATAATAAATATATAAAATACAAACACTTAAATAAATCATTTGCTGTATAAAATATTAATAGATCAGCGAAAGTAATTAGTATAGTATCGACACAACGCAAACAAACAAAAACAATTTAAAAATATGAACTTATATTTATAAAAAATAAATAAATATGTACGAGTAGGGATTTCACGTTTAAAGTTTATTTCCAAAATATACCACAAAAATAAACTTATATTATTATGAGTTATGATTATTGTTTCATTAAATTTTTATATTTTTCAAACAGTTTTTGTTATAAGTTTATACTTTTGTATAATATTATTCATAAATATATTGCAAAACTGATATATTTTTACAGTAGTATACGAGCGGTATCCTTTTTTTACCATCTTTTGTAGGAGTTAACACTATCTTTTATAGCAGTTAACACTGTCTTTTGTAGAGTTAACACTGTCTTTTGTATAGTTAACACTATGTTTATGTAGGAGATTACATTACATTTGTAGTTGTGAGTCTACCTATTCTTTCTATATTATAGGATTAAAGTATAATATATACATTACTTATCACGTGTGCAGATGTCACAATAATTATTATCGTTGTTTGCCACCGACAAGAAGTTTATTTTTATACTAATTGTACGTTATCTTTATGAGACGCATGTTTATAATTAGTTTACGTTTAAGTGTTTTTGGCTTATAATAATGATGAGTTACCGAAATTTCGAAAATAGGTGTATTAGTTTAAACAATTAGAGAGTCGATATTTAGATAAAAATAAAATTTGTGTATGTTATACCTATAACTAATTAAGACATTTTTCGATTTAAAAATTGTTAAATGTATGTAAAAATATGTACCTTGTACACTTTATTTTTTTATGAAAGTTAAAGTAAAAAAGTGATATGCAAATTGTACTTGGGTCAAATTTTAAAAATTTATAGCTATATTTTTACAAAATCAAACAAAATTACAAAACTTTGATCTCCAATTTATACTTAATTCATTACAGTCGTATAATATAAATAATTAATGGAATAAAATTAAAAATTTAGGAAAATATAATTTAAAAAAGTGTACAATTTTGGAACAAATAATAGCTTATTGTTAATACACATTCATCAATTGGAGTTTTATCACTATTATACTTATCAATCAAACTTTCTTTGTAACTTTTTACGTTTTGTTTTTGGAGTTTGGATATTTAAAGGGTTTATTAATCTTAATATTAAATTAAAATATATTAGTTTCTATTTGAATATTTTTTTTTTAACTTTTCTATAACAATACAAATATCTGCATGAGTTGTATAAAAGGTAGAATTAAAATGAGAATGAAATTAATTGCATGAATTAGTGATTAAAGTTGGCTCTGCTGATGTCATTTCAAGTTAGCTTCTTCACTTATACATACACCTACTAAATAATCCATAAATCGTGTCACTCTTTCATTGCCAGGCTTTAATTTCATTAAATAATTTTTAAAACACTCAGATACACTTTCTAAGGTATACCGTAACATTGAACTAACCACCTTCTTTTATTTGAAGGCGAAATTTTACAAAGCTTAAAATTTGAAATTATTTTCAAGCAACTTTTCATGCTGCAACGTGAATTGTTCGGCTATCATTACTTCACTGATTAATACGATAAGTACTAGCAGACCTGTGCCAGATAACATAGTAATAACTATCAATTTTTTTTTTTTTTTTTATTGAACTTAAGCCCGGCGACTAGGGTCATTAGCTGTTGTAGGGGTTATGAACTGTAGGTAGAGGTAAGGTTGGTGCAGGTAGGTTGTTTTTACGATTGTTATGGTTGTTACGGTTGTTACGGTTGATAGCAAACACGTGTATGTGTGGCAAGGTTTTTAACTACCACGAGCCCGGGTGGTCACCCATCCGGGAACTAGTAGCTGTGGTCGTTACTTACTCCCAGTCGCATTTCGCGACTGGCAGTAGCCAACGCACCACACCAAGCCACTTATCAATTTTTGTATTAGTACAATAGTAATTAATTCGGTGGCGTGTTACCGTGTTGTTATTTTGGTTTTTGGTAAAAAAAAAAGTTCACTATCAAAAATATATTTTACAAGCGGGACAGAGCTTACGTTATACCTTTTTAACATAGATAAAAATTCAGACGCAGTTTACATTATACCTTTTTGAAATAGATACAAATTCGGGCGCCGTTTACATTATACCTTTTTGACATAGATAACAATTCAAGCGCAGTTTACGTATGCCTATAAAAACGGATAAACTGTAAAATCTAAAGTAAAATTCATAGTAGGTAAGTGTTAACGATTAGATTTTCCAAAATGTTTGTCAATATTTTTACCATAACTCATAAGTCTTTCAAATACTTTTAAATTACTTTATTTTTTCTTATGATTTGAATAATACAATTATGTTTAAAGTTTGCATTCTATATTTCAGTTTATTTAAAAATGGTTAAGTGTATAAAGTAAATAATAACTAAAAAATTATTTATTAATTTGTGACCCTAACATAAAAAATATAATATTTAAAAATATATATAATTTTATAAGTGCATTTATGTTTACGATTTATATCATACATTAAAATTTAAAATCATCTTAGTTCGTCAGGTATCTGTAAATGAATAAATTATTGATGTAAATTAAAAAAAAAAAACTACATTAAAGTTTTTTTTTTTTTTTTTATGAAATTAATTTTGTAAGATATACAATATTATCTTATATATTTTTGTATTACTTAGGTATAAAACATCGTTCGTAAATATTATAAATAATTAAAAACAATGCGCTACGTATTAGTTTAGTTCATCTTAAAATTATTAATTTCATATTTACGTACATTCAACTCAATTATTTTTAAATATTTTAAAAGAATACCAAATATAAATATAAACTAGAAGTTTACAAGTTTAAAGTGTATTTAAGTAAAGAAAAGTAATGTTGTGAATTATTAAAAAAAAAAAAAACAAATAGTTAACTAGGCGACATAATGTTATAAAAAATAAAAATTTATCTTCAAAATAAATTCAACAGTAAACAAACAAATTTTGTCAAACCAAACTACTTTAATTTGATGTTTTACAAGTACTTATCGTTTTAAACAGTCAATAATATTATGTATTATAAATTTAAACGTACGAGCGGTATTACAATCGTATGTGAAAAATGAACCGTAGAAAAATTCTGAAAACGCACAAAATAAAATATATTATTAGAACTCTCTGAATGATTTTTTTTTTTTTTACTTTCTTTGGATATGATATCAATTATATCAAATATATTGAATTTGTATAGTCTCCAAAAAAACTTACGAAATTTCTGACGTTGCTCGCCAAAAATATTTATTAATTGATGTCTGTACGTTATGGTCGATAAATAAAAATTCACCGTCGACATTGCCGCAATTATATCGACCCGTAAACCGATTTTCATTCGAATTTTCGGATTGTCACCGGAAATCCCTCCTAAAACCTGACCGGCCTAACTGCCGGCGCGGCGACACGATTACTTTTGTCCGGGAAATCTCGAGTCCGGTAATCTCCGGAGCGTTGACGGCCGGATGGCAACCTCGTTTCAGGTCCGCGGTGCCGTATAAACGGACTTTCGACAGTCGTCGCGGAATTTGGATTGCTGAGGAATGTGATCTGCCGGACGAACGGAGCGTACGCGATCCAACTGTCGCTGATCATGGGCCTGCACTTTTCCGGCGCGCTCGTCCACGTGTATTTGTTCAGTTTCCACGCACTAACCAAGTCCGTGCCGTGGGATGCTGTCTCGATCGGCGGTGTACGCGCGCTCAACAACCTGTGGCGGTTGTCCGTCGTTTCCGGTTCCGCGCATTACGCCGCCAAACAGGTGTGTGTGTGTGTGTCTCGTGTGCAGACACGGTTCGAGCAGTAAAATATTAACAGGGTTTTGAATTTAACACTATGACGGACCACGAATCAAGTACGCATGCAGCACGTCTTATATGCACTAATAATAGGCATAGGGTAATCACGCCGAGAGTTCAAGAATGAGATAATGAGAAATCATGCTAAATATACTTAGAAAATAAATTAACAATTATTAACGACGTACCTATATTAGGTACCGCGATTAATAGAACACGAAATGTATTAAATTTTCATTCAAACAAAATGTGCACATCACGAAGAAAAATATAGTAGAGCTTTGTAAAAATGTATGTAAGCTAAATTTCTTGCGTTGAAATATTATTATACGCGTAAGTATACAATTTGGTAGAATCTATAATTTAATCATAATAATATTATATGCAATTAAAACTTTGAAAATAATATTAGTTACACATGTTGTGTATTCATAGTGCACTGACGTCTGATGTGTGTTGCAAAGCAAAATTTAATTAATTTTACTTCATAAAATTAAATGAAATATACTTAATTTTATATAAAAAAAATCAAACCAAAACTTTTATTAACATAAACAATTTGTATGGGTTATTTTGATATAAAAACTTGAAAACTAAAAAAAAATATATATAAAAATGAAGAATCATTAGCAATCATGCTTCAAAAATATAAAAATAATGAAATATCAATATTAATAAATACGTGGAATACATTGCTTACTTTTTTGTGATACATTTTACTTATAATTTAAGTTTAAAAAAAATGTAATTATATTAAATATGTTTAAAGCAATTAACAACATGTTAATACTTAATAACGAACTATAAAATTATTATAATTTAAATAAAAATAAAAAAACATATTTAGAGAATAATGAGAATTTCTTTCTTTGAGAAATGTTAAATGATTCTCAATAATACAAATAATATAAAATATCTTGCTTACAAATTTGGGATAAAGTTTAAAATTGATCATTCAATCGCAACCAAACGCAACGTTTGTGACGTAAAGCTCAATCATTCGAAATTACAGGATGCGTATTCATAACACTTTTGGCTGATACACTTCGTGGTTATCTCATTTTCCAATTACCCACAATATCATCGGTTGATCATGCGGGAATTTCAGACTTTCAGATACTTTTTTTCTGACTCACTAGTCCCTCATACCCATGAAAAATTGAATAGGGCGATTTATTTCTGAAACGAAGAATATTACACAGTAAGTGGTATTGTACGAAGTTAATAAGTGGTCCATCTTATGTGCACAAACTGCTATCATAGTAAATATTAAATTTTATATGCATGCGGTGGAAAAATTTTGAAAATTAGATGAACAGAATAGTCTTAATATTATGTAAATTAATTATTATATTATTCATATTGTTAATTTTTAAATTTTTAGATTTTAAGTAGAGCGATTTCTATAATTTAAAAACTAATAACTATATTAAAGACATTTTTACCAAGTTTTTATAGCATCATTTTATATACACAGTATCATTTTCAATATATTTTGACTGTTTTCGAGTTATTTAGGTATAGACATTTTAAATTTTTGATTTTTTTCAAATTTGTTTTTACATTTGATGATTTATCATGGAATTCGAATATAATACATCCATATGAGGCCTTTAATTGAGTCCTACTGTATAGAAAAGTGGTACCCACTTGTACTTTTTTTTTTTGTGTTTGAAAAACTTTTTTATAACCAAGACGTTTCTTTTTATCTTCAATTTTGAAGATAGTTTTTTCATTGGATGAAAAGAGAGTCAAAAATAAAAATAACTGCACGTAACTACTTTTCTTAATAATTGAAAAATACAATTTACAAAAACAAAATTAATTAAAATTAATTATTTTAAAAATTTAGGTGACGGAAAAATAGGAATACTTATGCAACGTAAATTCTTAAAAAATTTGGTATGAATATTTTTAAATAAAAAATAACCGTATGCAATATAAGTACTTGGTGTGGTAGTTAACTCGGATATGGCTGCATTGCAACTGTTGCTGGTTTGAACCTCGACGGTCTTCTCTGCTTGTGAAAGTTATTAATTGTCTAGAGAAGAGGTCGCCGATCTGTTTTAACAAATGAGCTTTACTTGAAATTTTAAGTCTCTGGTGATCGACATCTAAGAGATTTTAGGAGAAAACTTTATTTGATGAACAAAAAAAAATCATCAAAATATTAATACATCTATTATAAAATCATCTTTCAGGCGAAAAATTTGTTTATTGTAAAAAATATTTAATTACAAAATTGATATCTATATTTTTTAAGTTATTTTTACATTTGATAAATTTGTAAACATGTTTGATATAAGTACACGAGATAAAGATAAAAAAAATAATTTAATATTAAGTGAGAAATGTATAGACCTTTTTTAAAAATAAGTTCGTGACAAAAACTTAAAAAAAAAAAAATAATGTAAGTTTATTAATGTGAGGGTTGGTATTGGTTTTTGTTAGTTATGGGAATTATTGTAAATATTTAGAAACAGCTGCTCATAAACTTAAATCCAAATTACTGTTGTAATTTTTGACCGATATATGTTCTTTAGTATTTTATACACGAAAATATTGACTCGTATGACCAAGTTAAACCAAAAAATGAAGTTATACAAAGAACAATGCCTTGTAGGTTTGGATATTTTTGAGTATTTAATGTTTTAAAAAGTCCGAAGTAATTTTAAGTACTGAATTATTATATAACGTTATTATTTCTATTTCCAAAATTGTTTCATCCAGAACAAACAAATTTCCAATTGCATTCTCTCTGGTTTTGACATCTCTAGAAAATTAATTCGATATGAACTGCGCAACTGACTCAAGTATTTTTAAGTCGTTGAATCTCCTTTTAAATTCAAATCTTAAGTATTAAATTATATTTGAGTTGTTTGTAGAATCATAAATATTTGTAGAATAATTATTTATTATTTTATGAAGTGTATGGAAGTTTTGGAAATCATCATTCTTTATTTTATTTTACCAATGTATTAATTTTTATCTAATATATTATTATTAATTTTTTTTTCTTACCTATAACTCTAAATTTAGCAAATTAATTTTTTCTATAATATCAATTTAAATGCAAAATTTTCAAGCTATTTTATGTTCTCTAATTTTTCATAAATTAAATCGATTTACCATAGAAAAAATCAATGTGCAGTATCAATTGTATCATTAGATTCATCTTTTTTTATACTGAAATATAAGCACTTAAATAAATTTGTCTATATTTGAGTTTTTTGATTTGAAAAAAATACGATTACTGTGTTACTTGATAACTGAATCGAATTAATGACATCTAAAATTTCACTTTTGTGTTTGAAGTCATTAAATAGTGAGGCAGAAGCTTCTTTTAGCCCAATTTATTTGGATTTTTAAAAACTGACTACTAATGGTTCATTTTTGATTTCATTGTTTTTTAGCTTATATTATCGTAAACTTAACTGTTAGAGACTTTAAAATGAAATATGAATGTTTAGTCAATTATGCTGTTTCAAGTTTCCCCGTTTGAAAATGGAAAAAGTATCTTGACATAATGAATATATATACACTTGCCTTTAATGTCAACAAAAAAAATTCTTATTCTCATTCCTAATGAAAATGATAAGTTGTACGTTTTTTATTGACACTTATTTTATTTTTACAAAAGTATATCATTCTAAATCAATTTGAAACGTAAAAAAAAAGAATACGGAATATAAAATATATGGATGTGATTAATTGACAATCGATTTAAAACTGACAATTATATATTGTTTCATCCTCTCAATCAATGGATAATGGTAAAATTAATTTTTATTACGATCGACCTATATTTCTAAGAAGATCAACTTGTTGGTGACCTCTAGTCTAGAGATTAAAGCACAAATTTATCCCTGTGTACAGAAATCAACGGAAAACCACTGAACAATTAAAATCACAGTCAAAAGTTCCAATAAACTGTTGTAAAACTAACATTACGGTTATTACACCAAAAAAAAAAAAAAAAACCAAGTAATTATAGAATATTCTTGTTTGGTTTTTATTGTACACGTTAAACATAATATTATATTTCTTGATAAACTATTTTTTTTTAAATATTAGTTATTCACTTTTTGGTTATATTATACAATATACTTTAATATTAATTAAATAAAATTATAAAAACTTACCATTACTCATTCTCATAGATTATTTCTATTTTTTTGTTCAAATAGATTTTATTTTTTATAATATATATATATTATTATTACTTATTTTTTTATTTATAAAAATTACCCTCAGCGGCATAGGTCATTGGGATACAGTTATTAATAACATTTCATTAAGAATTAATTTCTAATAATATAATTTATATATTATATTTTGATTAATTAAGTAATTTTTATTTACATAACTATATGCAAAAATATTTAAATATTCAAGCAATTTAATAATTTGGTAATATTAAAAATAAACTTATTTTACGAATCATGTATGGTATAGACTTTAGACCTGTGGCTTGGTGTGGCGCGTTGGCTGCTGCCAGTCGCAGAATGCAACTAGGAGTAAGTAACGGCCACAGCTACTAGTTCACGGATGGGTGACCACTCGGGCTCGTGGTGGTTAAAAACCTTGCCACACATACACGTGTTTGTTATCAACCGTAACAACCATAACAATCGTAAAAAAAAACCTACCTGTACCAACCTTACCTCTACCCATAGTTAATAACCCCTACAACAGCTAAACAGCTAATGGCCCTAGTCGCCGGCTTAAGTTCATTAAAAAAAAAAAACTTTAGACAAGAATTTATAAACTTAACTAAAGGATTTATAATGTAGAAGCATAAAATTGTTATAAATAAATACAAATAAAATAAAATTGTATAATTTTTATCATATACCATTATTTTTACATATAATATATAATACATTTCGTATATATTTAATAATAAATAACATTTTTAGCTTACTTATTAAATTTGTAGTTTTTAAATAGTGAATATTTTATCTTTTACTATAACTTAAGTCTTAAATATAGATAGTATTAGTACATTTTTAACATCATCGACATTGTTAATTTTTATATTTTATAAAGTTTTGTTTAAAATGTTTAATTTAAATAGACGTGTCATTTTTTTTTATAAGCTGCACAAAATTATATTTCAACAATAAAGAATAATTGTTGTTAGGTTGTAAGACAAACATTGAACAAGTTGAGTTATTTTAACTATTTAAAAAAAAAAAAAAAATTAATTAATTTTTATGATATAGCTGTAAAAAGAAAAAAATACTATTTTCCTTATACAATAATGCAATAAAAAAATACAAAAAATTTCACCTAAGTATCAACAGGTTTTATTCAAAAGTGATAAATCATTCATAATATTATTTTCTATATGTTCATCTGATTAATAGCCTTTGGGCTTAAAATGTGTACATTATTGTACATATATAGTTTCAAACACTTTCAGGCATTGTGTGTTTACGAAAAAATGGGCCAAATTCGAACTTCACGTATGGTAAATGAAGACATCGAAGAGGTGTGTACTGCTACTTACTTATCAAACCTTTTATATCTGTCAATCCTTTTTTGCGTCTCATTTTGTGTTTAATGTATATTGTATACTGGTTGTCAACCGATATCATTGTCTAGCTATTTGAAACGTAATCTGATTCTCAACGTTCCTCCTCAACAAAATAAAATTATCTTGTCTTGTCTTGTCGATCTTATTATACTAACTACTAAATATGAAATTTATTGAATTTCTAAATTAAATTTATAATTTCAACTGTAATTGTTACTGAAAAATAATATACTTTTTCTTGACACTGTACCATTTTATTAAAATGTCATTAATTTTTAATGTTATTTTTATTCTTATGTAAAAAAAAAAAAATATGGTAGTAATCAATGTATACAATACACATTTTTATTACGCACCCATATTATAATCAACATTTACCAAGACTGGGCACAAATTACCTATTTTTTTTTTTTTATTCATACAGAAAAAAGGTATGCAAATATATACCACACTGCTTAACATATTTAGGTGTCTAGTAGATAATTATTTTGGATGTGTTAAATTGGAATCCAATGATGTACCATTATAATATATAAAAATTTAATCCAAACGAAGACGGTCTGTCAACCTAATATATTTCACAATGGTTTTTTTTTTTATGTATAAAAAAGAGAAATTTATTTTACATTTATTATTACAGTAACTTAATAAAATTATTTCCGAAAATATTATATTAATTATAAAATTAGTATTTAAGTATTATAATTATATGTACTCATATCATAATGTTATATCAATTTAAATAACTCAAAATTTAATGAAATCTTTCTATAAATACCGCAAAACATTATAAATAGTTTCGTAGTATAAATAGATAATACATTAAAATAAATCTAAAATATCATTGCGTATATTTAATTCGATGTTAGTATAATATACGTAAATATTTTAAGTTTCCTCACGAATAATCTTTTTAAATTAAAATAATATAATTAAGGTCATTATTTATCATTTAAATAAGTAATTTCGTCTAAATTCGAATTTAAAATGTCTATACAAAATTATTATTTTAATATAATATTTAGATTTTTTAATTTTAATATAATCCACTTCTAAGAAATCTTGTATAAAATTTTTAAAACTTAGATATAAAAAAATGTTTTCCAGAATTTATAATAATACAATATAATATCGTAAAATATTTTACAAGTTTTCGTAATTTTGAAGAATTTTATCAAAATTCTAACTTAAGAGCATATAAAAAATATTGTACAAAAAAACACAACATGGCAATAAAATTGACTAATATATAAGTTACTGCATATTGCGGGAAAAATTTTAAATCTTTTAGTGCAAAAAAAGTAATTTATTATCTGACTGAGTTAAAATTAACTTGATTTTTAATTAATTTCTGCCCAGCCTTTACATAAACTTCACTAATTGATTATATTGTATATGTAATTGTATGCACAAACAATATTTTTATTAAATATCAAAAATACATTGAAATTAACTAAAAGTTATTTTAAGTTGTTTATTAATATGATCATCAATGTTAATAAAATTTAATTCAGTTTGAATATATAACAACAAAAAATTCATTTTTAATAAGTTAAAAGTATTTATAATGTGAGTAACAAAGTAGTTTAATTAATTTAAAACTAACATAATACACGGACGTGAAAAAGTTTGTTCTAAATATCTAAATTATACTCTTTAAGATGCATTTTTTGTGGAAAATACAGTTGAAACTTAAAACGAGTATTTAGGTATTTAACACAATTTTAATATGATTTCATCAATAATAAGCTTCAAAAATATTTGTATGGTTTGTAAACTCCAACAAGGATCCACTTTTCAAAGAAACATTTGAACAAAATTATTTTTCATTAGAGTTGTTAATAAACAATAACAAACAAGTGGTTTGTTTGTATTTAATAATGTTTCTTTGTTAAATAATTGAAAATTTTTTACCAATGCATGTTAAATGAATAGCAACAAAAACGAAATTATTTTAATTTCTTATCGTCGTAAATTAGAACAATTCTATTTTATTAATATCGTCGTTCAACATTTTACAATAAACAATAGTTTTTCATTTTGCTAACAAAGAACAATACCTACCTAAAAATCGGTAATGAAATTGATTTAGTATCTATTTTATATTACAAGATTAACCAAACACTTAATTTTATTGTTTTTAATTATTTTCATTGATTTAATTAGATTGAAATGTTCTTCATTCAACACAATCAGAATAACTTGTTATTAAAACTGTTCGGATCTTTGATATTGGATACGTCTTTAATTATATTGGTGAGAATATATAAATAATTATAATTCAAATCAACTAGCTGTTACAATAATAAAATTAATTTAGTTTTATTTTCATAAGAATAGTTAAGGGTTAAGTATATTTTAAACATTTACCGTGTTCTAGATAAATATTTTTTACATTCAGCTAATTAGTAGTGTTTTAATAAACATAACAAAAGCAATATATATATATATATATATATCATTTTGTAAAACTCACTAAAAACCATCATTTCTAATTTATATAGATTAGTAAAATTTATGATAAATACGCAAAATAAAAATAAAAATACATTTAAATGTAAAATATATCAAAGCATATTAGTAGTATTCGTATATTATTAAATATAAAATTTAATATATTATAAATGCTAATAACCAAATGTAGAATACTATAAACACTAATTTATGATTATCTTTAGAATATTTAGAATATTCCCTCCCTCGAGACCCTGACCTAATTCTATGAAGTCTAAGAGTGTGTGTTATGTTCGATAAAAGTGAATTATTAACAACATTTTATAAATGTGTATTGACTAGAGTAAATAGCAGTATATAATGTGTTTTGATATTTAAAAATTTAATACATAAATTAATATACACAAAATATATAGTTTTTTAAAGATATTTACAATATGTTAAGACGTGAACAAAAAGTAAACGTATTGAAAACTTAAAAATAATTACAGATAAAACTACATATATATATATATATATATAAATATTTTGGATGAAAGAAAGTAGGCGCGATGACGAAATGTTTGATTATTTCTTTTCCTTATTCTTTGAAAAATATTTATGAGACCTAAAAAATACTTAAACCTACCCTTAATCAATTGACTAAATCACATTTTTCTTAATATTATAATACACCAATAAACTAACTATCATCCATCTCACTATTACTGGTCGCTCAAAACAGAATCAATTAAATTGGCCTGAAAATCGAATTAGAAAAAAAAAAAAAAAATTCTGTTGTTCTGCAGTGTGGTTAATGTAAGTGTTGAGAGTATTTCGTAATTGGTAGTCCGCTGAAATGTGAAATTTAAATTCAATTATTTATCGTTGTTGACGAACAACAAGAAAAAAACTTTTAAATCTTAATATTAATTTTCTTCCATGTTAAATTATTATGTTATCAAACTTACTTATTTAACTCTGTATTGTAAGTGGTAAATACAATTAGAAATAAATTAATAATAGTAATAATAGTTTAATTTCAAACTAAAATGTTATAATAAAACTGCCATATCGTGTATAACATGGTGTTTTAATTATTTTTGTAATCGTCATTTTTATACGAATTAATGTTATTTAATTTGGAAACAGTTGCGTAATATTTATTTACAAAACATAATATGTTACACTCAAATATTTAAATATTATGACAAAATATTATATTTGATGAATAATTTATATTCGACATTATATTTTCTATTTTTATGAATCTAAAAGTTTATATAAATTAAATATTTGTAAACCTTGAATATTTCTAACGAGATAATACAATATTACGATTTTGAAATTATTTTATTACTTATTTATATTTTGAATATAAACATAATTTTGAGTACAAATTTATTTGTAAATATTTTGTAGATTTCAAATATTATATAATTATTTATGTTACATTTACATTTCTTCATATTAAAAGTCAATGTGAACCTTTATACATTTATACACAACCATCCAGAAACAGTAAATAAATAGTAAATCGTGTATATAATAATACTGCAATAAAGAAATTCAGAAATAGTTAATTGAAATCTGTATAAATAACTTTTGAGATCCTCCATTCTTTATCTCTTTTAAATCGTTGATAAAATATTCATATTGTAAAATATGAATTTTAATAACAAAATAACATAATCGATGTTGCGCAATTAGTTCTATAACAACAAGTAAAAAAAAAAAAATACTAGGTACTGTTTAAATTGATTTTAAAAGTTAAAACCCAACTTCTCCACCATTAATCTCCAAAATGAATATGTTTTTTTTTTTTACTTACCATGAGAATTTAGGTAAATTAATTTAACAATTTTAATTAACAATATTCATGAGTGTATGCATACATACTTGTCCACAACTTACTTTAAAAGCATTATATATATATCTGCACGTATACTCATTCGTACATTACACACTCAATTATAATGTACAAATACCAATTGTAGAAAAACATATGTTTACAGTCCCATAATCAATTTTCGTTTAGAGACGATGTATATATACAATCTTAACATTCATTTATTAAAATAAAATTTAAAAAATCATGTCATTGTACTTTTGATAATTTTTAATAAGTAAATGAACAACATATGAGGAAACTTGTGTTAAATATTCAAATTTTTTTATTCAAAACTCAAAATTGTATTATATAAATCGAAAAATATGTGTATTATAAAAAATATTATAAAAAGAGCCGAAATGTTTTTAAAGCATTTTAATGTTAAAAAAAAAACACTGGTATAAACATTTAGTAAAAATTTAAAATTTCTACAAATGTTCAGTTTAAAGTACAACAAAAATTCAAAGTCAATTATGTCAAAAATTAGTTTTTCTTACATTTTTTTTTTTTTTTAGTTATTCTGGTTATTTTATAAATCCAGAGAATTTTTAAGTGATCAATTAGTTTCATTTTATTATTAGAAAAGATATCAAAATTGAAAATTGAATTATTTTTTTCAACTAAACAATAATAGCGTCATCAGACACAAGAAATACACACGCACACATTATTATAATATACATTCAAAATCTTTAAAATGATATGTCTCAAAAGGCAAGTTTTATTTACTTTACACATTTTAAAGGAATCTTATTGGAAAATAACCATTTATAAATTCTAATAAAAATATATTTAAAATAGCATTTATTTTATTGAAATATAGCATACATTAAATTGTTGTTTTTTTAATGTATTTAACATATTGAAATATCGTTATTTTTCGTTTAACAATAATTTGTAAACAAATATAAAGTTTTTTAAAAATAATCAATGGACCCATTTTATTATTTAAAACAATTTTACATTAAATTAATTTTTATACTTAGTACCTAATACAAGAATATTGTCACAATATTCTTAGTAGACATGGTAGTGATTTATTTCAAATCCTTTGAAAATGATCGCCTAACAAGACTTTCCAATTCCATAAATATCATATTTATATCATATTTAGGTATAAACATTATACATTATATATATATTTTAAAAATGAAAACGCAAGGCGGCGAGAGTGTATTATTTCAGAATCATTTCGATCTTTGACATCAAACTGCATATTCATTTCATGTGATCATAGCAGTAATGTAACCAGAATTTTAATTATAGATACGGTGTACCTGTATCACTAAGTTTCTTTTGTCATACGATTTTTTTTATGTATATTAATGTCATTAATTTTACTTTTATTATTACAGTAGATTAATAAAATGATTTACAAAAATATGACATTTATTTTATATAATTAGTATTTAAATAGTCTAATAATATGTACATTGTACTTAGATCATATTATATCAACTTTTTATATCAACTCAAATTTATACATCTTTCTTAAATATCATGAAACATTAAAAATGAATTCATAGTGTAAATAGATAATATCTTAAAATAAATCTAAAATGTCATTTCGTATAATAAATGCATGTAAGTATTTTAAATTCTAATTATAAAAAAATTATTAGAATTGTTAAAAAATAAAAAATTTCGTCCAAATTTGAACTTAAAATATCTATAAAAAATAATCACTTCATTATTTTTTTTTAGATTTTATGGTTTCAGTTTAAACTACTTATACAATTCTCAAAATTTATATATAAAAAAAAAAGTTCTTATCAATTTCTAACTACAAAATAAATAAGTAATTTCTTGTAATATTGACGAGTTTCATACAAATATTTTAAATATTTTTATATAAATAAAATAATAATTTATATGGAATCTTATAATACAATATTTTTGTTTTTCCCAATTATTAAACTAACTTTTTGGAGTTTTTTACTTTAAACCTTTTAGAGTACCAACTAAATCTAATATATTATCATGAACCATGCTCTTTTTGATAATTGAAGTATTTTTACTACCCCGAAAAATGTTGTCACAGACACAAAAAAGTAAAACACGTTACTGTAAAATCAATACATACATCGTTCTGCACAGAATCTGAAAACTGTAAAGCAGCCCCACTATGAAACAGCTCTTTCTTTAATAAATTCATGACCAATTTATTTTATACCGTAGACTAATCAAGCATTATTTTTTAAATAAACTTGGTATTTTTTTGTCCAAATTAAATTTTAAAATAATAATTAACTGTTATTGAGTAGCATAATCAAGGTTAATAAATCTTATTATTTAAGTTAACTATTTTTATTAGGAAAAAACATTTGCAAACGATTATAATATTAAAATAAAAATAATAACATTGTTAACAAAAACAACAATAGCCACATTTTTTGTTTTATATACGTTTATTTATTATATACGTATATATATATATATAAAGATATAATACCAAGGAATGTTAAATATTTTTTATTTGAGAGAAATAAAATATAATACGATATATCATATTGTATCATATGTATTAAAAAAACTTATTTTTACATACACGATTCACAAACATAATTTATCTTTTAAATAGGATATAGATAATCGTTGATATTATTCAATAATTGTTTTAAAAAAATAATTGAATCGGTTGATTTTTGTATAATTATTTAATATTATACAACATATTTTTAAAATATGTATGTTTTATAAAATAATTGTAAGAAATAATAAACTAGAGTTTTGACGTATGATTCACTAGATATCATATTATTTTTAATTACTCATTTCAATTATTATTAAATATAGTACTATTGAGTATATTATGATACTATAATAATAGTACTTTAACAAGGCGTTAAAATATAGGCAATTTAACTACATTTACGTAAACTTTTTATAAAAAAACATATACAACTATTATAATACTAATACAGTTCATACAAAGAAAATATTATAAGATAAATAGTGATAATTTTGTAATTGTTGTGCTGTAATGTTTCAAATAAAAGCACTAAAAATTAAAAAAAAATAAAAAAAAAAAATAGTGATAAGTCATAATTAATCAATACTCAAAAATTATAATCAAAATTTTAATATTTATGAAAATTAATTCTTATATCATTCACGGATATCATATTATTATTATTAAACAAACAAATAATAACTTTAAAAATATATAATGTTTTTTTTGAACTGATTACCTTATTAGTTTATATGAGTGTTCGAGAGAAGTTTCAATTATTAAAATAATACTTAACAGAAAATATGCAATTATTATTGAACTTATAAGTGTCTTTTACACTTTAACATAGTTTACTTCTTAGCGAGAAATACAGGTATACAAGTATAGTAAACTGATAAGATTTTGAGCGCATATATTTAAGTAACCATGTATCTTTTAAGTTGATAATATATTAACATTGAAATCGAAAATATATATATTCTGAATATTTTGAATGCTTACAAGGGAATTTTTTTAATAATGAACATTAGTTTTATTGAAAAGTATTGATTTTAAATAATGTTATACAAGATTAACCTTATTTTTAGGTTTTAAACAAAACAATAAATGTATTAATTTTACGATGATGATGTGTGTACGTGTGTGTTTTATTTTATTTTTTTGTATCTGATATCACATTAATAACATGAAAAAATGTTTTTATTTTTAACTTCAGTATATTTTATTGTGGGAAATTAAATCTATTCGGAACTTTGAGAGTTCAAAAGTAAAAAATTCTTAGTATTTTTCGCAATAATAAAAAAAAACCTGTTGGACAAAATCAATATTCTGGTTTAGTTGTAACTTAAAAATGAATAACCCTAAATAATTGAATTTTTTATCAAATATGTATGTAAACATTTTTATACATGTTATAATTTTCAAAATTTTCAATTTTTTTTAGCTATTTGTAGAAATCTGACACTTTGATTTTTACTTTTAATTTTTTTTCTGTACATACCAATAAAAATATTTTTGTTCAGTTAAAAAGCATGAAAATTTAATACAAATTTTCTTATGAGTTTTTTATTCTAGAACTAAAAATCTAAAAATGTATGAACATAATTTTTATAGATATTTTAATATTAAATTAATTAGATTTTTAATGTCATAAGAATGACATTAGTTTTTATTTGTAAATTAAAAATATTATTCGTAGGCATTTAATATTTTAAACATATTATGTTATAATTTATAATATTTCAATATTTTATATCACAATCACATTTTGAAATGCTATGTTTTTGGAAAAAATAAATTCGGAAAGTATTACTACTGTAATAGTAAAATATATATATTATAAAATAAAAATATTAATTATATAAGCGATGAATCGTGGAATTTATATGCACTGATTTATCATTAAATCAATTTTATATTATGGTTATTTACTTAATTTCGAGGTACACTCGACACTTACAACGGAGTAGTTCTCTAATTTCCCGTTATTTTTAACTTCATATTTATTGTGAAAACATTCTATATTATTCTAACATTTTATAAGAGTTCGAAATGCTGGAAAATTTTCAGGAAACCCGTTTTTTACCAAAGCTTCGGAGAATATGGAAAAATTGAAGAATATTAAAATTATACATTTTCAAAACAAACCAAGGTGTTTGAAAAAAAAATAGAATAAAAATTTATATTTATACTTGAAATTATCAAAGTATTTTTTTAATTATGTTATTTTTATTGTTATTTTACTATTATTATTATTATTTACATTAAACTACTGTATATTGCATAACATTATTAAAGTAAGTAGTGACCATCATATTATTAACTGTGTACGCTAATAATACACTCGCTATGGTTGCTATTGGGTATTTACTATATTATAGTTATATACTATACAGTTTACGCTATACACTATACAGAGTATACATTATAGTTTAAACAATATGAATAATAATAATAAAATACACGTCGCACGATGACTGTAGTTGATAATAATTAATTTTGGGTTTACTGTTATCATTTGTAAATCATAATAACTTAATTTATTATAAATATGAGAGTAATAGTTATATTATAACTCATTTGATTAATTAAAATCAAATTAAAGACATTAAGTAATGGTATACACTTTGAAATATATTTATATTTTATGTATTATTATTTATGAGTTATAATAATCAATTATCATTATTTATTGAATTGTTTTCTTTTCATTTTAAAATAATTTTTAAATTTTTTAAGAAAAAAAAAATTTAAGCCATTTTTTCATAAAATATTACAATTTTTCCAAAAAAAAAATCCCGGTTTTTTTTCATTAAAATAGTTTTTTTGAAAATTTTAATCCCTACATTTGATATAGATTTTACAAATAATAAAAATTTAAAAAAATATATCAAGTAACTAAAAAACGCTAGAATTATGTTTATTAAACATTTTTAAACTACAAAGTGAATCTATCTAATAATCAATTTTAATTATCAATTACAAAATAACACTTTAAAGTAATTAAACAGCGAAATTTATTAGTTTTTTTTTTTTTTGGATTTAACGTTTAATTTATAATTTTATTCGCCTTGACACGACCATTTTCGAGTAAATGTGACATTTCAAATTCATTAAGACTGTCAAATATTTACTATTATCTGAAATTAATTCAATCCTTAAAATTAGATGTTAATTAAACTATTATGTAAACTAAAAATAAAATAGTCAAGAGAAAAAATATTTTAATTGTATACAGAACAACAAAAGCGTAGTACCACGAAATCTTAATTGAACTTTTCAGAACATACTTTAATATATAAATACTTTCTGCGCAGTTCGTAAATTATCTTTGTTATTTAAGAAATGTGTGAGAAACTAACCTTAAATTATGAACGTATATATTTAGTTTTTCTACGTATTTTGATAACTTTTTTTAAGTCAAAATATATAATCTATATCAGATGCCATAATAGGTATATAATATGATACGAAATAATAGCATGAGTATACACAAAAAAAATAATGAGTAAAGAAGCCACCCAATGATGACACTTTAATGTTAGTTTTTAAAAGTTGTAGAATTAGAATTTAGGTATTTGGACCTGCGCCGTAGAAGTAATGCGAAAGCGATTCCCACGACGTTGTCGATTAAAACTGAAAAAAAAGGTATTTGGACCTATTTTTTTTTATTTCGATAACTTACAAAATATTTTTGTTGCTTCATTTTTTTTTTTTTTTTTGATGATAAAAATGAAAATATGAACTACAAAAATAATTCTTTTCAAAATAAAATTAACAAAATACCTTCTAAAAAACTAGGCTATATTAACAAATTAATATAAATTACGTTTTTAAAAAGTAAATTGGTTTTTATGTTTTATTAATTATTACAAATAAATAATGAACGTTAATTATTACTAAAAGTCTACTGTTAATTGTAAAGTTTATAATTTTCTTTTTTGAAAATTGTATCCTCCTTTGCTTCATTGTTTATTATGTATTTATTATCAAAAAGCAAATATCATAGAATTAATTTAATTTATAAAAATATAAATGTACATATTATCATTTAAAAAAATATGTAACTGTTTTAATTTTTAACTTTACAGCAACCAAGAACTATGACTAATAAGCTATATAGATATAATATATCATTTTTTATTATCTATAAAAGCTAAAATATTGTATAAAATAATAATTAACAGATTGGATAGAATGATAAAATTATATTTGTTTAATTTTAAGTTAAAATTATAATGTCGTTGAGGCGCCTTTTTATAGTAAACACCCTGGGCAAAAGATTTGGTCACCCACCCTTAACGCCAGCACTACATAACTAAAAAACTATTGATGTATATAATAGCAAATGAGTTTTGTACGAATGCATCGGTAATGATATATCTAAAAAATTTAGTGTAATGATTAAGAACCTTAAAAATATAGTTAATCATTGATACAAATTATAATATTTACTTAAAAATAGTATTATTGAATATACAAAGGTTTAAGTTATCTGGACTTGACTGTTAAAATTATCATGGAATATTTATTATCATTGATATATTATTTTTTAGTTTGTTGATAGCATCTTGAGATGCAGTCTTATTCTGATCCAATATAATTGGATGGACACAGCATTCAAATTGAACTGAACAGTAAAAAATTTTAATTCATTATACGAGTATATGTTAGCAGTTTAATCAAAATATAGAATTTCCGTCGTCATAGAAGTTATTGTTAACTTTCAAAATAAATGTCTGAATAGAAAATAATATATAAAATTAACACATGTATTATTTATAAGCTTAAAATAAATTAGTATATGCAAGCACACTTTTAAGTACTTTTTTTCTGTTTTTTTTTTTTTTTTGATACAAATAATAATATTGTAAAAAATTCACAAAACCTATATTATTTCAAATAAATCATTTAAAAAGACATATTTTTTAATGAAATTTTCAAAAACATATAATTTAATGAATATTTATTAAAACTTAATTCACATATTTAATAGCTATTTATGTTTCAAATCTACCAATTCCTCTCATAAAACCATATTACCTATTTTAGTACTTATTAATTATATTTTTTTTTTTTTTGTCTGTAATAAGCAATAAGCATATTATATAATATATTTAAGTATGTAATAATTATATACATCTACGTCTGTATTTAAAACTTTAGAAATGAATACTCCTAAAATACTATTATCATTAATCTTACATTTTTATTCGCTCTCTATATTTAGTAGGTGGTTAATACGATTATTAAATCTATTTTGTGACAAGGTTAACACTTTAAATACGATATAGAACTAAAATTTTATAGACAAAAAAAAGTTTATCATATTTTATATTGTTAAATGTCATTACGACTATTTTAAAGACAACTGGAATAACAAATAGTCATATTATAATAAACACAATCTTAATATATTATATTATACACGCCATTCAAAATAATTATTACCTATTATATACATTGAACACTTTAAAGTTGTTGTTTTTTTTCGCAGACTATTGGTTAAAATTTCAGGAATAGGGAGATAAAACGTGTATTGAAGGCTAATATTTATTTAGTTCCCTTAGTTATAGCTTATATATATATATATATATATATATATATATGGATATAAACTTACAAAAAGTCACAATTTTTATTTTACGTAAACTGACAGACATTTTGAATTACAAAAATAACTTATTGCAAACAAACCAAACTTAATTGTAATAATTTGTTTTAAAATAAACGTAATAAATGGTGTTACGTTTATTAAAGGTTACAAAGAATTTCCCACATAGTATTGATCGAAATATAATTTAAAAAAAAAAATATATATATATATATATATATATATAATTAATTAATTTTAAAAATAAAAGAAATATTGACTAGCAGGTAAGTATGTCATAATAACATCACAAATTAATGTCCAAAACAAAACTAGTTAGAAAAAATATACTTGGATATTAAATTAAGAATATGTATAGTTGCTATGTCTAAAAATTATATTTCAGTGGAATTTTAAAAAATGTCCAGGTATAAAAGAATTTTCAAGAATAAATAATAAATCGACCTTGGGTAAACACGAACGTATCTACACTAAATACAAATAAAATGTAACACCTATAAGTATGTATTTAAGTGAATCAACTGAACCAAATATAATTAAATAACATGATTAATTCCTTAAATGTTCAGTGTTAGTTAAACATTTATTATTAAATGCATAACAAAAATTTTCATTTCATAATATTAAGTAATTGTTACTGCATTATACATACTATATTTTAAAGTAGAAATTAATATTATATATACCGTAATAATAACTAAACTAAAAATCTACAAACATTCTCAATTTAAAAGTAACATAACAAATACTTTCATAGATAATTTGATAATTTGTATTCGTATTTTTTTTTATACGTCTATAGCCATTTTGTTATTTATTCAGATATAATTTTTTTTCTTAGGATAAAACAAAATAAATCTCACATAGCATCGAATAAAAACTAATTAAGTATCTGAAAATTTTAATTCCTAAAAAAAATATATAAAAAAAGTAAGTGATAACCTATTGAGAATATTTCTGACTAGTTCGTCTAAAAATTTTTATCTATAATTTGAGAATAAAATGATCAAATCATTCAAAAATTACATTATTTTTACTCAACAATATTTCTATGAATAACAGATAAATAATTATACATTAACGATTATCATATGCATTTTTCTTTGAAGTGTGAGCACGACGCATAATTTTAAATGAATAAATGAATAACTAATGTATTTTATAAGCTTTGCGAAAATGAATTCATCTGCTTAAATTTGTTATTATTTTAACACTACGTAGCAATGTAACAAGGTGTTATTTGTCTGTATAAAAACAATGAAGCCACAAATTGTACATTGTGGAGACTAGAATAAACAGTAAAGCATATTATACTAACTTGATGCTTATTATTTAATGAAGGAACAAAAATAATATAACATACAAGTACCAAACTATTCGAAATAATTAGCTAAGAATTGATCGACGATTATTTATACTTCGTTGATTCTACAGAATTAGACAACCAAATTTGCAAAATAAAAACTATATTAAAAATATATTATATTTTATCGTTCAGTTATATACTTATGAAGTAAAAATATAAATATTGATTTATAATGTTTTCAGTCACAGTCTCTGTTTCAGTTGTATATATATAAAAAAAAAAAAAAACTAGATTCATAATTTCAGAAATTTATATGCTTTAGATTTTTAATTCAAATTTAACATTGCGTCTTTGTTTTACAAGCATTCTTTTCTAGTATTTTCTATTGTTCAAAAATACTCAGACTATTTTTCCTAAACTTAAAAAGAAATTAACAAGTTCACGATTACGGATAATTATCTTTAATTAATAAATACGTAGTTTTACAAAGATTTTATAATTTTTGTGCTTTCTACATAAGCACTGATAAACTTTTTCAACACGGTGATTATTTTTTATATTATGATATTTAAAATTTTTTTCTATGATGACTATGAATCTTTATAAATTGTATAATTAAATAAAGTTATATTTTATTTTATTATTTGAATCACTGTGATCTTAAATATAATATAGTTTTCCATCCAAATATTCACTTCTTAACACTTCTTATTCAAAGCACTCAATTGGCACACCAACTTAGTCAAAAAAAAAAAATATATTGATTAATTCATTATATTTTGTGTCAGCAAATAACTATTTTTGGAAAATATTAAATTAAATTAAAAATTTTTTTATGTCCCACAACTTATCTCGAGGCTACTGGAAATGACAAGTATGCAATCTAAGAAAATAAACAGAAAAAAAAAATAGAAAAAAAAAAACAAAAAACAATTCACTAAGTTTCCATTTGTTTAAGTACAATAATGTAGCGTGTCTCGTTAATGGGCTTCTATAATAAACTTCAACACGGGCCTTTTAAAATATTTACGTGAACTTGCCACAATGATATACCGGTCGTATAATGGCTTCTTGTAAATGAATTACCATCAGAATGTTAACAACAAGTTTTATTTCCAAGTTCTTATGTAAACGGTTTTCGTTTAATCTCTAATTATTCACTAATATCGTACTTTCGGTACTGTTTGAACACAAGATGTGTTTCTTTAGATCATCCACCAGATATATACAAATATCTCGGTTAACCTATTTTAAATAATAAAAATAACTTACAACAATTAATAATCTTAACAGAAACGAAATGTTAAGATTTTATGCGATAAGAGCATCAACACGCTTTCAATAAATTTATTCTAATTTTTTGAACTTACTAATTATTACGGATATATTATAATATTATGTTGCATTTCTTTCATTTTATTCAAATACAATTTTAGCTTCAATACTGTTTTTTGTACAATAAAACTGCATTTTATACTTGCGCATATTTTTTATTGATTTTGAGTATTTAAATGAAAATATTTTTTATAATAGTTACAATCAATACAATAAAATAAATATATAAATAAATTATAAGTTAAAATATATTATATTTTCGATTAATTTTACATTAGGCAAAAATGTAAGCATTAGCTTATACTATATACAATACCTATAGTGTTTTATGATATTTGTACTTAATTTAATGAATACAAGTGTTTGTTTTAGTAATTTAAATTGTAAAAATAGAAATGTTTAAAAGGGTAGTGAGTACGTTTTTTCATAAAACAAAATAAATATATCCGAACAAAATAATATATAATATACAAGCTGAATTTCACGGTCGCTCGTGTACAGTTTTGAAATAAATTGTACTACCAATTAATTTACCTAATTTTATTTATGTACTAAATAATTATTTACATATTTTTTAATTATTTAGTATGCATTAAGCTCGTTATTTGTGTATAATTTTTTTATTATATTAGAAAATAAATCATTTGTTTTTAAAACAATGTTTCGTAGTTTCATAAAAAACCCTGTTTTGCCCATAAAGCTCGTGTAACAATTTATTTTCTTATATTTTTCTTCTTTTAATTTTATATACCATATTTTCTCTCCAAACTTTAATTGTAATATAATCTATAACCAATGGGAACCTTATAAATTATTAAAAAAATATATTCTATTTCTCTGAGCCAAAACAAAATTCACGTGTAAGCCACCTTTTAACAGCCTTTAGGTGTTGGTAAATAAGCTAAAAACACGCTCTAAATTTCAAGAAATCTATTGAAACTTTTATTAAAAACGGTCCACTAGTTTTTAAGTTTCTGACTATATACAAGACAAATAGACAGACAAAGAAACATTCATTTATATATATTACAGATATTTCTACATTACACAGAATAACTTTACTTGATTTACAGCAGCTGTAAATATAAAATGTGGGTTTTAAATTATGTCTATTAACTGCCTGTACTATGGTAATATTATATAATGAAATTTTTTTTTCTCCAGAACTCCAGAAAATATGAAAAAAATTATATATGTATATTATATACAATTTGAATTGCCATAAAGACTTGAAGTCTTTGGAAAATAAATTTATAAAAAATAGACAAAGAAACAAAACAGTATTTTATTTATTTATTTTTTAAAACTAATATTTAAAATCTGTGTGAAAAAGTCCAATAAATAATAAATATAACTCAATTTATAGGGCTTGGCGGCTTGAATGAAGGAAGTGTCCAGTAATGCTCTTCAAATATTAAAAATTAAACTATTTTTAAAATAAATTGAACTTTATTATGATGTAATTTTAAATTGCAATAAACGGTTTCAAAATTAATGGCTAACATTGAATTTTGATTGCATCATTATACTATGAAGTTAGAAAAACAAAATTATTATTTTAATTTTTAAGCTAATACTTTTAGGTATATTATATATATATATGTATTATGTTTTTTCAAAAAATATTTTTTTTTGTATTTTAACAAAATTTACCAATTTTTCAAAAATATCCCCGGTTTTCCAGTTTTTTTTAATCATAACTTATATTCCTAAAACAAAGCACAACAAGATAACTAATTTATACTTATACTTAGGTATTATACACATTTATACACATTGTTTCACCTTGTATTTTCTCGTATTATCCCCAATTATTGATACACTTATCTACGAAATTATCCTGAATTAACTTATAAGTTTAAAGGTTTGAAACATAAATTAGTATTCTAATACTTCATCATAACTAGTAATTCAACTACTATAAGATTTATATTTATTAACTATATAAATTATTCAAATCGAATTATTAAAATATATATATAGTTATTTTGATTTAAAATAAATTAAAAAATATTATACACATTAGTAATTATGGACTCATCATAAAATAATAATTTTCTAAAATCATAATTTTTAAAAAATATCAATTAGAAAAAAATGATTGAATAAACTACAAACATAATATAAAGAGATATAATTGAGTACAGACTAGAAAAGCTTTATACTTTTTAATACATATGTGGCTAAACACGAATTAAAAATATTTGTTACATATTATAGTGGATCACAAAATCTTCATTATTTTTTTAATTATTATTTTTTCTCTGTATACATTATAATAAGGATAGACCAGTCTAACATTTTTATTTTAGATTAAAAAAAAAAAATAGTATTAAACATTTAAAGGGATTCGTAATAGGGGTCAGGAAAAAAATGAGATAGTAATATTACGATACTCGCACAACTGAAAAAATAGTTAACATGCATATTGCTCCATTCAAAATCTAAAATAGCTAAGTTAAGTTTAAATAAAACTTTGTCGTAACAGTTTTTATCACATATTAATTAACTCAGTTAAATATCAGAATTATAAAATGAGTAATACATAGACGACTTCCAGAGTATAAACTTCAACTTCTACAAAATTGTAAAAAATATACATTTCGTCAAAATGTGATTTAAAACGTATTTTACTTAGATGAAAATAAATTTTTCATGAATAATTTCAACAAATAAAAATGAATTAATACAACTTTTTTTATGCTACAAACTGTTTTTGTTTTTTTATAAAATTTAAAATAACTTATTATCAATATTGTTTAATATTATCAATTATTTCCTCATTATTATTACTTGTATTCACAGTAATATAATTTTTCTTTGTTTTTATTTTATGAACTGAAATTCATCATAATCATGTATACCAAAGGTGGCAAACCTACGGCACGCGTGTCAGAGACGGCACATTGGTTAAATTTCATGGCACGTGAAAAATTAAAATTATGAAAAATGATCGTTATTTATAAAATGTTGGTTATAAAAATTCAAAGAAACAAATTATAATATTCCTTTGTAAAATGTATTATATTACTATATTATTTCTATATTTATTATGTAATTGTATTTTTATCCTTAGAAAATAGAATTTCCTTTGGGCATGTGAAAAATTTTCAAAACCTTGATTTGAAAAATTTGACACTTGACTCAAACGTCCCAAACAAGGTTCGCTATCTCTGATGTATACATTTAGTTAAAAAATAAAGTGAAATAAAATCTTTTTTGTTTTATTTTATAATAATTTATAAATAATTATATTTGTTGTTATTGTATTGTATAATAGTATACAATGTCATATAATCCAATATTTGCGATTATATTATAACACATTTTTAAGGTAAAAAATTAAATTTAAAAAATCAGATAAAACATATAAAACGGATAGCGCAAAAAATGACTATTTCACTAAAGTTAACTTGATATTTACAAAAATATCATGAAAAATTTAAGTATACACATACATTACAATACGTGAATACAGTGAAATAAACAGCAATAATCCATAATAATAGATTCCTACTTTATAATTGTATATATTATTTTATTAATGTTAATAATTAATAATTGATTGGTATTGGTTCTGATAGTGCTTGGTCTTTCTCAGCTATAATTAAGTATATAAATACATGCATAAAAGATCATGAATTCTACCTCTCTAAAATTTAGACATAGCTTATTAGCTTATGAAATTCAGTGAATTATAAAGTAACTACTGCCGTCTATCGACATAGTACATTGTTCCCTATGTAGATCACTATTAATATAATGAGTGCAAGGATAAGGAATGATGAGTGAGACCAACTGCTGACAAGATTTTCCAGCCCGCATCGTGGTATATATAATAAAGAGCGATGCGTGTTTGGTAAGAGTGTGCGACACGAATAGAAATATAACAGTGGAGAAGACTCCGCGATAATTAGCACAGTCATCAGTGAACACCCACACTCGTGGAATGTCGCCACACCATACCTAGATCAGTAAATCTCATATTATTTTTACTCAGTGTGGCATAGACTCATCAGACAACGATTAAGGTCATCAAAAGTTACGTTTAAAATATATAAATAAAAAAATGTATAGTATTATGATTAATGAAGAACGGTATTAGTTAAGAATTAACAAAAAGGCAGTGAACCTATGAGGCTATGAAGTGTGAATTATTCTAAAATTAAAACTCAAGATTTATAATGTATTTCTATAATTTCGAGCTTATTATGCGAACGCTCTCGATCCTTCGTTCACATTATTATTTATTATATACTGATAAGTGAATCCTGACAAATAACAAAAATTAACTATGCGAGTACAGAATATATTTTATTACATTTTAAAATGTATGACATACTACAATCAGTGCTACAACTTCATTCTTGAAGCATCAGAGTATAAAGCCAGGGTCTTGACGATGTTGACGCAAATAGAGTGAAGTTAAGCCTTTAGTTGAAAATTAGCCCTCTTCCCTTCCCTCAAATCAGATCAAAAATGTAATAATTATACAATATAGACAAAACATCAATATTAATTCTCTTAGCTTAGAATAAAATGAAATATTAATATTCGTAACGTCACTATAATGAATTTTAAATCACTATCGTCATAACTATAATATTATATTTATTAGTAATTTTTTTTTTCTGTGACTCAGCTCTTCTGACTAACACTCGCAAGACTTCCTAAAACCGTGACTACCAGTTAAATACTTTTATAATACGTGTTTTTTTACATTAAGTTTTTGTTATTTAGTTTAGACTTAATATACGTAATATATGGCTCGGTGATCCCTTAAATTTGTACATCGATTTCAACAACGATACTAGAACGACACTAAAAAACTACCACAAAAAATCGAAAAATTGATACAAATGCGCACTTATTAACACTTAAAATTTAATAAATCAGAAATTATTCAATAAAATTCCAATTTATTGTAGTATGTGGAAGTTCTGGCATACTAACAACCATTAAAAAATTATGTAACTTGTAATTGTAAAAAAATTTAAATCTAAAAGTAGTATAAATCACCTTTTAAAATATAATCGAAAATATTTTGAGTGGTATTTATTTTTTATGGGCTACGAGATATATCGTTAAATATAAGTATATATAATATAATATATATTATTGCTAATATAAGTATTAGCATGACCATGACAAGTGTTGGGGAGTAAACATATTCTTACAGATCATAACACAAGATAGTAGATACATATTATTATTATGAATCTCGTTGCATTAGGATCATAATTTATTTTCGGATGTAATTATCTACTTCTCAACAACAACATAACAAACATCGCAATAGTGCATTACGCGTGCCGAGGTCGAGTGAAATGCATTATTAAGGTTACCATATGCAACAACACATTGCATTGGCACGTGTTGGCAATTAGAATCAGATTGCATCCTGGATATTGTTTTTACCAAAAACAAGTATCAAAACAACTCCAAGGATATATATGGAAATCAAGGCTATGGACTACAATAACAAGAAGCTTTTTCATATATAAGGGAGCCCAGATACCAGAAACAGCAGATGTACCAGAGCCACAAAGACCTGAGCACCTTCACAACACTCAGCCACTTTTTGTATCAGTTACATGTACTTTATTTATACGCAATAAACACATTATTGTTCTTAAGAGTTGTAAATTTCATTTAAATAGCACCCTGAGTCTGGATCTGATATTGGCACGCAACATATTACACTTACTCAAATTATTCTGGGCTAAGAAGATATAATTTAGTTATACATTTTCTAAGTTAAAAAAGTAATATTTGATTCGTTATTTATCTATATTCAAAAAATATGATTTAGCTTGACATTTTTTCTGGTCCAAAATAGTTATTAAATAATTTCTGAAAGAAGTTAAGGTTCTCTCATTATCTTTAAATATATCACGTTTAACTGTTTAAGTATAGGCGATTTCCCGCCTTTCTGTTTATATAATACACGTATATTCTACTTCTCACTCTTTGGTAAAAAAGTCCCCGATGATCAAATAACGCAGGTCGTCTTGTTCTCATGGTACATGCTTACGTGAGATGATCACGTTCCTGTCACCTGATTGGACATTGCATCGCATCCCATGCTTCAATATCATCGTCATTTGCAACTTATACAGTTGATTATCTAGTTAAAACTTTTGTTTAGTTGCGTTTTTCATGTCTATAGAGATGAGTTGCATTATCCCTATATGTGAAACACATTTTATCACATATAAATGTATAAGTTATGATATGCATTGTAGTCAGCCATCGTATACAATCCTATGATGACGTATATTATTAAGTATTGGACGTACCAAATCTTCCCTCTCGTGTATACTATATTACAGTTCATTTGTTTTCATTCTATTATGTGTTGCTATATATATATATATTCTTAAGCTTACGTCGCAATATATGATATTGTATAGAATATCAGAACATGCATTAGCACAATTTCATTTTCGATTTTAATTACTAAATTAAGTATTAAACATTTTTTTTCCTTTCTTTTGAAATAAGTGCATTATAATATTTACACGTTAAAAAATGTTTGCATGTGTAATAAAAATCAAAAAAATGTATTGAATAAAATGTAGTTTAACGAAATCGCAAAAACAAATTGACCATAATCACAAGTTTACCACCATTATGAATAAAATTGATGTATCACACTATTTTAAAACTGATAGATTTAAATTGAAATTATTTGTGATTACACTTAATGTTATTTTTATTTATGAGCAATTGAAAAATATAAAAGGATAAATTTAAACCACAATTTGGAAATAGGGATATCTGATTACTACTGTAGAGAACTTATATATGGATCACGATTCAACATGAGCAATTAAAAAAAAAATAGCAAAATGACCCCACTACTAGAAAATAACAAAGATTTTTTTTCAATCTGTTTCTAATAGCCGAGTTTCGGGAATGTGCCTAGACCTGATGGCCCAGTGTTAGAAGAGTATCGCCTACGGAGCTTCTCGATTACTGCTAGTGGCGTTTGCAACTTAGGTGACTTCGTACGATATGCCTCGCCATCGTCGTCTACTCGACATCATCAACCGGTCGGGAAGCGTGAAAGTTGCCCCGCATCCGTTTCCGGTACGCCGTTGCACCAGCAAAACGCAAATGGTTCCTCCTCCGCCGCCGCCGCCGCCGCTGCCGCTACCTCGCACACGGTCTGCACGGAATTCTCCAGATTCCGAAAGCCCAGGTAATTAAACTCATATTGGGTTGTTTTTTCGTGATTAAACGTAATCGTAAATCGATCAATGATGTTAGTAAATAATTTTACTATTATAAAATACCCAATGATTTCCAAGAATTTTTATAATGTAACAAATATTAATTTAAAATTTTTCATCTATATTTTTCATCGAAACATTATTATTGATAAATTTATAAATTTATCATATACATTCTTTACGTTTGTGATATAAATTCAAAAACAAATTTTGAATATAAATCACGAATTCATTATGCGTATTTAATTATATTTTTATTATTTTATCGTTGTGTACTTACTATTGTGTCTGATATTGATTTAAAATTGAATAACATTAATATAGTATTTTATAAATATATATTTATTATTAAAATAATTAAATATTAATAATAAAGTAAGAGCAATATTTTCGACTATATCAAAAATTTTATGAAATATACACGGTAATACAATCTAACAGATTGTCTTCTTCAGAATCATTTTTCGAATGTAATGATATATTTAACACTATACTATGTTACTCACTCATCACCAAATGTACAGCAAAACAATAACCACTTACCTATCTTTTGTTCCTTTGATTTTAAGGATATTATATTTAAGTATACATTGGTTTAACTTACCTGCATATTACTTATTTATCATGCCTAAAGTATTACTGCTGAGTAATCCTTTTAATATATAACTTTATATTATTTTATATCAAAATAGTAAATAACTAAAAAAAATAGTAAAATAATAAAAAAGTAAATTTGTGTTATTTATGTACGATGTGACATGTATTTTTATATTATATTTTCATAATTTTGTGTTTTTTCTCTATTCATAAAGTCGGTTAGTTAGTTTTAATTATAATACTTCGCCAACATATTATATTATCTAATAAGTAATAACATATTGGTGCACCATTTTAATTGTAATATTAAAATTAATTATTAAGACTAAACATATTTGTTACATAATTACCATCTAAATTTATATTACAATAAATTATCAGGCCATATTATAATTATTAAAAGTTAAATTCCAACTACAGTCGAATTCGCTTATAACAATGCCGTTTACAACGATATTCCGGGTAAAACGATTCCAAGCAATGTATTTGGTTGGTTTTATATCTTATGTGTTGTTATATTTTATAATCCGGATATAACGAAGTTCGGTTATAATGATCAGATTCTCTTGGTCCCTTGAAGATCGTAATAAGTGAATTTGACAGTAGTTTCTATAGATATAAACTTACATAGTAGTGGTGTAGTAATGTACACGTGATCTTAATTTCATCTTTAAAAATAACATTAATTGCATATTATAATAGCCCCTAACCAAAACCCCCTAAAAATATATTATAATTTGTGGAAATTATTATTATTGTTATTTTTATTTTTTTTTGTTGTAATTTAAAATAAATAAAAAAATATAATGATCTTTAAAAAAAATTAACTTTTAAAATAAGTACATAACTATTTTTTTTTTAAAAGTCACTTAGAAAATAAGCACACATTTTTAATGAGTAGTTAGAGTGATTAATAAAACATGGGAAAGAATGCAGCACCTGTGAACAATGTCTGTGTACACCTATGATTACAGGTAATTAAATTTAATCGCCAAGCCTAAAAAGCTTTCACATTAATTAATAATTAATCGAAGCATTTCACATTTGCATATCGTACAAAACTTCCAACACAATCATTCTAAAATATTAACTTTGTATAATATAATTGTAATACCATAATTTAAAATTTATTTTATTTTTTTTTTTTTACTAAAATTAATATAAAAAAACTTACTAAGCCTCATTAAGAAAAACTCGTATGGAAGACCAGGGTTATCTCAGTTTACAAGTAATCTTAATGAATATAAATACATAAAAACATAATAATTTTAAATAGGTATAAGTTACAAATGTTATTTAGTATATTACATATATTTAATTTTAGTCACATTATCATAATGTCATATTCATATTGGAGCCAGTGGAAATTTTTTTAAATTTTTTTTTGAAGTGAGAAAGCGGCATATTGACCACACCACTAAGCATTAATTTGAATTTCTGAGTCTTAATAAAATAGAATACTTTTCGGCATCTAGTTTTTGTAGGCTGGTCTAATGTAAAATTATTAGCCATATATCTGGTATTGACGTTGACCCCATGGTTTATAGTATTCAACTGATAATATATTTTTTTTTTAATTCATGGTGATAGTTTTTAAATATAAAAGTTATATTCTGAGGAGATCAAGATTTTCAAATAGTTTTTGTGTTGGATTTTTCAACTAGACTTTTAGAAATCAATATTCCATACTTTTATAATTTTCATTAGACAATATATGAATAGATCAGTGGTTTTCAACCTTCTTAACAATGTAGCAACAATATTTTTGCGGCACACCAAATCATATAATACGTGAAGCATATATTTTTATATATAATATATATATATACAAAATTAACTCCATTTATAGATTTATCGCGGCACACTGGTGTGCCGTGACACATCGGTTGAAAATCACTTGTTTAGATAAACGATTATAATCTAAAAATTTAAATATAAAAAAAAATGTATTCACCAGTTATCAAAATCAAATAACACGAAACAAACGCATTACAATTAGTGTTTTTTAGAATTTTATTTTATATTAACAACATATTAAGTGGTTCAACTACGTGTATCTCAGAAAACCTAATTTTGGTACACAGTACAGTATTCCGAATTTTAATATTCAATAAGCCATATAATAATAAACACGGGTACTCTCGAAATATCGATTTATCAAAATTATCTATAACGTTAAAGACGACAATCACAATACAATAATATCGTTATTACCGATATTGTGATTCGTGATTGAATGTCATTATACACGAAAATGTCTAAATTTACTTCAATAAACTATGTATTATACTCGTATTCTATTTTGTTTAAAATATTGAAATATCATATATCTTATTCTACGAAAAATAAATATCTCACTCGTGTGATGTGTAAATAACTCAAAAATAAACGTTGACAACTTGTGATTTTCAAATGCGTTTAAATTATTATAAAAAATTCTCTCAAGAACTCTTCCAGTTCTGCTTTTACGTTTCGATCCAATAATTTTATTTTATATTTCAGTACGGCGTTGACAAACAAATTCAAAGCCAACGACACTGTAGAATCGTACAAGGTGGCGTTGCTAGGGGCCCCGGGTGTCGGAAAGACCACGATATCTGTGCAGTTTTCAACATCAGATTACATATGCGTATACGATACTTCTATAGGTAAGTAATTTCGGTAATGTCTCGAGGTATAGTTTCGCGATGAAAAGTGGTTGGTTATCTACATATTCACCTAAGGAAAATATATTCTATATAAAACAATCTAAAAATATTTCTATTGTTGATGTATTAGGTTAGAGTATTATAATATTATATAATCTAGTAATCACTAAAGTATTTAAATACAAAATATTATATATATTTTAGATTTTCATGATTAAAATATTTAAAGTGGGTATACTAACAAGTAGCTTAATCAATATTATATATTTTACATTATCACGACCTATGCATATTAATAAATTGCATTACATTTATATTTTTACACTAGCTAAAATGTATTAAATGGCTTGGATAAATCAAATATAGTATTCAATTTAAAATCAAACTAACAATTATGATTTAATATTCAAAGGATTATGAAATATTAAAACGAGTTTTTATTGAACTACAATTGTATTTAATGTACAATAAATATTAATAAATCATGAAAAAAAAGAATAGAAATTTTTTACTGGCATTTTTTCTATCACAAATTATAATATTTTAAATACAATATGCTACGGCTTCTACAATTTTATGAATAAAATAAAATAATTATAAGCTTAAATTGAATAAACACTGATACATAATAAAAATAATACGATATAATTTTGTCACATAAAATAATTACATTTATTTAAATGTCATATATTATTTATTATCATTTATTGGTTTGTCTATTTCTTTCAACAAGAAAAACACAAGCTCGCTTACGTTTCATCTTAAAACATATTGCATTTTCTATTATACATTTTTTAATTATTTCTCGAGTATAATAAGTAATACGGTTACATTATTATAACTATCACATATAATTTGAAGTTTAAAGCGAAATTCGCATACTTCTATAATTACTTGAGTCTTGTGTTTCTGTACGTATTACGCAGAATAACTAATATTCTGGTCGTGACCACTAGTCTGCCCTAACTTGTGTTGCTATAGTTACCAATTCATTGTTGGTTTTATAAAAATGTTATCTAACCACATTTTAAAGCCTACAGGCTACAGTCATCATCATTTTTATTATATTTTGTTTTTTTCTTTTATTAAGATAACAAACTTGATTTATTTTAACTGTTTATTCCATCACCACAAATCTATTTAATTATTTTCTTATATTAAAATAGATAGTGAAAGAATAATACTAACAAGCTTTAAAAAAAATATATACAAAAGTTTAGCTTAATATAATAATAACTATTAATTGAAAATAAAATACATTATTGGTTCATTCAAATGCTCACCAAAGTGTAATTTATTTTAAACTTTTAAAAACTATGTTTATCAAGTATTCCTTCATAATTTTTGCTTATTAATTTAACTCGAATAACTATTGATAACAATATCAGTTATGTAAGTACACAACTTGCATTAATTAAAATAAATTAGCCGAGAATTGGTTATGATTATCTAATAAATTAAAAATTGACTCTATTAAATTAGCTCCCAATTTTGGATAAATATGAATTCTACCCTTGAATTGGCTCCTGAAAAATGTATACGTGAATTGGCTCCTTAAACTGTAAAATATTATTATTTAACCAGGGATTCTCATATAATACGCGTTTACTTTTATGACGGTAACCTAATATAGCTTGGAAATTTGCTCTCAAATATAATATAGTGCAGGATATATTTATATTATATATATATATATATATATGTGCCTATACATATTTATTAGATTTAGTCTTGTCGCCTTAATCGTCGTAATCTACTACAATAATCGATGGCTCCTATTCACTAATTTATTTGGTTGTTAATATTTGATGACCACAATAGCAATGTATTATACTTTATTTAGTAGATACGCTGTGTTCACGCGAGCGTACAAAAATGAACCCCATTAAATTTAACACTAAAGTAAATACAAGTTTTCAATACATGCAATTAATATTAGCCAATAAGTATAGACCACGAAAAATAGTCTAACATAATTTTTTTAATTTAATCTTGCTTGTATTTAATATACGTATATTTTATAATGTTGCGCTAATGTAATATTGTTTGTTTTTTAAATTTTTTAATTTAATTTTATATTATTTCATATAATATAGATATATTTTAAAATGACGTGCTTAGAAAACACAATACAAGCAATTAGTATGTAATGGTATGCATAGTAATTAAATATTTTTCAGTTAAAATTATAAACATTTAATTATTATTCAAAAATTTGTATTTTTTTATTTCACAGTTTAGTGTTATAATTATATCTTTTTTTTCTGAGTGGATCGATGAATGTAATTGTTTTACAATATAACACAACGCAATTGTTATATATAACGCTCAGCGTAACGATGTAAAGTATACGAATGTGATTCTATAAACCATGTGTTAAGATTAAGAATCATACTGATGTCAACTACTCTAGGACATAACGTCTAACTATAAAATATCAACAACATTTTAGTAACCAATACGTTTTTGAAAAAAAATACTAGGGGGCCAATAGTAAATTCTTGGAAGCCAATTCAAATGTACTTATTAAGGATAAAATATTGACTACCTATTTGTTTTGGGAACCAAATTCTATTGCGTTAAAAATACTACCTATGTGTCCACTTAAATGGAATATATATTGTATAACTTCTATAGCCAATCAAAAAGTTGAATATCTAGTTTATATTTTACTTTTGTTTATGTAATTCAAACAAATAAAACCTAGTTCCATGAAAATTTGCTGAAAGTCGGAACTTTTATATTTTACAATTTTCGTGAATTCCTATAGGTTTTTAATATAATGGGAAATGTAATTGTTTTATTGCTATATTTTTTCTAGATATTTTACTTATCAATTTTCGAAAAATACTTCAACATTTTATTTTAACTTATAAGAAATTGTATATAATAGGATATTAATTTTTCAACAACCTACTATAGGTAATTAAAAGCTTAAACAAATATTTAAAAATAGTCCAATTTAAATCGTAACAGTTTATTAACGAGACCATCAATTATTATTTTTATTATTTTAATATAGTTATCAGATAATAATAATAACTGATACACAAAAACTTAACAATGATTAAAAAATATTTATTTTTATTTCCTAACATAATATTATATATTTAAAAGAAAGAAAAATGAATTATAAATAAAAATGTAGTTGATAACTTGTTTAAAAATTGAATAAGGTTAAAAATACTTAAGTATATAACTGCACTACTCACTTAACATAATAAAATAATAATATTCACCTAATATCTAACATGTTTTTATAAATAATTTTCCATTTCAACATGTTTGTTCGATCCCTCACAGAACGTTATAAAAATATTATACAACAACAATTATATATGATACTCATAACTTATAAGTAGTGTACATATTACATCAAACTGTTTCATTTTACATTTTAAAAAATACATATAATTCGGTAAAAAATACTAAAGCGTAATTATTGTATAATTTATAATCAGTATAATACATAATATGCACAACATAATAAATAATTGAAGAAATTAAGATATTTAATAATCATTTTTTATAAATTAATAAAATATAGTTTACTATTAAACGAAGTCAATTTAAAATAACAAAAAGTAAATATCACCCGAAGAATCTACTTTCTTACTTATAATTATATTAAAACTATTTCCTGCCACAATTTAAATTAATAATAATACAATATTATACAATTATTAATAATCACTGTTGTTATAATAAAAAAGTATTCCTTTAGTTTTAAAAATATTTTTGTAAGAATATAAATGTCATGTTTTATTTTCCATAATAATTTATAATACTATGTAATATTAATATTATGGTTAGTAAATTTGTGTTATAAAATAGTTGTTATAGTTAATATAACACAACATTACATATGTTCCATAGAAAATATTTTGGGAATTTCAATTTGTTGTTATTTTACTCCACTAAAAATGTGATAAGTTACTTGAAAACCATTGAATATAAGTTGTATCATATTTTGAAGAAATATATTTATGTTTATTTTAAATATTTTCTTTCTATATTAGCCTAGATTAAGTTTCCTTAAATTTTTATTTTTATCGGTATCCTGAATTTAAAATAAATATAAGCATAACTTGAAATTATTACTAAAATAAAAAAAAAATTTTTCTTAAATTTCATTAAAATTATTTTTTTTTTTAATTATTACCATTACATCTTCTTCGACTAACATATAATATGTATAATTATTAATTATTTACAAGATTAATTTATATCAAATAATGTCATTATCAAATCATGCAACTATACCAATAATATCAAATTTTTTAATGAATACTAATATTTAATTCTAGCACTATCAATTGCAATGTTATACTATTATATAATATTAAAATATAGCATTTGATTTTTTTACAATTACAATGCAACGCATATACTGGGTAAAATTGTCCATGTTTTATTTGTAGACGAAGACTGCGCTTGTCGGACAATCAGAGTGATGATAAACGGTCAAGAAGCTGAACTAACCATCATCGATATACCGTATGTAGAAATGTCGGTAAGTTTCTCTCGACTAGTGTATTTAACTAAACAATAAAAATAAAATTATTTAATATTAATTTTAATACTTATTGTAAAATGATAAAAACTTGTTTTGATTTTAACATTTTTCTGTTACGTTTTTAATTTATTTAAATTACTCTAGCAGAGAATATACACAGATATTTTAGAACAATTTAAAAAAATTAAAAATAACTATTTAATATCTTATGCACAAATGAAAATATAATTCAAGATAAAAAGTTTAATTTAATTAAATATCAAAATAGTATTTTGGTGTTTTTTTTTTAATTTTTTTAATTGTTAGAAATTCCTAAAAGTTTCTTGCAAGGCTACCGAATATAACTGAATACTGTAATTTCCAAACAGACTATTTTTTTTTTTTTTTTTTAATTTATTTTACGTAATTTTCGGAAAAATCTAAAAGATTAAAAAATAGGTGATGAAAACAATTTGAAAGAACTTATTTTAACAAAATGTTGACAATTTTTGGATATACCAAGTTTAGTTCTATGACGTTTTTAAAATGAGATAAATTATCCTTATACAACATAGCAATATTGTTATTTAAATTTTGAACAAAGTGATGAATATATACAATATACATTTTACAATAATAAATATTTACTTAGCCTGTTATCATCTTTCAAGATAGTAAAAAACACTTAGATTTTCAATTTCTATATTTTTTTTCTTAAATTTCCAATATTTTCTTATTATTGTGAAAAAAAAAATAGAGAAAACGGGAGTTCCACACATGACTTGCAGTTGATTTAATATTTAGTTGAGTTATTTAATAACTTTCTAAGAAATTAAGTGCAAATTAATACAAAATTTTTAATAAATTTTTAATACTGTAATAAAAAAAAAAAAAAAAATGGGTGTAACTCCAAATAACAATAATATATACTATAAATAAAATTTAGTATTACAACACTAATCTGTACAAAATTTATAATACCAAGATAGAATAATTTTAATTCTGAAGAATTAAGTTCAATAATATCGATAGGCTAAAAAATTAAAGTGAACGAATAAAAATATATTGGTCCGTTTCACAAGACAAATTTTAAAATAAGATACTGACACTAAATACTGAAAATTTTACTGCCTTTTACATAGTAAATTTGATAATATTAATTTTTAAATACCTACGTAAAAAACGATTAGGTAAGTGTAAAAAAATAACGTTAAATTATTATTAGTTCTCTACATAGTTTATTTCGATGTTCTAAAGTCTCATTATAATATGACTGAATACAATTGGTTAATCATTTTAAACTTTTAATAGGCTGTAAAATGAATTAACTCAACTCGTTAGTTTTGTCTAGTATCCTAACCGAATACTAAATTATATTATTATTTAATTTTAAAATAAATTTAATATATCACACATAATAAATATAAAACAATTAAAATAGTTTAATTCCTATAATTATAGATGTGTATCCAATATAAAAAATATTAATAGATTATATTTATTTCATCAATATATAATATCTTTAGTCAGTTGATAACAAATTACTAAATAGAATTTAATATACATGTATTTATTTATTTGTAGCAATATTACCTAGAATTCCATTTTAATATAACTAATATATTATTATGCAGATATTTAGTTTACTCATAATATACGACCGTATTATGCTAATTACTTTAAGTAGCAAGTATAAGTTTAAGTTCTCTTTCGTAGATTATTTTACATAACTGATGTCATCAGCGTTTTGTATATATATATATATATATATATATATATATATATATATATTATTATTATTATTAGAGTACCGCAATTAATCTCATATAATTCATTGAACTAAATCATCATTACTCAAAGAAAAATTGAACTTAACCGCGTGTTCTTTTCTAAATTTTAATTGGTATACCTTAATACTTTGAAATATATCCAATAATGGGTAAGATGGCTATTAAAAATTCGAAGCCATTACGCATTTTATTCGTTCGTTATTGTATCATGTGTTAGAATCGAAAGTATAATGTTTCACGTTCAACCCCATCAATCCAAACTCTCCAGTTTCGATGGTAAATCACTTTCTATTCTAAATTTTAGATACCATGTATAAATTATAACTCGTGCAATACTTTTGAGTTCTAGTAGTTCTACATAACATGTACTCAGAAAATGGTAGTAAAAACTGAATAGAAAACTATTGAGGAAGTAGTAGATGTCTACGTAATTCATACACATCGTTACACATTGTTAACACGAAACGAGGGAGAGGGTATTGGTTTGGCGTTTTAATAAATATGACTTCTCTTTGTAAACGTCACGCATTTGCAATTGCCATACAACTACCTACATAGTCTACGGTTCACAATGATTCAATTCTCAATATCTAAAGCATTTTCATTCCGTGGAACTTTGTTCGCTCACACCACAACCGCAACCGTCACGCACCACCCATTGAGTAGAACTTACTTATACATAGACCGTAGAATTTGCAATTCCAAGTAATCAAACCTTTCCCCCCCCCCAACCCACCGTGAACATAAAACATAGATACAAAGTATTCATTCACACCGATAATTTGTTACCTGTCAATTCGATGACAAGACCTATACTGCTACATGTATATCAGTCATAAAGATTAATTCCACTATCAATGACTGGCACCAAGTTAAGTTTCAAATAGATTATAAATTTGCTTCTACTTAATTCACAACCCCTCCCCGCACAAAAAACTCTTGAACAGTATTTGATAGTTACTACAGCGAAAATTTAAGGTTTCCAGGCCGTTTTTCATTTCATCCACCAAACAGGAATAACCAGTACATGTACAAATTTTCATATAAAAATTATATACCCTTTACGTTAATTTAATCACAATCACTGTAAAATACAAACACAAATACATTCGAATATTTTCATTATAACTCATGCCATCATATATATTAACGTATTACTAGCTGTTGGTTAAATTATAAATCATTAGTTAGAATGGTATATTGCCGAAACATGCTTAAAATGTTTGCAAAAGTTTATATATTTTGGCAAAAACATATCTGATCGACAATAAAATACGACATTCACTAAAAAAAATTTTTTTTTATTTCCATGATGTACTTTATTTGATCTACTACTATTAACATTTGAGTTAATAAATAAGCCAACTAACCGTAGGACAAAATAAAAGGTCTGTAGTATAAATATGCAACATCATAAAATGAATCCAACTGTTTTTAAAATGACATAGTACTTATAAAACATAATAATAAATGTAAGAGTTTCAAATTTCTACAAAAAATATTTTTTGATTACTAAAATCGTTATTATTTGTCAATTAAATAATTAATTTCGTCTAAATTCAAACTTGAGACGTTTATGAAAAAAAACTATGCGTATAAATCCTTAATATTTTTAAATGATTTATAAGAAATCTTGTACTAAGTTTTTAAGAGTTTTGATCTTGAAATATTTTTTCATCGATATTTTAAAAAAAATATAAAAAATATCATGTTTATGAATAACTTAAAACAAATCTAAACGAGTTAGAAAGATTGTATTACCTGATTAGACCGTAATCTCGCATGGCCTTAAGTTTGAATTTGTTTTTCATTTCAGAATTACCTGTGAATTAGTCGTGTAATATATGTGTAAACTGTAAAGTGTGTAACTTTTATCTCTAATCTCTATGTAGTGTTTCAATTATTAATTTACAACTATCAAATAAAATGTGTGGAGTGCATTTATTTTTACGCTCCAATATACGTAATATAAATACTTGCGATATAATGACCCACTATAGACATTCAAAAATCTAAATAATATTTTTGAATAAATAAGTTGCATAATTCATATTTATTTTACCTTTTAACCAAAAAATGTGAATAGCTAAATTTCATTTTTTTTTCTAAATTTCATAATCTATAGAGTAATTATTTATTTACTGTGTCCTATTCCGTAATACGAAGCTATTATATGAATATAATACATACTATTTTTTTTATTATTTATAGATATATATTTGCCTATTAAATATAATTATAATTTCAATAGCTTAATAAATCAATTGATCAAGTAAAATCAAAAATATATTAATGAATATTTTTGTTTATTTAATTCTACAATGTTAAAATTTGATGACAGAAGATTCTATCCAATCGAATTATCTACTTAAATCGAAATAAAGCATTTAATCAATACACCTACGTCAGGTAAAAATATTAGAAATAATAATTGCTCTATCCATATTCAATAGTAATAAGCTCGAAATTGGTATAAAAATAATGATAAAAAATGATGACCTAATGTCAGTGCTATACCCTGCATAGACATTATATGTTTCGATTTAATAGTTACTAAAACGCATCCATGATGGGAGCTATAAAAATAATTAATTTATATAAGTTTTTTAAATTATGAGCTAAGAGGTTTTTAAATCTTTTTTCTGGTTATAAAAAAACTCCAAAAAGTACCTACTATAAAATTAAAAAATTAATACTTTGAATAGTTTTCATAACATTTTCGTTAGAATATTTAAAAACAGTAATAAACAGTAAAAAGAATATCATAAGATTTTTTTAAATGTAAAATTTCGTAGTTGTTCCCACGATTAATGATTTTGAATTTTAACAAAATAATAAATATCGTTATTCGTAGATTAAATAAGTAATTCAAAAAATAAGTACCTTTATACTTTTTTTTTGATTTTCTGAAAACTTAAATATAAACAAAAAGTTTCTATGCATTTCTAAATACAAAATAAATTGTGATTTTTAAAAATTTAAAAATTCTCAACATTTCAATAATAATCATTATTTTTTTTCTGAGGAATTACCTAAGATCACTGTTTTTATTATTTCATTATTTGAATAATTATTTATTTTAAATGATTATTAAAATTTTACCATTCTAATTAATAAATTAATAATTTATAAATATAAGTAAACTATTAATTAAATTATTTATCATTCAAGTTGATATGAGATTTTCTTGAAATAGGTCAAACTAAGTAAAAAATAAATTTTTTTGTTAATTATTGAGTTAACGTGTACGTAATGTATTCATTTATCATCATTTGTTATAACTCTTGTCTTCAAATTAAAATATTGGTTTACAAAATAAAGAAAAGAAATTATATATTTTCTTTTTAAAACTTTAAAATGTAAAATTCACTTATATAAAAATAACAATTAATTAAAATGTAATTTTTTTATAATAACGTCATTTAGATTATTATTTTTTAAGTATGATAAATCAATAATTAGGAACATATTATTATTAGCTATCCGACTTACTACTTTGGTAGGTAAACCATCAATTTAATTAAGCCATTAAATATAAAGCACAATATTGATCAACACTATATGATTTAAGTTGTTATGTTTTTATTATCATGTAATGAATTTCACATTGCCAATTTAATCGAATTAACCTCAAAAATAATTATATATATAATATGCCAAGTCTTTGACATTTTAGTGTTTCATTATAATATGCATTAAAAATGTTCATATTGGAGATTGTTTACTCTTAAAATATTACTCCCGTAGGATTGATATTTATATGAGATATTTTTTCAAAGTAATTTTTAATCGAGACATATTTTTAAATATATCGACCGGTTATTATGTGACCTCTGTACGATAAATCATGCTTGTGCTATTTATTATTATAATAAAATATATGTATTCTGTAGTAACTAACTCGATGAATAAAAACTATATTAATTTTTAAATTTTTAAGTCGTTTAAATTGCATAATTATATGCTTTAAAATTATTTCGTTTCATGGAAGAATTGTTTAACAAAGCCCTATATTGGCATAACATATAAACCTACTATTGAAAATACATAAACCCGTATTTAGGTGAATGCTGAATAGCTAGTTAAAATCATTTGATCTCTTTTTACTGTAAAATTAATTATTCTATAGAAATTGAATAAATAGGTACCAACGCCCACTAGTTTATGGTTTTTTTTTTTTTTTTATTACATTGAACAATTTGAGAAAGTAATGAACTTTACTAAATAAACGAAAACTTGATAAAAGTAATTTTGACTGTGTACAAAATGTCAACGTCACAAAACTAATGTCCAGCAAAACTCAGGAACATTATATAAGTCAGTTTTTAATGAACGATAAAAAAATTTGATCATCATCATAATGCCTTGATCTACAGTGACATCGATATAATACAATTTTTTTTTTTAATTTAATTTTAATTACATTTTTAAATACATTAATGATTGATTATTATTATTATTATTTTTTTTTTTAAACATCAATCAAGTTAATTAAAAAAAAAAAAAAAATCTTAAAAATAAGAGAAAATTATATTTTTAACCATCACCCTTAGAAAACTATATTAAAAATGTCTAATTATTCTTAGATTAGATTCATAATATTATAAATATAAGAATATTAAAAAGTCGTTATTTTAGAACGCAACATACAATCGATGAAAATTATAATTATATAAAATGATGTTAACTATTGTTATTGATATTATCATAACTTAATGCATAAAATGTATAGATGGTGTTAAAACTTGAAAGTATAATTTGTCGATTATTAAATTGTAGATTATTCGTCGAAATAATTTGTACGCATCATTTAATATGTTACCTATGTTACATATGAGCATATCATTAATTGAAAAATAAAACCAATTTGTTTTTAAAAGTTTTATGTGTTTTTTGTTTAAATATATTAATTTAAATTTTGTAACTTATTTTATAAAATATATAACGTCATACTATATCATCATAAGTTTTATTTATAAAAACTTTGATTCTATGTATTAGCATATTATATAAAACTAATATCAAATAACTCATTACATTGAGAAATTGTTAAAACTACTCAGGCATAAAGTCATGATTATTTCTACAATTCTATAATATGTATAAAAATTTAAAAATACTAAAAAACGATAATTTATTGAAGTCCCAAAACACAACAAGTGTGCCTTAAATTCTAAAACTATTGCGGAAATCCGAGATAATTCTATAAATTTTAATAAAATCAGTTTCTGAAAGAACTCTAAGTATTTACAAGGTTTTATTTTAGGAAAACGTTGGCATATTTACTAAGAAAAACGGTAGTTTATACGTGTAAAATAAACTGGAAATAAGACACCACGCCATTTTGTAATCTATTTATGTGTCAAATGGACACTCCACACGATTAATTTATACGTGAACGTGCCGTTTAAAGAGGGATTTATATTTATTGTCCCTGTTTTAAATTTATGACAGGTTAAGCAAACAAATTTCGATTTAGGTGCTTTTTATCCGGTTTCAAAACATTTTTATTTTCAATTTTGTTTGTTTTAAGTACTGTAATAGACATATAAGATATAACCATTAACCGTACTTTAAATTATTATTGAAAATTATATTATAATCGAATAAATTCTTAGTTTATTTAATAACTTTTAACTGTTACTAAAAACTAATTTACATTGAACTATAATATTATAAGATGAAAAGTATAAATAGGCCAAATTTACGATCGCACAAAATATTGAAAAAATATGTGCACTTTTTTTTTCTTGCGGTTTAAGTAAAACATCACTTTTTCTGTGAAAATCGATTCCATCCTATTATCCTCACTTCCCCTATCTCATTTCACCCCTAATGAATAAAATATGTTATTTTTAATTGAAGACAAACTTTAATATAGCTGTTATAATTTTCGGATATACTTTTAATTATTAGTAATAACTATTAAAGTTTGAGATCTTTTGATTTTGTTTGAAGATTATGACGACGTCTATACTATATAATACATAAGAAGTGCGTATACGTGATACGCAAACGAATTTTTAATGTTCTACATGATCGTTAATGAGAGATTTTTGTGATGTTTGCTACGAGCTAGGAAGCAGTAATGAATTCAAAGTTTTGATGTGCTCCAATAGTTTTACACTTTTTACTTCTATCGATGTACGTTTACTGAATAAATTATGAGGAAAACTCTTAAGTAACCAGCTAAGTAGTCGTTGTTATTTGTTTTATTAATTTTCGCATAGATTAGTCCTATAATTTTTCATATTTGTGAATAGCTTACTTTTTTATTTTTTATTTGCTATAAGTATCAACTGAGAATTGATTTTGTGAAGTGAAAGTAATCAATACTTGTATATCTACGTGTATTTCACTTTTTTGAATAGTGCCATCAGATAATTATAGGCCCAAGGTAAAGTGGATAAATCCCCGCATTAACTACAAATTTAAAAAAATATTTAAGCCAAATTTTTATAATTATCTCAAAAATTAAAATATATAATTAACGAATTGTTTTTATTAAATAAAATTTTATAGTATAATATACCATAATTCAAACAGATGTTCCTCTCTCACTTTTTCACCTAGAACGTACATATATAGTATACTTAACTATGTTAGGTTATAAAGCGGCATTCGGAAAAATATTCTTAACATATTTACCTTGGTTAAACTATTTCTGATATTTCTTTATAAATTGTTGACAGTTGTCAGAAGTTTATCAATAGACTTAAAGATACTATCAAGTAAATAAAAAATCAAATATTTTCGTAGTAATACATGATTTATAATATATAAGAAAACTAAGTCATGACATTTTTTTAGCTTTCCTTCTACTTGGAAAAGTATAAGCAAGAAAATAATATAATAAATAATAATAACAGTTCTGGAAAAATTATTTTGAAATCCAATCACATTGAATTGCTTAAAATCTATAAATATAAGAAATAAAAATAAATTTATATGATTTGAAATTGTAGTTCATATTATTTGGTTTTGAACTTCGACTTATATTCTTACTCATATTCAGATTTTGATAAATATGAACATTGTTTTGTGTTGCAAGTAGATTTGAATTTTTTATTTTTGTTTTTATAATAAAAGTATCTACAAAAAAAAAAAAAAAAAAAAACGAAAATTCTTGGTATATTTTTATTTTAAACCTGGAGATTTTTCTACTGACTTTCTCTTCACTAAACTTTAAGATATTTAATCGTAAGTACCTATACAAAAATACATTAAAATAAAACATATCTAAACACATTACCATAAATCTTTCGAAGACAACTAAATTAAAAATGATTAAAAATATTTTAAATATATGTATACATAAATTCATGACTCATTATTATATTTAAATGCATGCTATGAAATATATTTAAATATCTGTTTGAAATATATTTCAAAAATCTTTTTAACGAGTATATAAGTATAAATTGTAATATTCAGTGTAACTCATGTAATATATCATGGTTTGTATGTAGGTGTGTTAATACTATCGCATTCATATTCGTGGTAAAAAATATGAAACAATTTATTTATATACATGTATATATAAATATTTATTGTATAATACATATATATTGAATTTTCAATGCCTCCACACAAAATAATAATCCCTGAACACCTCTATTTTATATTTTATGTGCACTTACCACAAAAAATTCTGAATCCATATTACACACATCAGAAAAGTGTTGTAGTTGAGATTTCACCAAAAAGTATTATTGTGGTATCTGTAATACTCGTCCTCGATAAATCTCAACTCTTATTTTCTTTTATATATTTATAAAATATTTATTCAGTATTCACACTTATAACTTATATCTAATGTTCAGTATTAAATCACATAAACGATAAGTGAGTTTGATTCATTTCTAATGGTGTACTATTGTATTTTCTGTATGGTTCTCTATTTCAACTCCATATTACTATACTCTCTTAAACTTAAATTTGACACTTGTCTTTTTTCTCGTTTTGTACTTATTTTTAAATGTTGTCGAAGAATTCATAATATATATTATCTTTTGTGTTTAAAATGCACAGTGTATTGGTTTTCGAATGTTTAAAATATTTAAATTTAATTTTTTTCCAGCCTTTAAGGCTATAATATAATGCCATTCAACATTTTTTTTGTATTTTAGTTAAATTAATTTTTTTGATACTAATTGTGTAATGTCAATTTATTTTATAAAAGCTGATGTCTGATACTATATATACTAATCAAAAAAATAAAGATCATAATTTATTATAATGAATTAAAAATATATTATAATATTAGGTATATATAAATGGATTATAGGTGTTTATAATAGTTTTGATAAAATTTGTGTTCAAACTAATCAAACTATTGATTTGAAAAGTTATTTGTTAGTTATAGGTAAGGTTTATTTTATTCAAATCGAAAATCATTTATCACATACAATATTGAAAAGCTATTTTAAGATAACATTTCATTTAAATAGTATTTATTTATTATTAATTTATTGATCAGCTGAATAATATTTAATAATTATTACCAACTATATAATTTTTAACCAAAATAAATATATAGGTATATAATAACTTTAATAACATAAGTAGTTTAAATATATATATATATATATATTATATATACATATATTTAAACTAATAAGCTATAAACCGAGTTAAGTATTATATTTAGTTGTATTATTGTCTTCTTATTATAATTTATAATTATTATACAACGTGGGTATATAGGTTGTAAAAGTAATTAATAAAAATGATTTTTTTTTTTTTTAACTCATAATTTCTCAAAAAATCAAAGTTTGTAAAATATAAAGAAAAAAATCATATCACAAGAATTAACCTTATATTTTTTAATACACTTTGAAGTTCATTCATAATATTTGTAGAAGGTAGATAAGTAGTTTAATTAAATTCTCAGGCATACAAAAAATAACTAATTAAGAAGTAATAATATTATCAAGACAATAAGTTAAACATTTCAAAATAGCCTAACCTAACCAATATTTTAAAATAACAGATTAAAACTAAAACATATTTTACATATTTTAAAGAATGGTATATACATATATGTTATTGTAAATATTGATGATGACAAGCATAAAGTTATTTGAAAACAACATATACATGACAATGTATTGAAGAAACTTAGTTTGACAGTATGTTAAATTTTATGATTTTACTTTGTCATAGAAAAAATGTATTCTTAAAATTTAAAAAAATACTCTGTTATATTAAAACTGATACCCAAAAATTACATCAAATTTTGAAAGCTATTTTCAGGTTCATATTTTCTTATCATTAGTTTTTTAGAAATTAACAATAAATAACAAATAACAAACATATTAAATTCGATATAATATATATATTATTTACTGCTTTAAAGTAATCAGAAATAAGTATCAATAAAAAATTTCGCAATATTCTAATATTGACCATAGAAATAAAAAATAATCATGGCTTAAAATGAGCAATATATTTTATCAACAAATAACGATTTGCATAAGAAGCTCACATGGGATCAAAGAAATGACGAAAACAATTTACTCGTTCAATAATCCTATGTGTTTCTTATAGCTAAACCGTTTTTATATTGTCTTCATCTACTCAATTGTGTTTTTATTTTTAAGAATGAATCCCTTTATATTACATAGGTATGTTTGTGATTCAATGTGAGCCAATCGCTCACTGAATTTCACACTCACAAATCTGTTTATACTAGGTCCATAATGTATTTTTCTCTTCGTTGTAAATTTGGTTTAGACTCCAACTCACTTAACCTAATTTATCGTAGAAAAAAAATATTTTTTCAAACTTTCATTTATTCAAGTTAAAAATCAATTACCAAGTAAAAGTCAAAAGTTGATCCTGAGATTTGCTAACGTAATTGAACACAAATTATATGAAAGTAATGTAATAAGATCATTATTATTGTATGAATTATGTTTTAAAATCTATTAGTTTTATTTTATTTTTAATATACCTGTAAGTAATTTCATTCAATCATTAAAGACAAAATGTATTTTGGTAATGATTGTTATTTTTTACAATACGATTTATATTGCCTATATAATTTTATCAGCATATTAATAGTACACAATAATAAAAGTTTTTTGATTTCTGTAAAACGTCAATGTAGTTTCAAAACAATGTTTAACATTTTTAATTTATTTTTAATTTACAATTATAGAAACACAATCCAAAATAAATGTGTTTAAAACAAAATTCTAAAAATGGTGATGATAATAGTAATTGGTATAAATGCATTATGACCGATATAAATATATAATTATATGAATTACATACCGAGGCTGTATTATATTATTAGATAGGTAGGATATTTTATCAAGACGTTCAATTTTATGATCGAATTTTATGGGTGGTATTTTGTACCTGTAAATCGGTATTGGCTGTAAACTATTTAAAAATAGCATAATTACATTATCATGTATAAATCTAATTTTTTTTTGTGGATTGGTGTGGCGCGTTAGCTGCTGCAAGTCACGGAATGCGACTGGGAGTAAATAACGAGCACTAGACACTAGTTCCCGGATGGGTGACCACCCGGGCTCGTAGTGGTTAAAAACCTTGCCACACATACACGTGTTTGCTATCAACCGTAACATCCATAACAATCGTAAAAACAACCTACCTTTACCAACTTTACCTCTACTTAAGTTCAATAAAAAAAAAAAAATATAATTTTTTAATAAACTTAATAAGTCTGAGGACAGTTGTGCTTGATAATAATGAAGACATTTTTGTTGCCCTGTTTCCAAATTAAATTTAGATGGCCAAATACATGCGGCAATCGATATCGTATAGTAGATGGCGAAGTACGTACACAATCCTAGCAAATTTCTTGATTTTCATAATCCATCCGGACTGCTTCTACCTCACGTAATGCATTTAATAATAATTGCTATTGCTATTATTTTGTTGCTGCGATTCATAACACCACCAAAACTATAGAACAGCACGCTCGATTATACGTAGAGCTATTTCTTAACCTGACCTGGGTGAATAAGCCACTGTAGAAATATTTAAAAATATTATCGCTTTTTCTTGAACGGATATCATGTTTGCGATCCCAATGTGTTGTGTACGGTTTGAGACGTAGGGTGAGTTTATATTAACATCTTTAGTACAGTATTTTGGAATGATTAAATTGTATTGATACTAGATTTTTTGCGTTACCCCATAACTGAAGCCAGACGGGTCTGTCTAACAATGGATTTATAAATGAGAAGTTTAGCGTTTATGTGCAGTATATGTATTTATTTTTAACGCACAATTCTTTAAATGGTCGTAGGTAATAATTTAAATTTAGTCTTTTAGATTACTTACCACGTAAGTTTTTAACCCAATATTACTAATATTAGTCCTAGATAGGAGAAAGTTTGAATGTAAGTATAGTGTATACGAATTTAGATTGATTTATTTTGAACTATCGTTTAGTGTACTTATCTCCCATAAAGGTAAATAATTTTGAAGATTAAGTGAATCTACAACCGGGTCATCAGGGCTAATAGAGATTATGATTATCAGTATAATCAGCATGTAAGCAATCAAAATGCGTGGAGTGAAAGGTCGATCGGTAGCATAAATTGTATAAAGAACAGGGGAAAGTATATCCCTTTGGGAGACACCAGTAGAAATATTTGCTATAGTTAAGAGTACATTACCGAATCTAATTTTAAAATGGTGATTTGACAGATAAGATTTAATTATTAAAAAATATCCAAGTTTTATTTTAATTTAAAAAGTAGGTCATCATTCCAAATCCTATCAAATAAATACTTGTGAAACATCTAAAAAGGCGCATATACAATTTTTTTTTTCAAGTGAGTAGAATATTTATTATAAAAGTGGAGGGTTTTGATAACTCGCTGTACTTTTCATTAATTATTAGAGAGGCTGTTGCTTCTGACTGCATTCCGGCGGGAGTTGAAATCCATTATATGTATATATGATTTTAATCGGTGTGACTATCTTACTAATATCATTATAATTTCAAATAGTTATTTTAATTAGGTATTTATTTAATAATTTTATCTATTAGTTTCTATAACGATTATGGTGGCAAAACTTCTGACGACAGCGTATCGTTCATGGATATAATATTTCATAAGATGTTATCTTAAATAAATAATTTCAAGGCTGCCAAGGCAATCACTAATATGAAACAATATGTACTGTACACACACCTCATGATTGATGGAAATTCATATTTTTTTGTTTTATACTTAAGAAAGTGAGTTGAGATAAATATTCAAAATATAATACAAGTGAAGGTTTATTAAAATATTACTCACTTTTTAGTAAATAAAATTCGCTAAAATTTAAGACAAGTAATCAAACAAATAAGGAGCATAACGTACGTAAGCGCGTGCGTACCGTATAACCGCTATCATTAAACTAAATTAAAATTAAATTAGGTAAAACTTCAAAACTTTTTCATTACAAAAGGTCTAAATCTAAAGCAAATATATTTTTGACTGACTAGAACAACTTAAATACATAGGAAAAATTTAAAAAAAAAAGTTACAAGGAAAAAAATGTTAAAAAACATAATTACGTGTATATATTATAGTTAAATAACTAAGGGAAAATAATAAATATTTTTTAATTTTACTTGAAACCCAATAAAAATAAATAATTATTGTTTTCTTTGATTTTAAATTTAATTTATCATAATATATTTATTTATTACTAATAGGTACTCACTAATAAATTATTGTAAGCAACTTTTGTACTATGCCTAATAATTATTGTCAAAACTAATAACTGTAAACACAAAGTTTAAATAAAAAATAAAATAAATAAATATAATATGTTTGAAAATAATTAAAAAAATTAGGCAAGTTGATACTGATCTGTTGTACATTAAAAATGAAGTAGGTCACGGTAATAAATGTGTAAAATTTTAATTCGGTAATGTAATATTGAATAATAAAAACGAATCTGAGCGGAGACTGTCAGTCAGTAAGATAAACTAAGTTAAGTTAATATATTTTACTTTTAGTATTACGGTAGCTTAATTTAATTTTTTCCAAAAATATTTAATTTATTATATTATTAGTATTTAATTATTATAATAAGTATATATTTACCATAATATATAAACTTATGTAAGTTAAAACTCAAAATCCAATAACATCGTTCTCCAAGTAGATACTCTGCACTTGTACTGTAAATAATTACCTTTAGACCTTTTTAGATATTATAGTTTCAGACGTTTCAATATGAATAACTTAAGAGAAATCTTTTATTACATTTTCAAAACTTAGACATAGAACAAAAAGTTTTTATGAATTTCTAACTACAAAATAAATTATGATTTTTTTATGATTTTGACAAATTTTATCAAGATTATAACTTCAAATATATATAAAAAAAAATTCTGCTTATGTATTTTTAATATTTTTATACAGATATGAGGATAACAAATTTTGTAGGATCTTGTATTCAAGAATTTTTAACTAGCTAATAATTTTTTTTCGACACTCAAAGAAAAAAAAAATGAAAATTTCTCTTGCTTTTAAATAGCTTAAAAAGAGTTAGAATTATATTATCTTATAATGAAAATAATATTATAAACATTTTATGAACATTTCAAATATCTATTTTACCTATTATTATTATTTTTTTTTTTTAATACAATAAAATATCAAAAATTATTTGACTTCAGACTTTTTTTCATTTATAGATAGAAAGACTTTATAAAAAATGTTGTATTAAATTTTCAAAAATGTCTACCAAGCAAATAATTTTAATCAGCATTTCTATAGAAAAAATTTTTAATTTATCAAGTCTAAAAATTTCTCAAAAATAGTAAAACTATTTTTAAATATAAAATGATAATACAAACCCTTGATGAAAATTTTAAATATCTTAAGTTTTTTTTTTTGAGTGTAATGCCAAAAAAACTAAATCGATTTTGTCAAATACTCGATTTGCATAAAACTTCCTATTTTTCCTTCATTTTTTTGATTATTAAAAAGACGTAATGGAATTTTTAATTTTAACCTGTTGATAATACAAACTGCATTCAATTTTCTACCCAAAACCACCCTCCAAGTTGAAAAATTTTTTAATTTTCAACTACTTATTGTAACACATATACAAAAAAATACACACATCTTTGTAAAATTAATACATTCATCGCTCTGCTCAAAATCTTAAAATATATTATCAGAAGCATATTTACCACACTAAAGTAACGAAATTATAATTAAATTACACATTGATCAATTCTCAATTTAGCATAGTGGTTTATCCATCTTTTTTACATATAATTCCTGCTCTCATTACAGAGTATATGTGTTGACTAACTAGAGGTTGTTATAGATTAATTCAAATCTCCAGACATAAATTTAGTAAATAAAATATTGAATACTTCGAACATAAATATTTATTAATTTTATCGATAACTTTGAACTACTAAATATTTTCATCAAATTATTTCCAATAACTAAAGAATTCATCATATTATTACCTAATCTATATTAATATATTATGTAATTTAATAACACTTGTTCTTTATTTTTTAAATACACTTAAATATATTTTATTTTTAGATTGAAACTCTGTGTTCGACGTACAACCCAAACGTGTTTATAGTTATGTATTCAGTTGTCGACGAGAGGAGTTTCGATATAGCTGAACAGATGTTACTGTTTCTATGGAAAGGCGAGTACATTCACACAAGAGGTGTAATATTGGTTGGAAATAAATCAGACTTGGAACGTACAAGAAAAATTCAAACAAATGGTTAGAAAATATTTTAATGATTTATTAATATAAAAATATTATAAAACGATTTTGCTTTTAAACAGTTGGACGAAATTTGGCATACAGTTGGAACTGTAAATTTATTGAAACTTCAAGTGGTATCGATCATAATGTGGACAAGCTGCTAGTAGGAATTTTGGCTCAAATTAAGCTAAATCCACTCAGAGAAAGGATGTATAACAGTAAAAGGAAAAAATATAGTGTCACAAAACTATATAAGGACTTTTTAGCTTACTTAAGAGGAGTCAAGTCCAGTGAAAACTTATTCAGTATTTAATTATTTTACTAACAACATATTTTAATATTTTTTGTGGACCAATTTCTTTATTTGTTACCCAATTTATTTATATTTTTTTTTTTATATTTATTTACCCCCTCAAGTACAAACTTTACACATTTTATAAAAATAAGATATTACTAAAAAAAAGTACATATCTAATTTTAGATAAAATAATAATTATTAAAATATATGCCACTTTGTTTTTATATTAAAAACCTCTCATCAATTAAGGTTTTCTTGGCTAAATTCCTTTTGCCAAATGTTGTTCTGATGACGCTCATTACCTACATGAACACATTATTTGATTAAATTTCAATATTTGTAAAAGACAAATTGTATTCTTGATTTGTATGATAAAAATACAAATTCAAAAAAAAATTACATTTATAAAAGTAGTAAAATAAAATGCATACATGTACATTGTACACGAATAATATAACCATTATAATTTACAACTTTATGTGATGTAATAATTTTTTAAACATTATTCCTATAGTTACAAACCTTGTTTAAAAATCCTGTGATTATTGCAGCGAACACGATATTTTCAGTAAGTACATAAAAAAAAGACAACATCATCAAGTCAAATATTACTAAAGTACACTCGTTTCCATAAAAAATCACTTGATCAAACGAATGGCCATCATCTATAAAATAACTATATAATTTAAAATATAAATATTACAAAAACAATTTTAAAGTTGCTATTCACCAATGAAAAATACTCCTTTGTCCAATGGATCTGAGTATTCAATCCCTAATAACTTCTCGACGAAAGTTTTTTCGCGAATTTCATAATCTAAATCTTTCAAAGCCTGAAACAAATTACATTAAATCAAATTGATTTGATTTTTATAGTAAAATTGTTTATATACATGATCCAAGAACGCTGCTAAGAATTTATTCATATTATTGTACGCCTGTCCTATTTTTACCATATCCATTTTGTCTACTTTCTTAATCCTAAACGACGAACCCGAGATCTGTTTAGATTGAATCTAAAAAAATAAATGGTTTAATAATAAAATAAAAAATCAAACACATGCCATCTGTATAGTAAAAAATAGAATATTGTAGTCGCTTTACACTATTCAACGGTGCCATAACTCGCCGGTAGTATGTTTTCAACGATGAAGGAACAGTCATTTCAAACGTCTGATTATCCGTACCAGGCATCAAACCTCTGTGTCTTACCATATTGTCTTCTTCTCTTCTCAATTGACCAATCAAACTCTCCATGTCAGTATCAGAAAATCCGTGGGCCGATCTATAGACAAATCATGATAGAACCACTTGACACTTACCAGTAATCCGTAATATTCATCTGAACTAATAATAGAAAATAATACAAATTGTTTACCTTCCATGTATATAATAACCAAAAAATTCCGCAGATAAAATGAAAACGCTAATATTGGCCAACGAGCAAATATCAACAAACTGCTGAATACAATTTTTTATGTACCTCTCGTAAATTGCTACTGTCGTTATCCACTGTATGTAGGAAAAATATATTTTTAATCAAAACAAATTAAACAAAAGTATTTTTAATTCAATATAATAATTTTAGACCATTTATTTTTCTAAACTGCATTATTTCAGAACATGTACATTTTTTTCTTATAGGATATCACATTGTATTATTTAAATATTGGTTATCTTAAATAAAAAATATTTAATTCAAAACATAATGTTTAAAATTTAAACAATGTACGATATTATAATATTATGATTGGCTTATAAAATTATAACATTGACAATGTTCAATGATTTTGAATATTATCCTTATTTTGTGTTCAACAATAAACCTAATGGTTAAACCTAATACCTTTATAATAAATCTCATACCTAATTTGACAAATTTAACATGTTTATAGGAATATTACTTGATCGATATATTTCAGACTGATCTGTCTTTTTAAACTACTTAAATTATTTTCTAATTAATTTATCAAACTACATTTTATACATTGAACAGTTATACAAAAATTACATCTTCATTTAAAACAATATTGAATGAAGTATAATGTATTAATTAAAACTGATAATTTTTTTCAACTTTTTAAATTTTCTTGTATTTTGTTCTAAATATTTTATTTATTTTTTTTTTTTTTTATCAAAAAGTAATATAGAATTTAATAGACTTAAAATAAGTTTTACACAATTATCTCTTAATTTTAGTAAAATAATTTAAAATAGAATAAAATTAAATTGAAAATTAAAATTAGTCTTTTAAATTCAAATAAAAGTATTTTAAACCAGAAATAGGAAATATTTTTTTAGCCAAGATCTGCAAAAATAAATTTTAAGAGCAAACCATAAATTTCTTAGACAATTTCCTTAATGAGTAATAATAACGAATAAGGTAATATGAGGACTTAACGTAATCTTAATATGAAGAATTTAATGTAAACAATTTTTTCTAATACCTACTTTAATTATGAGTAATAACTAAAACTTCAGTAAAAATTACATTCAAACGAGAGGTCGATAAAACTGATAACCATTTCAAAATCTATGTCTTCATGTCAAAACCTTGATTGGTAAAATAAAATTTGAAATAGGTCGGAAAATCTCACATTAATAAGATACGCAATTTTTGAGAATTATTAAATTTAATTAAATACAAATACTTTATTTCACGCTTGCCTTCATTTTTTAACTTAAACAAGAAAACAATAAATTATTCAATTTGTACAACCATGTGTTAAAGTATTATGACGAAGATGTTTACAAGAATCTCGAATTAATGTTTGTTATGCTTTATGGCAATAAAAATTAACTTAATTGTAAACAATAAATTATAAAACTAAATAAAATACATAACCACGAGATTTTTCATACCTGAACTATGTACACAATACTGAACACAATAACAAGCATACCAAATCCCAAAAGCTGACTAATCGGTCTGTATGGAACTTTGGTTAAATGTACCTCGGGCTCAGCTACAGCCCAATTTTCTAAACCATAAATCTAAAAGAATAATTTAATACAAAAAAATATTTGTTATCATAATAAAGAAATTATTAAATTTAAATAATATTGTTTTAAATTATTTACTTAGTATAAACTACAATATTTTTTTTTAGTATTAGTGTCAACTAATATGTATCAGTTATCAACGTTCGCATAACTGATGATTTGAAAAACTCTATTTGTAAGCAAATAACTTATTGGAATTACCAGCATTTACTTTATTATATTTAAGGTATGTTATTCAAAAATCCTACATAGTTAAATAAACTTCATTAATATCTACGTACTTTTAAGAGGAGTATAGTTAACAAAAGTTGTAAGGGCAAACTAATTTTTCTTTTCGTCTGTATTTCAGCCCACTCGTTTGCTACAAAATAGCTTCTCCATATGCTTACAGTTTGCTTTTGTGTAGTCATTAAACCATTTTGTTTCTGATTTGATAAAATTCTTGGTTTTTCCCAATCTACTAAAAATATATTAATGTTTGTTTGTTTCCATATTAATCGTACTATTTCAACAATCTGCAAAATATATAACCATTAATGACATATATTTATAAGTTTCTGATATATGCAAATATTACTCAATATTTTATAAGGATGTATGGTAACAAAAATCTCATACCTGCCTATGTATGTATTTACATATTAAGATATTTTATTGAAGCGAAGAACTTTGAAAATAAAATATGAATTTTGTTGAGATTTATTTTTATATAATACATTTAAACGAATACATAAATAACAAAAAGTATATACTTATATAAATGACTTCTCAAAACATTTTTTTTTATAATAAAAGTTAAATGACAAAAAGCTTAATAACATTCAACAAGATTTCAAAATTTTCTCAGATGAATAAAAAACACGTATGAGTTATTACTTATTAGTCATATAAATATTTAGTTTGTTTAAATTTAAATTATACATTCACGCCAAAACATTTATTTTTTTTTAATCACTTTTAAATATACTAAACTCGTTAAAGTATCAAAATTAATCTCTTACAATAAAAAGGTATAAATAACTGGTCACAATTAAATATCCAGCAAACAATTATTCAAATTATTCGATAAAATTTGTAGCTATTATAAAAAATATCTGTTATATAATGTAAATAATGACCAAGATACCAAGACTAACTTAACTAAAAATAAAGGAGTACAACAAGTAAGTAACCGCTTTACTGTACAACAGAGGTTCAGAGTACCTCATTATTGAACCAGTCATTGTAATGTACCTATGTGTTAAATTTGAATTATTTACAATTGACACCCCCCAAAGTACCAACTAAATTATTTTTGCTATCAGAATAAATATAATGTTGAAAATCGCAGCATCTTTTTTCCTTAAATAGGTGATAACAGGCGTAACAAAAAAATACATAAATTATTGTAAAATCAATACATTTATCGCTCTATTTAGAATCTAAAATAGCATCTGTTGTTCTGTTTTTATTATTTTGAATCACTAATTTATCTCTATGCTGGTTTAGAACTTCAATACTATCATTAATATAAATTCATCGATGTACATACTTTTAAGATGAATGCAATAATTATGTAACGATTAACAACAGCTTCCAAATCTTGAGACGGTAAAAGTATATAAACAACACTTTGAGCTTTATAAAATAACAACGTATGAATAGCCAATAGTAGACAAACTACAAATATCATATTTGCGAAATGCGAACAACAAGTAATTGTAAATTGGCCAACTGTCCACATGTCAATTGCCATTCTTCCACATCGTTTTGATTCACTCCACGTGTGTATACAGCTCCAGATAAATACACAACCACTGAGAATACCCAAACACATCTGAAGAATAAGCAATAAAATAATAAGCTATCCGAAAAACTCAGACAAAATAATACACAACACACGACAGTCTTACGTCAACATAATGCAGTATATCGTTTTCCATATAAAATTCGACTGTGAACGTTACCGGATATAACTCATTCGATGATATATTCTCATCAGTTATTTGGCCATATTCTAAAACCATAAACGGTGGATAGATATTTCCTTCGTTCTCGATTTCTCGTTGAGCTTGCACTCTGCAATTAGAAATAAAAAAAAATCATGGTTAATAACGTGTAATCAGTGTCTACAATTATTTTACTCTAACTTACACAAGTTTAATGGTTTTCAAGTATTGTATGACCGTTGGTAATGCTTGTGTCTTAATAGAATATCCACTGAACAAATCCACCAGAAACATACGTCTTGTTAACAACCATTGTGATGTATCTCTGCCCTAATATAATTTAATTGTCTATTATCATATTAATAAAAACCTTTTATTGTAATTCAAAAGTTTACATTTAAAATTGAAATATTTTTTTTTTATTTTTTTTTATTTTCAAGTAAGACATACAGTTGTATGAAAATTGTATCCATGTAATCAATAATACAAATAATAGTTATTTCTTCTATCTATGAATTTATATAATCTTGAATAGTAAGTAATTTTAATTAGTGCTAATACATTGCAGTTTATAAATTGAGTGGGATAAATATGGAATATATTTATTGACTATCAATACATTATTATGACGTCTTATTATTTATTTGTATTTACTTGGTACCTACTGATAAACCAGACAGTATATGTTTTAAATGTTTTTGTATATGTTTTGTGGCAATCATTATAATACATAGCTGTTTTTCTATAGGACGAATCATTATATTTATTTAAGAGCTAATAAACTCTTATAATTTGAATTAAAATCAAACAAAATATAAACACAAAATATTTAATTATAATTACATATTTTTAGATTTTTTTTTTTAATTTTCATTTTGAATTACTTAAGAAAAATTGAAGATTTTAAAAAATATTTACTAAATACTTGTATAGTTTGTAAATTATTTTGCTTTTGTAAGAAATAAGCTTTAAAAACATGTAAAAAAATTATACAAGTATATTTTCAAAATGTTTATACAGATACAAGATTAATGTATGAGAAATCTTGTATTACATTTTCAAATCTTAGTTAAAAAATAAAAGTTTATTTACATTTTTAACCACAAAATAATAAGTAAATTTTCGAATTTTAGACAATTTTTAATCAAAATTCTAACTTTAAAACACTTCTAAAATTATTGTGATCATAAATCTTCAAAATTATACTATTATTTTTAATTGAAGAATGAACAACTACTTATGAGGAACTTAGTGTTAGATTTTCAAGCATTTTTACCCAACAATAAATTATTTGTTCACATCTATAAAAAAAATTAAAAATATAACATGTCTATAAATATTTCAAAAAGAGTAAAAATATTTTTAAATTTTGACTAGGTTTAGGAAAAGTTAATATAAACCTTTTGCGAAAGTTTCAAGAAACTGAAATTATTCATTTTTAAGTTAAAACAAAAAAAAAAATCGACTTTTAACTATTGATTTAAGAACTAGGTTTTTCCTTAATTTTTTATTTGTTTTATCTCTAAGGTACAAACTAGATCCAATTTTTTTATCGAAACCCACCCTCAAAATTGAAGAATGGAGAGTGAAGACATAAGCATGTTATCAACTAAATGTGAAACAGTAAACACACTCACACAAAACTACACCATTATATTCATATATATACAGTGAGTAAACGCTATATTATGACAATATATATATAGTCATTTAGATATTTTAATCTGCGGGTTAATCCTGGATTGTATATAAATTATCGTGTACAGGACACTCGTATTACTTGTTACAAGTTGTAGATATTTTTGATTATATACCTAGCCCCTAGGGTATATTTGATCAGTATTATGCATTAAACTACATGTTTATACACCGAATGTCTGAACCTAGATCCAAATCATTTAATAGGATTGTAATGAAAAAAAAAAGACTTAATTTTCAAAATGCTAATTTGTCTTAACTTTTAATTATTCATGTCAAATTTTACTATTGAAAGTTTTGTATAAATCCCTCAAAAATATTTAATACACAGAGGCTTGAAAAGTTGATGTTGGAGGCTTGGATAGGAATAAACTACAATTTATTATTAGTTTTGCAACTCACAGATCTATAAAACGAACATTCATTTCTATTAATAATTTATAACGTTTAAATAATTAATCTTTTTAGGGCATGGTTTGATATTTTTACTTTTTAGTGATATTTACATACATATTTTCAAGTATTTCGAGTCATAAATATCTCAACCCTAGTGGCCTGCTTTGGTTTTATGGATTCAACTCATTCGTATAGCGATCTTACAAGTGAAAATCTTGTCTGCGCTTACTGAATGAAATTACAATAATTATAATTTTTTTAAATATTTTAAGTTACAATAAATTACATAGTTAGTTATTTAAGTTGATAAACTGTTTTATTTTTTTAATTGAAACTCACCTTATTTGGATACGTTGTCCCCACTTTAATGTTTCGCACCAACAACGGTATTGCGTACAACATTTTCTTATTATCATCATCGTATTGTAAGTAAAAATCATAAAATATGGGCTCTGTAGACCCTTGTCCAATCAATTGTTTCGCTGGTATATTACAAGTATGGAAGTATCGAGCACCAAATCGAAATGCCGACTCGATGCCATTCCACAATCCAGGACACAGCTGAAGCTCGACAGGACTCAATTCAGATACTTTAATAAACGATCCGTTCAAATTATATCTGGCCGCAACTAGTTGCAATTTGCTTTTCTAAAATTAAATACATTATCATGTGGCGATAATTAGGTCTATACACTAAAGTTTATGCATTTAAATCACCCAAATTTTTGGTTAGTGGTTGGTTGGGTAGGGAAAAATAATTGATTTAATAAAATAATTACTAATAGGTATTACCGTTTTTAATAATTATTATAGTAGGCTGTTATTTCACATCGATATGTTTATAATATTATATTATAGCATAGTAAATAATTTTACTAAATACTAACAGTGTTGAGTGTTGACCATTGTTCAAATATTTAAATATATCTAATATTATAAAGATATTGTAAATTTAGAAATTGCAAATAAGTTTTTAGAATTCACAAAAACGTGAATTGGAAATAGTTTTTTTTTAATTATACAAAACAAACGTTTTATTCGTTTAAAACGTTGTTCTTTATTTTAAACTTTTTTTTTTTTTAATGTTTTAAACAATTAAAAAAAAAAAATAATTAATAACAATACTTTATTTCAAGTGTATATATATATATACATATATATATACATTAATACAGTAACATCATTCTTGTATACGTATACTGTAATCTACAAAATATATATTTCATAGAAAAAAATTACGTTATAATTGTATGTTGTTTTTTTTAACGCTTATTTAGAAAATATTTTAAGCAAAACCACTTGTTAAAAATACATTATAACCATGCAAATACGCCATTAAAATATCATAAGCTAAATCCATGGCAATTTAATATATTGGATAATGCCAAGTTTAAATTTCACGAACACATTACGGAGTTCCTTCAAGTTTTAAGAGTTCAAAACCTTGTCACAAGATATTATAGTATAATATATAGTAATTGGCTTAAGAATATCGAGATAGAGTTATCAACCTTAACAATGTTTAATCGTACAAAACAAATAGGTAATCAGATTACAAGTAAAAATATTTACAAATAATAATTTGTATTATAGTATTATAATTTTTGTATCACATCTTTTTAAACCAAAGATGATTTTATATAATAATATTAAAGTTATAATTTTTAATATAATATTTTAATTTTAAGTTGAATCATTGTTATATTGAATAATAAAATTTTAACGCAAATGAAGCAACTATACATATAACTATTCTTTTTTGGTGGTATATTTAAAATATTTTCCTGAACAAATAATTTACACATCCACCCTTAATAAGTTATAGCTTTTAATGAAATTACTATGTATATTATACGATTTGCATGCATTTTTATTTTATTTCTATATTATTGAATAGCAAATATAAACACAACAATATTTGTTAATTAAAATCTGAAAAAAAAATCTCTAACTATCCCAATCCAATAACTTCATTGTCATTCTTACATAACCTACGATGAAGCTGTAAACTCAGAATATTTTTAGATTTTAGAATTGAAAAATATAATAATATTTTAACATTTTTTTCGTGGTTTTTAATTTATGAGGTGGGTAATGTCGGGTGGTTGTCTAATAGAATTGAATCGGCCTTTTTAAAAATTTTAACTGAACGCTATTGTCCGACATAAATCATAAATAATTAAAAATACGTATTTATTTGATAGGAAAATTAATTTCGTTAAAGAACGGTACCTACGTACATAATATAATCAATTTAAAGGTACATACACGACTATCAGATCTTATGGTGTATTTGGACGTAATTTTTTTTCTATTCATAGCAATAGAAGCGTCTCCTTCGCCATAGTAAATCCAAGGCAATGGCAAACGATCAACATCCGACGAAGTAGGTATACGCCTGTAGTCTTTGAACACCCTACATGGGTTGACTTTCCGTTCATCCTTGTACATTTGAATCGCACACAGATTGCCAAGAGACTCACACGACATCCTATGTTTCATCTGAAAATTACCATCAAATATTGATTAAGTACCTACTACTAATTTATTGCTGCTTACGCGGCGGATTCTATATAAATTTAATAGAATATATTATACTTTGACGCATTTGTACAGAAGCGCTCTCAAGTGTTTTTTCAAATACTTGGACTCCACATTCACATCAACGACATCGTATTCGACAATGTGCGTCTCCCTTTCGTCGGGCCACAAGGTCAGGTTTTGGCTGAACACGCATAGTGTTCCGTCTAAAAGCCACTCGTGTGAAGTTTGTGGACATGTGCAATTCGCCACTTGGCAGGGTAAACACTTCGTGCGGTCGAATGACGGGGATGTTCCGGGTGAACAACGGATACACGACTTTTGTGTTAGCGGCAAACCGTTAGGTTCAGTCTCTACTACATATTGTAAAACAAAATTCCAAAAAATTGTACTTTCATAGTTTTAAACAAAAATAAATAAATAAATACAGCGTTATAACCAGGGATTATCTGAAGATCCGAGTTACGAATTTATTGTACTATTTATTTGGATAATATTTTATTTTTTTTTGTTCTATTGATTTTATTTTAAAATCTCGACAATTACGACTATTAGCTGTGAATAGGAATAGTAGGTTTTCTTGTGCAGGGTTTGTTTGTAAGGTTGGAATACGCATGTGTATGTGTGTGCGCCATTAAAAACCCGGGTGGTCACCCATCCAAAAACTAGCGACACCTACAGATCCTCAACCTCAGAAAAACACGTAAGTGACTGATACCAACCACCAGACCTCAGTATTATTTATTCATTTTTATTTTTATTAACTTATGAATTAATACTTATAGACTTAGCGTAAATAAGTAGGAAAAGGTTCATGGTATAAATAGGCAATAGGTAGCTTGAAATGAGTTTTAGTACCTATGTTCGAAAATATTAATGTGAATAGGTATATAAAATATAATCACATTGTAATAGTTTTAAGAACCTCGCGAATAATAGAAGTACATTAAAATAATATATATATTAATAATTATAATTATTACTACTTGTATACCTAAAGTTGTTATAATAATATATATTTGATACAAACTTACAAAAAAATTACTAAAATCGTTATTCTTCTTATTTCTTGTACATTTAAATTTTAAACTTTAAATGTCTATAAAAAATCTGTGATAGGTTTAGATATATATTGTATAGCTATAAATTTTCACTATGTGTTTTCGATATTTCTTAATTAATATATTATAACAAATGTGTGAGAAACCTTATATACCTATATTAGGTATACATATTTTTAAGCTTTTTTGCCAAAATAATTTAAAAGTTATAGACACTTACCAAAATTTAAAATACTTTTAAATAGCACAAAAAAAGCTGAACTATTTATAAAATTATTTTATGCCTAGTTAACGATAATGATATGAACATTCGATACAAATTTCAAGTTCCTTTTATTATTTATTTATGGGTAATAAAAAAAAAAAACATGAATTTTGTCAAAAATTGATTTTCCTTAAAAAAAACTTTATTTTTTTGTTTTTTTGTTTTCACAATTATTTTGAAAAACTGCGAATTTTTACTGTAATAAATACTAAATAGATTTCATTTTCTACTAGAAACTATACTTGAAGTTTAAAATTGATTATTTTTACTACTCCAAAAGGTGGAAATAGAAACAAAAAAAACATACATAATTACAAAAAACACAACTTACATATTCTTGTAAAATCTATCATTTATTGATCTTTTTAGATTCTTAAATTATATTTAACAGTAAAATCGATGTACACGAGTTGCGTCCCGAAATTCATTTTCCACATGAATTGCGTCCCGACAATATTTATTGAGTACACGAATTGCGTCCCAACGATATTTATCGAGTACACCAGTTGCGTCTCGACGTAAAAACATATAATTTTCCTACAGACTTAAGACTGTTAAAAGCACATTATAACTATCGGTAAGTTAAAAATATGTTTTTTTTTTTTTGTCGTTTTTTTTGTAATTAGAAGTAGGTATGTAAATTAAATTAGTATTAAAAAATTAAATTAATATTTAAAAAATTATAAGACGTAAAAACATCATTTTAGTATACAAACTAAAAGTATAATCTGCTTGAAAGTTACCTTACCATTTGAAATAGAACTGGGAAAAAATATAATTATAAAATAGTTGTAGGTATGGATAAAGTCGGACGCGATTCGTGTAGTTATTTAGATAATGTCGGACGCAATTCATGTCACCTTCTTATTGATTTTTAAATATCGAGACGCAATTCATGTGCAACTCAGTAAAATAGTACCTATCTAATTAAAATTTTATTAAGTTAAAATAATTGAGGTTTAAGTGTTGCACGGGGTCTAATCTCCGATGCCAATAATAGATCTTTAATCCACGTTTGCTCAATGTTCAGCATCCCCCGAAGTTACTTTTGCCACCTAGGTTGGTAGTATTATATAAAAAATAAAAATAATTGTATATTATATTTTTTTGAGTGTTAATTTGGTGTCATTATAGTACCTACTATAAGAGTGATTGAGAGTTTTCAAAATGATAATTGGATGAGTCGGTTAAGATAAGTACCTAGGTATTAAATATCAAAACTTAAAATTATTATAAATTTTTCATATTATTTTTTATAACAGAATCTTATATTATATTATATAGTAGGTAGGTATTACCTATATTTTAAATAAATATTTAAGAAATAATGTACTCACTGTTTAAACTATTAAATTAGGTATACCTATATTACTAAAAATAAGCATAACATTTTGGTAATTTACTTTAAATTTAATAAAAGTAATAACATTGATATGTAAAATCATTCATTAAGTAATATTACAGATAGAACTGTATTATCTAAATATGTATAAAATATATACCTACATTCTCTATGTTAACTTTTGGTATCTCTTGAACTGCTTACAAAATATGTACCTAGGTACATGAAAGAAATAATAAAAAAATTTCACCCCATTTTATTTAAGTACCTACCTACCAAACATTTTCATAATTAATTGGATGGGTATTTAAGTATTAAAAGAATATTTTATATTGTAATATAGGAATAAGTTAATCATGTTAAATTTGAATCCCATAGTTACTTATTCTTAATGGAATAATATCTTTTACTTAAACATAATACTATCTATGAACAACCTAATTTTAGTTCAATTATATAATTTAGTAAAAAATATAAGCTATTTATCAAATGCATTCACTTAGATCCTTCTATCGATTATCACCCTGTCTAGTTCTTTATTTTTAGGAAATAAACATTCTCGACTTCTCGACATCTATTTAGTACCTAGATATTTATACTATTGATTTTATAAACTAAAATATTATTAACTCAATGGTATAATGGTTTAACTCATAGAATAATATGCTACATAGGCTATAACTATGATATAATTATTTCTTTATATAGAAATAAAATGCATAGATGTTTATAATAAAATAATATTATAATTATAAAATGTGAAAAAAAAACTAAGAACCAATTTTTATTGTTTATTCACCAAGCAATCACGAGCATCTCGAATTTTCACTTTACCAACTTCTAACTCACCCGCTAGTTGTGCCATATCTAATTTAGTTTAAACAAGATTTGAAAATGTCTAAAATTTTGGCATGGAAAATTTAAATTAAATTAATAATTAACTGTGACTTAATCCAATTAATCTATTAAAGCTGAACTTGAACAAAAATTTGTATGTTTCCTATCAATGGCTGATTATTTTAATAATAATAATAAAATTGTTATCATTTATAGGTACCCATTTCATTAATTGTTCATGTTTATTATATTTTTATACTATTTGTGACAGTCTTCATTGTAAAATTAGTTATTTTAATACCTACCACATTACTCAATAATAATAAAATAAAACATAACTGAATATTCCCAAAGAAGGTTTAGACATTTTTAAGTTTAATGTTTATAGAAAGCAATGAAATGGAATTAAAGTTTAATTGTTTTGATATTTCCAAACAAATCTATGAAAGATCTGGTATTTTTTCTTAGCTGAATAGTATTGTATTTTAACATTGTAAAGAGTTAGTTTTGTACGTCTCAAGAGTCAAGTTACTATGAATTAGAATACCTACTCAAATAAATTGTAAGTAATGACTCATATATATTCTTTACCTATACCTTCATTGTGTACAGTAAAAACTTATCCATTTCTCCAATTAATTAATTTAACTTAATATAAATTCATCTACATTTTAGTGAATGCCACTTTTACATTGAATGTAGGATTATACTTATATGTTGCAAGAGAAATATCTTTAAATTTTTTTGATGCAAATATTAACTATTAAATAGAATTTGTAAACTAAATATTATCGACTTAAATTTTAATTATGGTTTATAAGAATGCCAAAAACTAATTGAAAATTGAGAAAATATTAATAAAATCAGAATTAACTAAATACGTTCTATTTAATTGTTTTTTGTTCATAATCAGTTAAAGTAATTTAAAATATAAATATTTTCTATTACACTGCTCATCTAGAAAACATGCTGAATTTGTGCATCCTCAGTCAACACTGCTATAGAGATCAATTTCAATATAGTAGAATATCATCTGTAGATGCACAGAAGAACCAATTTTTATCGGGCTACAACATATTCTCTCAATGGACAGAGTATACAAACAGTTATATCTATTTATAATTACCAGTTGTACATGGAAAATTTTTAACATTAATTAATAAAATCTATGCCAATTTTTTCTAAATTAAATGTGATATTTAAGAGAAACCAAATAATTGTCATTTATTTTAATTTAATATGTACAAAATATAAAGACTAATTCAGTATCAATATTTTATTTATTTCCTGTGTAGTGCATGAGTGCAAATGTAAATAGGTATTTACCATAATCAATATAACCTACATTCTATGTTTTTTAATCCACATGAAACGTTTGTCTTCTTCAAACAATGCAGATGATCTGATGTGGCTGTCAAGTTTGATGGACATGGTTCACAAGATAATTCCAAAACATTATCAACAATTCTACTATTTTTTTCACAAACACAACTCAACCCTTAATTTACAGAAAAAAAATTAAAATAATAATAACATATTTGTTATAATATATTTTATCATTTATGTTTTTTACTTACGATCTAAAGATGATTTTTGGTAATCATTACATTGTGTACATGACATTAAACTGGGAACAAAATACTCACGATCAGAACAGTTTTCGGGTGTAATAAATGTAACAATTTCTCTGTTAGATAAGCAAAATTTTACAAAACTTAAAAAAACTATCAAATAATATAACTCCATAATTATATTGAAATTAGATTTTTTAATCTATAAAATAAAATCAATGAATCATTTAATTGTTAATTAATACAATAAATCATAATTACAACACCATTGTGATTGAGAGAACTACATGATTTGAATATGCTTTTACACATATTAGTCTGTTATGATTCAATTACCATGGCAACATAAAAGTAATAATGGGGTTAAAAACCATTTTTATTATAGAGTTATAACAGTAAATTTAGCTTTTATAAACCCTTAATAAAAAAAAATGTAATGCTTTATCAGCCTTCTACGATACAAGAAAAAATTTTAAATTTTCTTGGTAAACAAACAACTTTTTATGTACACACAAAATGAATATTATTTGAATATTAGTGCAAAAAAAAAAAAAAATAATTTAAGAGCATAAGACGTGATTATAATATATGTCTAATTATTAATTATTATTTTTAATTATTTTTTTTTTGAAGAAGAAAATGAAATTGTTTATGTTTCTGAAATTGAGTCTTTGTCAACATGTTCCTTTTTATACTTCAATAAAAATGCAGCTAGAAAACCCAATGGATCAGGAGGTCTGAAAGTACAAAGAATAACAATTAGAAACAGTTTTTAATTTTTAAAATACACATATGTATTTTATCTTTAACTTTTAACATTACTGAATCATCGGTTAACATAATAGTTTGATAATTTAATATAAATGTTAAAATAATACATAAAAAAAATATTGCTATAGTATATAAAGTATATCATATTCAAGATACATAATCGATGATGGGCAGCAATCAAGGAACTAACCTAACCTATTTATTGCCTCCAACGAGTCTACCATCAAAATTATGTTTGCCTATTAAGTAATAAAACTGTAACACTAAGCAACCTCAAAGTATATTTCTCAATTTAAATGGGACAAAAAAACTCAAATAAATATAATATATTATCCTAATCAAATACTAACAATTGAGATAAATCAATTTAAAATAGTGAGGCTATTAACAATTTTTTAACATAATATTTTTAAAATGTATTCATAACCAAGCTATTGCACCTTTACAACATAATAATTTAAAATAACTAAATTTAAGTACAGCATTGCAAGAATAAAAATATTTACAAATATTATTGAATATTATAGGACATTAAAATGTAATTAACATTAGAAAAACATCAATAATATACTATTTAAGTGAGCATCGTCTCTAACTATTATGTACTAATATGATACATTATAAATAATAATCAAATATCTTTACCTTTCCTTGACTAACTCCTTCATGCCTACTAACAATGCTGGTACTACAGTTTGGTCTAAATATTGGCGCATGGGTGCATTGTGCTTGGGATTTTTCAGCCTTTTAGCATTACTCTCGGAGGAAGTTACCTTCTTTATTTGTAAAATTAACAAAAAATAGACATTAGTATTAGACTTAGCACTATTGTTATAATTATATTCTATTATTGATACAATAATAAATCAATACCTGAGATTCTGAAACACTCGACTCTGGCGGAGCATCAACAGCCGGTGCCACCGGAGCAGTAGCCACTTGTCCGTTAGTAGTTTCTATAAGCAAAATAACGTTGATAAGTACAATGAATATTAATGTTTGAAATTAATCGTGGAAAAAATGTGCTCACCGGACGTTGACATGTCTAAAACACTTGAAAACCTATACAATTGTAGACACTATTTCAGTACGTCTGATAAGTCTTCGGATCGTAAATGTTCTGAAATTACGAATTCACGAAAGTAAAAAGTAAGAAATGTCTACATAGTAAACTATTAGTATTAATACTATTTAACTAAGCTGTATATACAACACATAGATGATAGAAACTTTATTAATATATGTATTCTGTAGTTTGTACACATTATTATTGATAATAACAACGCAATGTTGCCACTCATCATCATTCGTGTACGCAGCTGTCTATTATCAATTAAAAATACTGATAAGAAGTAGAAATATTTTGAATTCAAAATTAAAGATTTAACTGATTAACTGATATAAGTATTAACTAATAACTATTAACTATTAAGTATCACGTATTAGAAAATAGAAATTGTCATGACATTTAATTTAACTGCTCGTAAAGTTGCAACTGCTAACTATAATTTAAGTTGATATAAGATTGTATGTAAAAGTATAGACAGTATAGTGTACACTCGTAGACACGAATTAAGATATAAAAATGAGTAAATATTGTGAAAATGTGAAATGTTTAATTACGTGAACGATGTGGTCAGAGTTGTTATTTGTAACCATAGAAAAAGGAAATAAACACTAGGTAACATGTTATTATACTACAAATAACAGATGGGGAATTGGGGACTATGGGTCATTAGCCTACTAGGTATCGAGTAACTTGAATTAGTTTCTTCTCATGATTTTTTCATAAATATAAAGATTTTATAATCCTTAAAGGTTAATATTGGACCTCTTTAATATTTAATACAAATTATTATATATAAGTAAAAGCACTAATAACTAGTTCGAATAATTTATTAATTTACATATTTTATCAAATAGGTGTGAATCAAATTAAAGAACAAAATATTATGTTGTTTAAGATATGATAAAATACAATGACTAATATTTTCGTATTTTATAATAGGTTATAATTATAATAACCATGTATAACTTATAGCCTAAAGGTAATAAAAAGTCATAAAATAAGCTGATAACAGAAAAATTAACCACGGTCGGAATCTGAAATTCTTAGACCTATTAATAAAATAATAAGTATGTAGATAGATATTAATTTTACTGTTTAATTTAAATACTTTTTATTTTTTTAAGTAGGTATTTAATACCTACTTACATATCTATTTGCGATTTACGTACAAATATTTCAACATAAAATTTATTGAACTTAAAAAATTTTTATTTTATATTCAAATATTTTTAAATGAAAATATTCAAGTATTCGAATACCTAAGTATTTAAAATATAATTTACACAGTACCTACCTCAGGAATTCAACTTCAGAGTCAAGACTTTCCGGACTCGCATTATTATCTATTCATTAAGATATGTTGAAATTTCATATGATCGAATACTTGACACAGTTGCTGAGTTGCTAACGGTGGAAAGGGTTAAAGTTTGAAATTATCACTATAATTTTTTGTCATTTAATAATAAAATTATTTAAAAATGTTAAATAATAATTAAATATTGTTAATTGTTTTTATTTATTATATTATATTTATGTTTATTAAATAGAGGTTTGTTTTATTATATAAAATGTTGATATATAATATTATGTCCTAATGTCCTATCCTATTAAAAAAGACAATTCATTACTGTTTTCATTATTTTTTTTTTTAAATTTATAATATGTGTAAAATAATTATTTTATATTACTATAAAATACTAATACAATATCCAGAGTATTTAAAGTATATATAAATGCATTATTAAATCAATATATTATGTTAAGGGTTGTAGTAGGTACTCGAACTGAAAAGAGCCGGTCTTCTAGGTAGGATTTTAGGATTAAGTAGTAATGACTGGGTAGAAGAAGCTTAAGCTTGTATGAGAGACCGCCGCGGCGTGCTAGACTATCAAAAGCTTGGGAAACCTATAGAAATGCACCACTACAATGGCGTAGCCAGAGGGGGGTTTGGGTATTGTAAACCACTCCCCCTCTCCCATTGATTTTTATTTGATTATTTTAATATTTTTTATTATTCGGTCAATTAGCGATCAAAACAAGAAGACTATAGTTAATATTATGAAGTTTAAATATTTTTATATTATAAACAAAATAATTATAGTTAAAATGCATATTTTGAATGACTTATTTTTTTGCTTTGCTTTCTATATTCTCACCCGTTAGATTTTAATTTTCTAAAAAATGGCTCTCTAGTAATTTTTGAGTTATCCATCCCTGTTATATACCTAAACCTTACTCCTCCCATTCAAAAATTCTGGCTACGCTGCTGCACCAGTACATTAGAGTTTTTCTTCTAAAGCATATGAGATTTTATCTATTAATCTGTACACCTAATGTAAGGTGGAATAGCTACTTCAAAAGCCTAATTGTGGATAACGATAAGGGATGCGGGGTGGGGAGGGTGTGTGGTCGGACGAGAATGAGGGATGATGCAGGAAAGACGAGGGATCGAGATGAGGTTTCAGAACATCTAAACATACCAAAACATCCTACTTATGAATGATCAATAACCTATAACATTAATAGTTATTGATATTATTACTTATAAGTAGGGAACGGATTTAAATGCTCTAAAAAACAAGAAAAATGCCTTAAAAAAATGCTTTAAAATCAAAGAAATGTACTAAAAAAATGCCCTAAAAAACTTTAAAAATGTGTTAATATCACACACTATTATGAAAAATCTAATAAAAAATATTTAAATACAATACAACCTTAATTAATTAACTCTCAATTATCCATTAAAATGTCCAAGTCACCGGCATACAACTTGTATAGTTGTATGTATGTATTTTGTGTCTACACGTGTCAACAATAATTTCGTAATTTCGTAACTTTATTATGAAAATAAAAATACCTAAATATTTATTATTATTATTATTTAGGTATTTTTATTTTTTTAGAATTAATGTTGAAAAAATAACTTAAAAAACATAACAATGCACTAAAAATGTCAAAAAAATGCTCTAAAAACGTAATAAAGTCTTAAAAATGCAAAATAAAAGTTACATTTTTTAATTCCTTGATGTATGAAGTGAACTTTTTGCTTTGAAACCAATGTTTTCGGACAATCAGAAAAAAATGCAATTTGCATTCAAATCCGTTCCCTACTTATAAGTTATAGGCTTTAGTATAATATTAACGATTTTGGCATTGTACTATATCGTATAGTAACGTAGTAATAGAGTAAATCAATAATAATATTAATTTAATTTTATCACAAAAATACGTGTTATAACAACATTATGGTCATTGGTCGTAGACACACAGAATTCTGTGATATTATGATGGTATCGTAATATCGTACTCGTCGGTCATTATATAGTCGCTCATTAGTCATTACTCATTACTCGGTATGGTTACTAATTATAATATTTTTTGCTCGTTACCTTAATCTCTCAATCTCGACACTCGAGTAGTGCGTTGTGCATTTGTGTGTAGTGCGTACCACTACGCATAGTTGCCTACATTAGTTATCAGTTTTTAATGTTATTGTTATTGTTGTTTGTATATTCTAAATTTCTTAACGTTATTTCAATGTCGTCTCGACTACGATTTTAATACGCCTCGACTAAATTATATTTGTTTATCGTGTTACACGAAGATAATACCGCAGAATAGACGTGATGCTAAAAAACTAAATACACAACACAAGACACGGGCAAAACAGTACAACAATTTTTTTCACAGTTGTGTGTCTTGATTAATAATGATTATAAATATTATAACAATATTATGTAAATCGTAGCGGCCTACTGTTATCGGAATTATTCAGAATTTATTAAATTTAATCACGTGTAACGTTAAGCGTCGAGTCATATTTTGATATCGAAATTCTAATCTCGAGTGAATAATACAATACACTATACAATTTGAGTAAATACCGACATTGCGGTGTCGGCATCGACTATCGTGTGTAATATTTTTTAATATTAACGTAAAAAAAAAAAAAAAAAAATGTGTTTCGCCATTGTACAACGTACAGTAAACGGTATACTAACCACCGCCTGCCTTTAACAGCGTCATAAATCATCCATGAAACTCGTCGCCCTCAATCATCAGTCTGACGTTAAGTAGCGGTTGAAAATTCGATTTGATGGCGATGTGAACGCATGTTTGTAAATCACAACATTTTCATAGGCATCGTCGTTTATATCCGTTACAGGTGAGGAGTCAGAGAAGTAAACGCCTTCCTATTCGCGTGCATCGCTTTCGATCGCTGTTCGTTAACGTTTACACCCGAAATACCTTGACCAGCCGCTGAAACGTGTGTTGTATTGTATTTTTTTTCTTTTACAGTCTTTTACAGTGGTTGGCATGGATCTCAATCAGTCCCCCCAAAACATCTACTACGATTATTTGTACACGATCAATCCGATAGCTGAACGCATACGCAAGGATGTTGACGCTGCCAAGGATTCGTATCAATATCTATGGCTTGAGCTGACTCTTGACGAACAAAACAAGATACTAGAGGAATCGATTATCAGTCCGGAAGCTGTGCTGAAATATTCAAAATACAAAAAACCAGATGTACGTCATTCGTGACTTTTGTTTACTTTTATTGTGCGCAAAATAATTTAATCACCTACCGATATTTGAGACCACTGGAGGGTGTTTTATTTAATCTATACTTGGACATATACTTAAACCTACTCTATTTTATAATTTTATTATGTTATGGATATTTTAAAACGCAGGCAGTAATGTCTTGACAGTTACATTATTTATTAGTGTCAATTTTTGTATTCAATCTTATTGGAAGATACTATGTTTTAACATTTTATTTTTTTCAGAAAAAAATTTCAGAAGGTGGATTTTCTTGGTTTACACGAAGTCAGTTGGATCTATGCAAACACATTGATAGTGTCCGAGAGAACTTCTCTGCAAATGAATGTAAAGCTACAGTCGTGAAACAAATAGTAACTAAAGAATCGCAAGACAACAAACTCATGAGTAAAATTAAATCTAATGCTCTTTTCAAATCGCTAATGCCAACTGAAGACAAAAACAAAGCTGTAAAAAGTGATAGAACAAAGCCTAAATGTCCTCCACCACCACCACCACCACTATCACCACAAGTCATAAATCCTAAACAAACAATTCAAGATTCTACTTATAATTTTCTTAATAATGACAATGATGATGATGATGATGATAATGATGGTGATGATAATCATGATAATCATAATATAGAGACCTGTCCAAAAACAGGATTTGATTTTTTAGTTAATTGGTAAAAATTCACTATATAAGTGGCCATAATACAAACAAATTGGTTTGTAAACAAATTTCATAATTAACAATTGTATAGAATTTTAAAGATATTTATACGATTTGAAATGTTGTATTAGATAGAGTGGTTAACTACTATTAGAATTATTTATGTATCAAAATAATTCTATGGTATAATAATAATTTCAAAACTATTAACTTTTATATAAACTTCCTAAATAACTTAAGTATTACCTAATATCAGAATTTAAGATTAATATAGTTATAATTTTATATAACTAATTTTTAATTTGTATATTATAAACGATTTATTGTTGTAAAATACCTATTAAGAAATACTCTCATGTGTAAACGATAAGTATTAATCCTACAAATAATTATTTTTTAGTTACCTATTTGCTTTAAATTGCATTTCAAATAAAATATTTATTTTAGATCCATAAGTACTCATTATTATTATTATTATTACAATATTTAAATAATAACTAACACAATTTGCTAATAAATTATTACTTCATATGTTATATGTGTTGCAAATTAATTCTATTACATGTCTACATTAAAAATTTCTTTTTGGTCATGCCAGTAGTTGTTACCACTGCTTACTGATTGTAATTATTAATTATTATGCATGATAAACTATAAAATTTTCCTTTTTTCAATTTGATAAAATTAATTTAGAAATTTTTGAGTTATAGTGACAATAGATTTTTGAATAAGTTATGTACATTTCGAAAGTTGTATGATATAAATTCAAAAGTATACAGTTTAACCTTTTATTTTATTTTGACTGTTATATAAAATCTATAGTAAAATCTGTACACATGATTAATATAGTTTAAAAACATAATGAAATCACTATTTATTAATACTATTGTTAGTATATGTATATAAACAACAGTTCACAAAATGATTTTACTTTGTAAAATTAAATCTATTGTAAGGCAATAAAATACAAATAAACAAGATATCAAAAAACCTAGGCTCATAATTTATTTGATCACAAAACATTACATAAATGAATGGAACAACTCATTTTGAACTGACTAGTATCAAAACAATACTTAAACTAAAAAAAAGTATGATGATAATACAATATAATTATTAATTAAGTATATTTAGTAAATAAATGAAAAATCAAATGCCTTTTTTCATTGACAAATTAATTAAATTTATTAATATGGAACTATTAGTAGTAGTGGTATTTACATGCGAACAATTATTAAAAATTAAATTATTTTTTTGTAGCGTAAAAGTATATTGTTAAATGATCGTTTCAGCGAGTAACTATGCCACAAGAAATTCCAAGAACAAGGCCAACTAAATAAGATGCTAAGAATACATGAATCTCTTCAAAAACAAACTCTTCCTCGTCACCAGATATACGGTTAAACCAACGTTTAGCTTTGCGTTCTTTCTTCCTTAATAAATCCTCAGCTTTGTCTAGTTTCTTGTCGACATAGCGTCCCACCTGAAATCGGATCATATATCAAGAAATATCATACAAAATTTAAAAATAATTGATGGTTTATGTCCAATTTATATAGAGTTTTAATGAATATTATGTAAATTTTATATATTTTTTTTATATTTCTTGAATTCTTTTAATTAACTATTATTTCTATTATTTTATGAAAGTTACAATATCTAAATATTAGTTTGTGATAAGTAAAATGTTGTGCAAATAATTCTTAAATGTTGCGCATAGAAAATCTGTTTATGAGTAGGCGACTCCAAGGAAGAAACCACCCGTAAATCCAGCAGCCATTATGGAATTGGTCTCTACAATGTCTCTGACCTAAAAGATAATTAGTACATAGAAAACATATAAATCTCGCCAAGGGTAGGAAAACACAAGAATTGAGAAATGTTTATGGACATAATACATTTAATATACTTATTATATTGTGAATAAGTTACCTTCTTCAATAATCCTTTCTTTTTGTCACTTGTACTGTCTTCGACTCGTTCGGCCACTCTTTCTACACCTCTGGTCAATTTATCCCAATTAATATTTATATAACCGCTCGAATTAGCCAGCTGTAGTGCTAATATACCACTTCCAACTGTGAATGCAGCAGCTTTACCCAATTTCATCATTATAAAACCAGTCGCCCTGCAGATGATAGCTCATGTATTAATAAAACACATTATAACTAAATAAGAGTTTAAATGTAGTACCATCCAGATGCTGAACCAAATATCAACTGTCTGGTTGCAGATTTTTTGCCCACATCTTTGATGACTTTTTCAATCAAAGATTTTGCTTCTTCAGCAGTCTTCTCTAAATCAAAATCTTCAGATGTCGATGGAATATTATCTTTTTTGCTTACTGCAGCTGATGGTGCCATATTTCTTTTTGTTAAGAACAATTTTTTCCGCCAAAATGATATGTAAACCGTCAAAAGTTACTTGATTACAGTTATAGGGCCTAGAGAATGTTAATACTAAATTAAATAAAAAACAACAAAAAAAATATTAAAGGTTAAATGCTGAAACGAACAAGAATTTTGTGAAAATCGCAGAACAATAGAACGTGAATCACTTACTCGAGTTAATCAGAAGTCGGGAAATTCGGAGATTCGGACTAGCAAAGTAACAAACTAGCAACTAACTCATATATTATATAGAAATTAGTATTAACACTATTAACTATAAACTATTTACTATTTAGGTATCATTTTTTATTGTAAAAACGGAATAGATTCCAATAGTTTTTAGTTGTCAGAATGGCCAACACAATAAAATAAAATAGAGAATTCCTTTCTATATAGTACATACACAGCTTAGTCAGTTATCATGTTCTACAAACTTTCATTAATAGATAGCGCTATCATATACGATTCTTGATCCATCAGATTGTTATTTGGTACACCACAGTGGCACAGTACCACACTTTTGTATTTAACATTATACACAATAAAAAAATAAATAGATTAATTGTTCTAACTTTCAAATTTCAACATGGAATTCGGAATTTTAAAATTAACGATAGGTACTAAAAGCTGTGACTTGTGAGGAGCGAGCTCAGCGATGTAAATATTGATAATATATGCATTTTTCTACTACCTACAATCTGTAATAAAAAGATTATTAATTTATTCAGGGGAGATGCGATTACATTTTTCCGTTTAGAAGTGATAACACAGACATGTATAATAATGATAAACTAATACTAGATAGCCCGCTACGTTTAATAATAAAATTGAAGTTTGACTGCCAAATGTTATAAGTTGGGCAATGTTTACATTCTGTTATAAATATCATAGTACCTATGTGATAAATAACTGATTTGAATATTGGATACTAATACAATAAAAACTCTTTATAACGGAACTTTTTACAATAAAAAAACTATATAGCGTAAACATTACATATTAATGGTTGGTTTGCTTTATAACTCATTATTCAATTCATTTTCCATGACGTATTTGTTACTCTCAATAACGGAAAAATATTTTATGTTTCATAACACAATTTCGTGTTATTACTTATTATAAATTAAAAAATGGGACAATTTGCGAGAGAAGATCATATACCACTGAGTGGATTGTTCAGTTCAATACTATCCTCATAATTTTACTCTCGAGAATCTACAAAATTATGTATACATAGACGAGAACCTGCTTATACCAATATCGTTAACTGATGAAGAAATCCTAAATATAGGTAGTAACAAAAGGTGAGAAGAAGCAAAAGTAAAATGAAGAGGAAGAACAACTTGACGAAGTCATAATACCAAATATTCAACTTAATGTTGCTAAATTATTAGAAAAATACTTATAGTTTCATAAAAATGATCTAAAGTTATCCCAAAACGTAGAAAAAATGTATAGAAAAAAAAATAAATATATTGAGAGAGTAAACTAGTTCAAATAAATAATTGTATAAAATATAATACATATAATAATAAAATAAAATAATAAATATGTAATTAGAAATTAACTACTAATTTCACTACTCATGTTGTAATGTAAAAATAATGATATGTATGATAAATATTCATATAAATACATATCTTTATATATCAATAATTCATTTTTTTTTTAAACTATTTCGAAAACTTTTTAAAACAGAAGAAATCTCTTGGTCTTTTCACTCTTCAAATTCGTTGTAGAGTTTTCAGTGTATAGTAATATAGAATTTAAAAAAATTAGCTATTTAACATTAATGCAATAAAATATTAAATAATAAATAATGCAAACTCCATAATGATAAAAAGGCAATAGGTGCTTATTTTTCTAATGCTAATATTTTATAAAACTTAAGTACTATTATTCAGTGTTCAGTAACGTAAAAAAGTAACGTGAAATGTAGAAATAGTTACACGCTGTTTTATACTTTTTGAGACATTTGTAACTTAATTCAATTTTTTTCGCATCGACGTTTTTATTTCAAACAATACAGTCAAAATGTTCGGATAACAATTTATTTACTTTAATTTTTGTCCTATGATATTGTTTTTTGACTGTTCGTGGACGCACATATTTTATAGAAGCTTTTGAGGATCACCGATAGGCGATAAGGCAATAATATTAATTTTAATTTTATATGATATATTATTATTATACATAATTATTTACGATCTAACGTCGTACACGGAAGTACGGAACACCATACAGTACATCATCACCACAACTGATGGACACTATTCAGGAGCACACCATAATGTCTATAAATCGCTTATCGCAGAAAATATAAAAATAAAAATATTCTAGAATATAATTCTAACTCTCAATAAAAATACGATACGAGTGTCGAGTATATCACACGACTGAATGAATTAATCAAGGAGTCAAAAAAAAAAAAAGGTTAAAATTTGAAATTTGTGTACTACTGTTTTGTTATCACAATAATTTATAACGTTTGTTTTTGTAAGCATTGAACATTGCACAACTTACTTAATATGGTGGACAGGATTCATATTTGGAATTTGGATGCATAAGCAAATCTGGCAAAAACATAGTCGACTATCTATAGCTTATTGTAAATTATATCTGTGGGTGATGAGTGATGACGTATTAACCAAAAAAGTTTGGGAACCGCTGCTACGTTCTATAAAATTTTGCTTTTATAGAAATAAATAATAATACATCAAGGCCGAGTCACCTATGCTAGCTTAGCTACATTACTAAGATAATTTTTAATAAACGTTATTGCACAATTATTGTGTTATATATTTATATTAAAAATTTTCCGCTTAGAGCATTTGTTTCTATTTTAGTAAAGAATAATAGCCAAAAGAATTAATACTTATTTATTACTTTTAAGTTTTATTTAAAATTATTCATTCAAGTTCATTAAATTTTAATCACTGTTAATGACAACTGACAACTGTCCATAATAGCAGATCGTTTCATCTACTCAATGAAACACTATTTAATATCTACCTAACCAACAACATCCTGTGCAACATCGTTTGCATTTTGTTAAGTTTTTTAAATAATTTGTTTGTATAAACAAATTTTTTACACATTTTAATTCTAATCTAATTTGTAGTTCGCGTATTTTTCCGTATAACCGGTTTTTTTTATACATTTCAAACTTATATTTAAATTTTTTGGAGATGGAATTTTCAAAAATCCTCTTTAGCGTAGGTGTGTCTACAGAATAGATATTTGAATGCCAAATTTGGAGTCCGATCCGTTCAGTGGTTGAAGCTTTGCGTTGATAAATCAGTTAATCAGTTAAAATTTTCTTTTATTTATATCTGGATAAAACTAAATATATAAATTAAAGTTTAAGTTCTACTAGTTTAAGGTTTTAAACTTAATAAAAAATGATACCTAACTTAAAAGTTCTGAGATATGCAATTCTAGGTCTTCATTATTATTATTCAAGATTGTTAAATTCTACTTCACCATTTTTTTTATATTTTTAGCATACAATCGTATGGTTTTTATGGGCTTCTTCAGTCATTCAAGACTGAAATAGCCAATTATATTTTTAAAAAGGTAAATCGTAGTAAGTAGTCGTATACAATCGAATTTTGTAGTGATCATTGAACAGAATTTAGAAGTCAGTGACCGATAAATCATAAATAGTATATAAATATATTGACAATCAATAACGATTATCAGTATCGATAGTTAATAAAATTATAAGATGTGGGTACAGTAAAACTAAAAATATAAATCGTTAGGATAGTAAATACCCATAACATTATATTATTATACTAAACAAATTAAGCATCTTATCAATAAAATTAGTCATGTTGATACTAGACATTCACCATTCATGTGAAATTGTGAAGAATCAAACGGTTGTTGAACTTGACATTTTGACAATAATTCAATAATAAGTTCAACTGTTATAAACTAACTTTGGAATTTGGATTAATAAATACTGTACAGAACTCCGTGTCTTCACGACTTAACGATTAAATCATTGAGTAATATTGAGTATTACTCAATGGGTTACATCAACTGACATCTGTTAGAAATGTTTGAATCGCATCATGCATAAATTATAAATGAAGTGTACATTATTATCAACTATATTGCATCACTTTACACCATCAGGTAAGTGATCATTTTGTATGATTGTATGACCTATGTAGAATTAACCATTGGCAACTGTTTTAATTAATTATTGGAAAATAGATAGTACCTATTGTACAGTTGAACCATTATGTTACCTTATCAATGTCATTGAATTTTGTGATTTTAATTTTAATTTTCTGTTAATTATTAAATTATAAGACATGTCTGTTTTTTTATGTATTCAATTTTATTGAAATACTATGATTGCATCAAAGAATAATCATGTTTACTGCTTTTGGTTGTACCGATATGACATTTATTTTAAATTTTTATTATCAAAGTATGTGTCCAACGTTTAACATTAATATTCAGAAATCTGAACAAACATTTTTAAAACAAAAACCCAAAACAGGTATTGTAATCCATCTTATTTTAATCACACTAATTCTAAAATGAAATTCAATTTGAACAATTTGTTTTAAACACAAACATTTAATTTTATTTGACTATAAAAATACTATAGTCTTAGTTTTTACATTTTAGTGTGTTTTATATTTGTATAGATTCTGCAAATTAATATGTTATTGTCTTTGTCTGTTATAGAATTATGATTTTTATTTTTAGCAAATATTTATGTTGAATATAATTAACAACACTTGTACACCAGTTAGTTAACATTTTTCATAAGACACAAATAGTTGATAGCTGGTACATTTCAGTAAGCTTTATTTGTATTTATTATCTAAACATAAAAAAAAAAATCTAATATACAAAACAAAAAAGTATTGAGATACAAGATACAATTAACTAACTTCTTTATATACCAAATTGCATTATGAAAAATATCTATTTAAAATATTATTAATAAATGTCAATGCAGGTGTATACCTAGGATTTTTATATTATTAGGGGCGAATTAAGTATTGTAAATGAAAGTTGGCATCATAACATGATACATATTATGCAATAGTATGTTAAATTATAATATATTGTTAATATTTTTTTACTTTTATAAAACTACAGGCTACAATATAGTTGTATTATTTGCACCAATCATCTAATTTTATTTTTCTAGACAATTTTTCAATAATAATTTGATTACTTTAACCTTACTAAGTAATTTTTAATAACATTGACAAAAATCCATTTATTAAGTTGACATTATACCCATATGGTGTTGTCTTGGTCTTATTAACCCATAACATAGCCTATTTCATACTCAGAATAATCAATGTTATTATGTTAAAAATATATTATAGTATGTTTAATGTCAAATTATAATAATAATACTATATAATCAAATTTAAAGGTAAAAATTGTAATACATTTTTTCTAAATTTTAAAATGCTTATAGCCTATGCTCTATTCAACTTAAGATATATAATCGGCTGCCAAGTTGTACACATAATGTATAGTAAATACTCGGTAGATTTTTAAAGGTGACACATGAGTATTGCTTAACAGCTATCTAATGAAAACTAGTCGCTGTTGAGTACACTTCTGAAGTTGAACAGAGTATAAATAATATTCTTATTTTTAAATTTGATATTTCTTATTAAATTAAAAATAATAGAGTACAACAGAATATTTTTAACACAGTAATTTACTATGTATCTATGTTATATATTTGTAAGACTGAGACCAATATTTCAACTTTTAAATACCTTAAAATCTCTACATATATTTTTAAATAGCATAATTTATACCTGATTTATACTTTGGTCGGTGGTCAATAATTTTTGATTAATATTTAAGTTAGTAATTTGGAAAATGATAAATATTTTAATAAATTGTGCTTGTTTGTACAATGTCACAATATATATATATATATGTATTAATGCAAGTTGAAATGCTTTATTATTGATTTTAAAATAATAATATTGTCCTACCAATAATCAGTACCAAGGTACTTTGGTATGTGGTTTTAACTTATGTGGTAATAAAAAATTATGAATATGAGTAGTGATTACATATTCGTAGTCTAATTTATTTGTTTACATATGTGTTAAATTTATTAGAATGAAGTATAAACTATTAATGTTTAATATTATCTGTTTTAGTTCCAATAAGCATCAAAATGAAATTTAAGAAAAACATTGTTCCGGCTGGTTGGCAAAGCGATGATGAGTATGATGAATTTGGCGATATTATTGAACATTCATCGTATCATGTTAAACCAGAAGCAGAAGATTTTGAATCAACATTGAAAAATGCTTGTATAAGAAATAACGTATCAGAAATCACCCGTGCCTTAAACTCGAAAACTGTTGATGTTAACAGTTATTTAAATAATAGTTGGACCGCTTTGATGTATGCAGCATTTAATGGATCTTTAGATGCTGTAACATATCTTTTACAGAATGGCGCTGATCCATTAATAGAGTATGACTGTCATAATGTTATAATGTGTGTATGTAATTGTGCTAGTGTTTCTAGTGAATTAGACTTATTAAATTGTCTAAAGCTTTTAGCAAATTTTGATGGTATTGACATCAATTCTAAAGATAGAACAGGATTCACTGCTCTTATGTATGCATGCTGCAATGGTTGGTTGCAATTGGTAGAATTTCTAGTCGACCATGGTGCAGACATAGAGTTGAAAGATTATCAATCTGGAGAGACGGCTTTGTTTTTTGCAGTACGTTATAACCGTGTTCATATTGTAAAATATCTATTATCAAAAGGAGCTGACAAAGATGTCGTTGACAAGAAATATCAGACAGTGTATAGAATAGCTGAAAATAAAAACATGGTTGCTATTTTAAAGTTATTAAATATAGATTATAAAAATGAACAGCTAGAAGTTTATTATTCAGAAGAAGAACATCCTTACTGGAATGAAGTTATGACAGAATTAGAAAATGGTTTTAGTCTAGACATCAAATCATTTTTAGAAACATTATCAATGGATATCTATGCAGACAATCTAATTTCCAATAATATAACTTTTAAAAATTTACTTACTGGAAGTAATGATCAATTTGTTGATATGGGGATCACTTTATCACCACATCGTAAGCTTTTGGCTACTGCACTTAAATGTTTTCATACATGGAATTGGTCTAATAATTCTTTATATGTTAAAAAAAGTGATATTAATACTGAAAGAATTGCCCAGACATTAGGGATAATAGTAAGACAATTGCATGTAATAGATGCTTCAATAAAGTACTTAGGGATGCATAGTTATGGTTTGGATCAACAGAAAGGTCAAGAAGCCATTAATAATTTGAAAAAAATCAGAACTATGGAGGATAAAATATTTAAAATATTAGACCAAAAAGCAAGAATAGGTCGAGTGGATTACACAGGGCATAAGACTAAGAATCAAAATTTGAAAACAAACGGAGATAAGTTGTTTGCTAGTGTTTTTGTTATTTTAGTATTATTGCGCATAATTTAAATTTATTTTTTCAATTTTGTATTTGATCGATTTAGAAAATATAAAATTTTGCTAATATTATAAATTTAATAAATGTAAAACTTACCATTTATTCATTGTTTTTTTCTCAGATTATAAAGTATAATTATGTATTTTAATTACATTTTATTATTTTTGCAGTTTTAAGGTAGTTTAAGTAAATTTATATCCAATTATATCCAATTGAAAGCTAGGCATGTTTACTATGCGAATCTAATTAATAATTGGTATTAATTGTGTGCAGTAATATCAGTCCATAGGTGCAACTAATATAATATTTTTAGGAGGGCTAAAATTGTTATGTACTAAAATGGACTGTAGAGGCTTTGTTCTACATCTCCAATAACCCAAATTCTAATTTTATTATTTTAAAAACAATTCAATATTTAAAAATGTATTAAATTATAATAAATATTTTTATTTTTATTTTTATTTTTATTTTATTGACTTTTTTTTTACTTTGAAATAATTTTTTGATTACTTAACGCTAACTTATTAAAAAATGTTTCTGTATTTATAATTTTATTATACACATTTAAAAAAAATTGATAACAGTTTTATTCCATATTTTCTAAGTCAATTGTATATCTTTTCATGGCTGAAAATGACCTATCATATGTAGCAGAAGCAATAGATATTGATATATTGTGTTGGCCACTTGATTAAGTTTGAAATATATGTTTGGATAGATTTATTATTTATGTTCATTTTCAAATCTTCTAAACTTTAATTAGCTGGTAAACAATTTTTATTTATTCATTTCTGTTTTCAAATTGTTAATTTATGATATTTCTGAAGTATTTTATTTAATATGTGAAATACAATTTTTTTTAAAGTATCATAAGAACACCGGTTTTTAAAATTAATTACCTCACGATCTATGATATGTATGTATGTATATTATTATTATCATTCTCAGGTGTACTTTAATTTCAGTTTATTAATTTATAATTTTATTTTTGATGTCTAGGTATGTTAAATAACTAATAAAGTACTTATACTGATTTAATTTAATTGGTTGACTCATTCATGTTTTAAATTTAAATAAAGTATTGAAAATGTAAATTACTTTAATATTTATTTATTATATTAGATAAAATATATATTTATGGCTGAAAATTGAAGATCATTTTCATTATCTTTTGAAAATTGTTCAATTTTTCCTTTAGATAATTAATGAAAAATCTAGAAGTGCTAATCATATTTTAATTTATTTTAACTACCTATACGACAATAATGTATCTAGTTATTGTGTTATTAAATTTATCATTTTTTTTATTTTCTATTTTTATTTTTAAACCATCGTATGGTAACATATTCGGGACATTACAAAATCTTATAGGACATTTTGCTTAGAACAACAAATGAAAAAAGTAGCATTACCTAAAATATACACTACCTAGTTGAAATAGAAAAAAATGACCCATATAATTTCTCGTATGCTGAAATTCATATTTCAACATTTAATTTAATAAAAATTTTATAATCGTATAAAAACATTAAAATACGATTAATAGTGTTTTAAATACCGCTATAATACCTATACTAGAAAGAAAACAGACAAACAATAGGAATCATTTTTGAAAACAATCATTGGACTCCAGTAATAATAAATAAAAAATTATCACCATTAACCTCACATAATATTATATGCATGACGCATGTACACTATAATACTCGATATTGATAGTATTATGAAACGCTCAAACCGATAGGTACCTTCTTAGACGAATATCACAATCGCTTAAATTTATCCATTCACAACAAAAAAATACATTCATTTGATAATTGTAACATAAAAAATTTGGTAGAAACAAAATAATGACCTAAGCAAAACACCGACTACTTGGTACATTCAGTTTTTCTTGGATTGTGAACATCTGTCGACATCCGAATCAGCATTAAAATCTCACGAATTTTCGAATCATCTTTATTGGGTCGAGGGTGGAGATGTAATTTTTTGCGAAGTAAGCGGAACCTATTTTAGAGAATATCGTTACAGACTAATGAATGAAAGCAAAGAAAAACTATTAGGTAGGCATAAACGAACAAATTCTCATAAAATGAATATTTGTAAAACTAACTAATCTGAAAAAAATTTTAACGAAACGTTAAATTACAATAATGCACCGTATACATAAACTACTGACAAACAAAGCACAAGCAAATTAGAGTTCGATTTAAATCCGAAACTAACACTACCATGACAGATAAAATTAAAACTAATTTTAAATACGTGTACAGGTTGCTTTGCTAAACATTCAATGGACTTAGGGTAATTAAGAGCGATAGATGTAAGAGATATAACAATACCAACAATAATGAATTTACCATCATATGGATTAGTATTGATGGAACAAAATGAACTAGAAAGATAAAATAATGGACTAATCGGACTATTAAAAGTCGATTTAAAAATTCCATAATCCATCTATTTCCTCGTATCGCCAAGTCCGGAATTTTTAGTAAACAGAGCAAATGGTTTAAACCGATTATTAGTGATCTATTATAGATAATTAAATAAACAAGTACCACTTAAGATTTTTCCAATAACTCATATGAAAACTGTTTTCGATTGTTTAGAAGGGGTTAAGTTTTTAATATGATGGACATGCAAAAAGGATTTTTGAATATTTTATTAACACATTGGAGACTAACTACTTTTATTTTGTTATTGCGTTTGAGACGAGCGCCGTTTCTAACGCGGTACTTGCTTGCACATCTAAAAGGACGAGCACCGTGTTTAGAACGGTATGTACAAAAAATCGTTTAAGTATATCAATATTTTATTCATATTAAGTTCTAACATAAATTATATTGAATCGATATTAAATATCGATACTTTTCCGATTATTTTATTTTATTGTCCTATACTCCTATAGGCTATAATTGTACCTATAATGAACATGTCACATGCATGTTCACGCTGCCAATTGTACAATATTCTGTTAATTATAAAATTATAAATATAACGTGTTGTACCTATACAGTATTCAGAAAGAAAATATGAAATCAAAAAAAAAAAAAAAAAATGATATATTATACCATTTTTATATTAGTTCTATGACCTATGCCTAGATGTATTTATAATAATGAAAATAGCAATATAAATCATAATATCTCGGACGAATTTTTGTTTTGTTCGTTTAAACGCCTTAAACTGTTGAAATAACGCGTATATAACTATTATTGGTTTTTACAGTAGGTATGATATTTATTCTTGGACTAATTTTTAGATCTAAACTCGGAGAATTTGACTAAAAAAAAAAAAAAAAAAATTTAATCAAATTATTCAATAACGAGTAAACTACTAGAGAAAATGAAATAAAATAAACCGTCTTAAAAAGAAAATGATTGGTGGGAAATGACCGTCTGTATGTATTTTACACACATATCGGGTTAAAGGCGGCGCTCATCTCCAATGTGTAAGAACGACAGATAGGCATAAACTACCATTTGCAATATCATTTGGGTTGTGCGATTGGACACAGTTTCTATCTAGTTATAATAATTCACCACGACAGTTTCAAAATTAGTAGTAAAAGTTCTTGCTGGATTGCTTTAGGTTGGAACTATAACAATAAAAACTATATTAAAAAAAAAAAAAAAAAATGTAAGGTTCAGCTTTCAACACTTTTCTGCACGTGTCAATTTTAAAGAAAAACTTGGAATATTCAAATTCTATGAATTGTTCAAAAGCAAGATAACATTTTATGTTTTTTTTTTCTTTTTTGAGAGTGAATTGACAAACCAATAATGTAACACATTATCATACTAATTTTGAAATATAAAAGTGGACGAAGAAAAATCAATTATAGTGTGTAATAGTAATACAATATTTTATATTTAACTATTTAACTGATCGTTTTCTCGACCGCGTTACACTTTTCAAGCCAGTGATATGTATTGATATTAAATTTTTTAATTATTAGCTCGGTATACTAAATAAAAGGTTAGGTTAGCTATTAGTAATTTTACACTTATATTAGGTATATTATTTTTTTGTGAAAAATGTTAATTAATATTTTCTTAGAAAAAAATGTTATCGTATAATATAATAATTAATAATCACAGAAACAAATATTGTAATGCCGATGAATATAGGGCACTTAAGACACTTTATTTTTAAGAATCTTCCCAAACATTTAGAGAGGGTACTCCATAAATATGTTCCGCATAATCATCGGCAAATATACGGCTTAATATTATAATTGATTTCTAATTTTTAAATAAAATATAAATCTAACTAAATAATCATATCTTCTGCATAATTATATTTACATTGAATTCCAAATTCATGCGTTTTGGCTTAAAATGTAATGAGGTACCTATAGGAATCGACTATTAGTAGGATAGGATGTACTCGATATGTAGAATGAGCGATGAGTAGAGTTAGGATTTATATGCAATAAAAAATTGTCAAATATTTATTTGGTTCATTAAAATAATATCATAGAATATGCAATTAAAATTAAATAGGTACGCCAAAAAATATGAAATGTACACTTAAAAATAAAATTAAAAATAACACATTTTAAAATTAATAAAATATTATTCTTAACTATTTACACTATTCAAATGCATTACATGAAGCATTTACTAATAAAACTGAACGGTCTTCTTTTAGATTTTAATATGTTCTTATAGGTGTTTTTTGAATTTTATTGTATCAATACATACTGGTCACAATAAAAATTTCTCGTAACGAAATATACCATAAACCGTACATTTTTTTGTGTTTCTATAGCCGAAATGTGCAATAATATTAATTTTATTCAAAATATGAAATAATGTGCATTTTGTCCAAAATATGTAAAAATATATAAAATAAAAACACCACCATTTACCTATTTATAAGATGGACATTACTGACTAAAGCAATAATCAGAAGTTGCAAAAACACACTGTTGCGTACAAATTCTAGCTCTATAGTTATGAATATTTTGGATGAATATGTGTCTTATAATAATCTCACTGTATGTAAAAGACGGAAAATAAAATCGGAATTTCAGAAGATCTCACGGGTTTGCGTATTTAGCACTTGATGATTATATTATACCTGTGTATTATGATGTGTCGGTGGTATTTAGAGTGATTCACCAAGTAAGATTAGTCCCGTTGTCTTATTCAATAATGGAAATTGCAATTATTCAAAATTTGATTTTTATAACTTTTAAAGATATTTAAAAATTAAAGACTATATTTTCAAACTATTGTGATTTTTCGTATTACTTAAGAAGTGTCCTGCGGAAATACAAATTTTAAATGACAACCTCCTTTGAAACTAAATTATTCAGCAGATAATTTTTTTTTAAATATATCAGTATCAAAATTCTAAAGAGTAGTTTTTGAGATATTTGACTTTGTGTGATAAGTCCATTATAACAAGTTTAGAAAATATGGGGCTATAAATAGTATCAGGGAAAGATACCTACGAACTTTATATTATTCAATTAATTCAATTAATAATTAAAATTACGAATATCCACGTATAAATGTGTACCTATATATTATATATATAATATGCTTATTATAGATTTATAGAAAAATATGTTTATTAGATACAACTTAATTACGTGTTTTTCGTTATCTTTTATAGAGTTTATTGAGATTTAGGTATTTTTCTCTTTGTACGTTTTCTTGTAAAATATCAAAAACAAGTACAAAAATAAAATTACGTCGAGTATCATGTATATGGCGAATAGTCGTGGAAATTCACAATCGTAAAAAAAAAGGCCCATACCATAGACAATGCCTAATATGAATTGAATCTGTAAATCAAAATGATACATATTATTATTCGCTAAACTACCTATCTATAGATTATTAACTTTAATAGGCGCAAATCGTTGATAACTGATAAGTATGAAAAAATTGTGAACTATATTATACAATAATATTGTGTTAATTAATTGTTATTAATTGTTATTTTTTTTTTATACGGAATTTCTACCTACGCATTAATACACGTAGGTAGGTGACCTATGAATATTTAAATCGTATATAATGTTGTATATTATTATATAGTTGTATATAATGAGATAGGTATGTATCTACTACGACGATTTGCACCTACAAGTATACATGGTTATTAGTCGTATATCACTGAATGTTTTTACTTACAATTTGTAAACGGGTTAGGTATTTTTTCCACCACAGATATTTTTGTATTTGAGGACCAAAAGCAGACAGGAAATAATAGCTGTACATTATTGTATGTATGAATGCGTTAAGAATACCACAAACAACCCCTTGTTGACCTGTGTAAACATAATATATATGTTATTTTGTTGTTATTACAGTGAGTATAGTGACAGTCATGTAAGTACCAGCTGGATTATACTATACCTATCTATTCGTTAGTTTTTTACGTGTAACTGTGTAAGCCGGTATAAAAACCGCATTTTTAAACTTGAGCTTATAGAGCTCAGTTTATTTCTATAACTGCGTTTAAACTTAACACAGTTAACAATAATAGTATAATAACTAATAATAAGTTCATATATTTCAATATACATATTTATCAAATTTGGTTTATCTTTATATTTTTAATCCAACATCGTTTATTTTTCAAAAATTCTAGATTGATCATGGTTATTCCAGAACGTGCCATTATCTTTAATGTATAGACTATAACTGCGTTAATCAGTTTAAACATCATATTAATGTTAAATAGAGGCTTTCCTTGATTATTACGATAAGGTTTAGAAAGTTCTAAATAGTTTTCAAATTACTGTGCAAATTGGTATTTCTTTAGTTTATGATAATAAAAATCTCATTTTTGATGGTAATAAGTAGGTTTCATATTTAATATTGTTACTTCTATTTGGTTTCCAAATTTCCAATCACTTCAAATTAAAAATTTACTTGATAGGTAGGTTACACATTAGGCGGAAAGTTCGCCTAGAATGTAAAGGTCTTTAATTAAAAATCATAATTCTATTTTATTTGGTCAAATAATTTTATTATTATTATTTATTAGAAATAAATAGGTCTTGTTAGTTCATATAAGATGTTATATAATACAGTATAACTCGTTAATAATGACATCAGTCCTATAAAGTATATACATACAGACATGGTTTAATTATCTAATCTAAAATTAAAGGGTCTGATAAAACAATTATGTCTTGTATACTAAGTAATAATTTGTATCGATTGTTATGATTCATAATTTATGAATCATAAATTATAAAATTATATCTGGTTGTTATTACTTATTTTTTCTGGTATTTTAAACGTCTATAACAGGAGCGGCCAAACAGTCGATCGCAAACAATTTTAAAGTCGATCGTGCTAGAATTTATTTTTAGGTTGCGCTCATGAAAATTAATTATGGTGGTATAGTCACTTAATAATAATAAAAACTTTTTTATCGAAGTCGATCCTCAAAGGTGAAATATATTTTTAGTAGATCGTGGTCGAAAAAAGTTTGACCGTCCCTGGTCTATAACATTATAAAAGATTTCTACTGTTTAAAAATTCATAAGGTTCCAAATTTCAAAATAATATAATATTACGCATAACATTTTAAGGCTTACTTTTTATAAATCTCAAGAATGTCCAAGCAGTGATGACCATATTTACATGATGATAAACGTGTAAAAATGAAACATGAGATTGTTTTTTCCTCAACACAAAGAATACCTAAAATCAAACATAATATATATTACACAAATCATTTTTAAAGAATCTATAGAGGTTATTTTCTAATATAGGTAGTTCGTTTGTATTTGTATATACTTATAAACAGTTACAGAAGTATATTAATAATAATAATGACTATACTAAAATATGAAATTTGTAATTTATTTCTTACAATAATACACATAAATATAGAAACTAAAATTTGTTTTTTTGTTTTTTTGAATAAATTTGATTATGAGGTGATTTATTATAAAGGTATGAATGACATTATTTTAGTTTATAACTTAAAAAAGTACTTACAGTATCCAGAAGATCAAATATTTTTGATATAAAATAATGCCACGACTGTATATAGAACTGAAAATAATATATGTTTACTCATTATACAAGTAATTATTTTAAATTGACAGTTAAAAATTAAAATTATGATAAGCATCATATTATTTTAATTTAACTGAAATAAAATATAATATAAGTATAGATATTATAATTATTTTTATGATAATTCATAATGTATATCTAATTTTAAATTTAAACATTAGGTATGAATAAAGAAAATTAATTATCTATAATTTGGATTTTTATTATCAATATCATAATTTATTTGATTTCATATTATTTTTCATACCATATTTCTAAAATGATGATTACTTTCACTTTCAACTGGATTACATACATTGACTATTAGATATGTGTATATGCCGGGTGCAACAATTATCTGTAATTTAAATTAAAAATAAGTTTATAAGTATTAGTTAAATCAAATATATTTTGACTGTATATTTTAATTTGCTTTAAAACAATATACAATCAACGTAAATGGGTTTCAATGATGCGAGCGTAACATAATACATTTTAGAATTATTAGATTCTAAATGGTTTTGGGTTTTTAGTATCTGCCAAAAGTTTTAAGCTAATTTATAAGGATATTTTACCATATCGCATAGTCGGGAACTCAAAAATGTGTATGTCTAGTTATGAATAAAAAAAAAAAAAAAAATGTAAATTGTTAAGATGATTTGATGCTGACCGCTTTTTAAGGAGTTCAATTTTAAGGCAATTTTCAAAGTGTATTCTTGTTATGAGTATCTAATACCTATGTATGTATATTATGACATAGTGTGACTGTAGCTTGTAGGTATAGTTGAATTATAAAGTGCAGCGAATCTTCACGTACATGTACATGTCATCACTCACCAATCAGTGTTGACAAGTAATATTTTTCACTTATAAGTATGTTTCTACTTTTAGTTCATCATACCGGCAATATTTATAATGTTATTTGAAATGCGAATACATTTGAGCTTGTTATGAGGCTTAATTAATTTCAACCACTATAGTTTTTTTGAAACGATGAACAAAATTTCGTCAAAGAAAGAAATGTTTGGTAGGAGTCGCCTCAATTTAACATCATAAATATATGTATAAATTAAGTTAACCTAAATTTATTTTAAGTCAGTGGGATTATCTTCGATAATTTAATAAAATATAAAGATTCAATGAGTACCTATTTGAATAATATCATTTTTTACTTAATACTTAACAAGTATAAATGTATAATCTCGACAGACTACGTATAGATCACTCAAAGATGGACATCTTATGTGCAGGAAGAACTTGTAATGTGCTAAACCTGCGGAGAACCTCTCACAGTCAAGCACCTCCTTGTCCATTGTTTGTAATCATATAAATACCAAAAAATGTCTAGAATTGCCCGAAAACCTCTTCAAAGCCCTCAGTCCAATCCATGACAACACCAATAAAATAATCGCATTTCTAAAGCAAATTGATATGTACAACCTAATTTAAGGAACCATTGTATTACTATATTATGTAACTAAATACTTTCATTTTTTGTTGAAAGTTAATAACCTTAGAAATTGAAGCTGTACCATGAATAAAGAAATAAAAAATGTATAACCTATACATAATTTAGTAATTATATTTATAATTTTAATATCACCGGTATCACGTACAATATTTATGATTATGGGAAACGGAAATACTTGACATCAATTATATGACGAACGTAAACATTAAAACCAATAATTAATTAATCTAATTTATTTGCTTTATCGCACTTTATAAGGTATTATTAGTTAATAATTTAATAGGTATTACTTTATGAATTAAGCGTAGTGATGTAATAAAGAATTTGGTTTATTTTAGGGGAGGGGGAGACAGTTATGTATTTTCAGTGAAATCTGTAAATCTCATACAATTCTAACAATCTAAAAAGACATTTTACGATGAGAAATATAATTTTTTAAGAGAATATCAGGATATATTCTCTTTAAGATCTATACATAACAGAATAAACGCATTCACGTAAAATCGATTTTCACCATTAGTAATCTTAGAGTAACATTAGGCGGTACTTATTGTTAAAATTATCGAGAATAGTATGTTTGAGATTTCGGTTTGATTTATATAGGTTTCATATTTTATTTAAAAATAAATATTACATTATTTCGAGACAATATTTAGATGAATAAATATATCAAACCTTTAAAAATATTACTCTTTACAATTTTTGTACTGAGTGAAATTACTTTCAGATTATAAAAATATATTACGACAATTATTTTTCATGAATTACATTTAGTCTATGTTGCACGTAGTTTAGAAAGAGAAAACAAATAATTCGCCGATATAATTTTAAATTATAGTCAATTATGAATTACAGATTATTATAAAATATCTAAGACTATCTCAGAATAGTTTATTATCAAATAGTTTTAAAAAATTAGATCCAATTTACTTAGTTTTTGGAATTTGGAAATATAATATTTAAAATTTTTGGTATTAACTTAGATGTCCCTATTAACATTCATTATTGAATATAGTTGTTTGCGGATGTACTACAGCGATAAAAAACAGTAAGCCATATTTAAGTAAGGGAAATAAAATAATACAATCTAAGTTGACAGTTATCAGTTTGATCGCCACATTATATAATACAATGTTGTATAATTTGCCACAAGAATATTACATAATTTACATTTAATTATTTAGAAGTAAATTAATACTATATTTTAATTATTTAGTGATAAAGATCATAATTTTTTTTTTGTTTTGAAAATATTTTATAATTGAATTGTTATTAATTATTATCAAATTTATAACAGTAAAAAAAAAGTTTTAGGGGTGAATCTATCATCTATATCCGAGCCTTTAATTATACTACTGGTTAAATAGTGACCTAAGCGACTGAGCAAAACTTTCGACATAAATTGAATGTTGAGAAAAAGCGATTTTAAACGTACATTGTATATACCATAAATATTACGTTTAAAATATATTAAACTTACCTTTGATACTATGAATAAGTTATACATGGCTTGTAAAATATTATAAACCATCATAATACGTTTTATTTTAAATGGTTCACGATTTTCCATCATCTTTGGGCCTATTTTTAGTACAAATAACAAATAAACTATCAGAATTGATAAAATTGGCCATGGTGTACTCATAAGCATCCATGAATCGATTTGTTTATCTATAAAATAAAATATTATTCAACATTACAAGCACGAGCTAAAATATATCTTAGTAGTGCCTAATTATAGGTAGGATTTTATCTATTATTGTAACATTACATTTTGTAAGTAGGTAAATAAGGTAAATACCAATCAAAATGTTGATAATTTTTTTAGATTATAAAAAAAAAAAAAATATCTAAAATTAAATATAATTTAATACGTTATTGTAGGTATCTGTATAGTATTATAATTGTACTAACCGAATTTCAATTCTTGATTTAATAAGTTTAAAAATTGATGGTGCGTGTTATTAATGAAATTGCTCAAATTCACACTAGTCATATTTTTGATTGATTTGATATATTGAGGATTCACTAAAATAAAATAAAAATATAATTAAAATAGTTTGTAATATTAATTGTACCTATAGCTATATATTTCATACAAGATATATTTAAATAAAATAATATACTTAAAATAATTTTTTATATTAAAATATATGTATTAAAAACTGGTTGAAATTAATACTTAGTAAAATTTTTAAATATTTGGGTAAGAAAAGCTAATAATTTACATCGTGTATTGCTAAAATACAAATATGTTTTGGGTAGGCAATAGGCTCATAATAATATTACTCTGAATAAAGAAAAAACGAATTTAATTATCTAGTGAGACTATTTTATAATTAATTATAAACTACAATGTTTGTGGTTTTAAAATGTTAAATAAAGCAGGTAAGTATTCTTAAACTAAACTGGATAATATACTTAATAATAAATATTCTATTTTTATAAAATTCATTACCTAAAATTTCATGCGAAGATCTGATGTTTAATTTTATTTAAAACTATATAAGTCTTATAATACAAATTAAGTCAAATATAGTATTTTTACGTCTTCACTATTGAGTTCTCAATCATTTTTGTAGCCTCGTTGATTCTTCTACTTTTAAATAAATATAACTGAAAAATAATTTAGTAATTAAAAATTAAGATTAGTATGTACTCGTGAGTGGCTACTAAAGAACTAATGTTAAACATTTTCAACATGGACGATTTAAAAAAAAGTTAAGGTTCTTATTTGAAAAGTGAAATTTAAATAAATATATTACCTAATGTTTATTTAATAACATAGTTCCATAGAATTCGTGTGATGGTATCAGAAACAGACAATAATAGACTTGAAAATAGATCTCGATTTTACTTTAGGTATCCCACTCTGAGGTACTTCCAAGGTAAACAACAATAACAACTTATACACCAAACAAATGTTGTTGAGAGCAGAGTAGGTACAGTCTTACAAAGATAACGAAAAACCCTTATTTTTTTTTTGTAAGTAGGTAGGTAGTCTTCACACGTCATGTCAGAGAAAAAGCCAAGGAATTTCCTTGTTTAATTTTAAACTGTTTTAAATAAATACTTTTTGCTAAATAATGAATTTTTAAGCGTAAAATCATGCATGATGGCTTATTTACAAATAGTATTTATTTATTAAAGGGTTATTTTAAGAGTAATACATTTTATTTTATAAATGTGATGCTCTAATGCTTCAATTTGTTTGAACTATATCAATTTAAAATGATTATACCAATAACTTTAATATATTTATAAATACCAATAAAACACAATATATTTGTATTATATATATTGTTATAGTAGATAAGTATTTACTTAATTAGTTTCCCTATCAAATAATAATTATAAAATTAGTTGTTCATATTAACATGAATACGTTTTTAATTTTAAAAATGTTAGTATAATGTTGTTTTTTTTTCTCTTTAAATTATACAATTTTTTAATTTTTTCTACGGAATCGTAATTAATATGTGAATTAAAATGTATTAAACAAAGTAGATACGTACGTACATAGGTCTAAGATCATTATTTTTTTTATGCAAGAACACTTTATTGTGGAGTGTGGTATAATACAGATAAATTATACAATATTTTACAAATACCTATGGGAAATATCTTTTTAACAAGAAAATGCATAACTTTGATCTACGATTCTTGTGAATAGTGTATTAAATACTTAACTCGGTTGTTTTATTTTTCAATTGTACATTTATATGTTTATATTTCCGACTGGTTAAATCTATTGATGATTTTCGTTGTCATAATTTTAGTTTTTGTGTTTCTAGTTGCATCGTATAATATTTTGCTATGTGTTTACATAATATTGTGTCATGGGATACAATATGGATTAAAACAATTAAATGTATTTTGTACAATGTCTATCGTTTATTAAAAGAAATATTTATTTTATTTTATTTTTTATAGAAAGTTATTGTCAGTTTAGAAAATATTGCATTGTATAAGGCTGTTTATCATTAAATGTTTAAAATGTAATTAAACAATGTCTCGACTCTTAAATACTCTATTGTAAACAAACACAAAAATCACTTATTTCACCATTATTATCATAAAACACTTATTAATGATTAATGAAAAATCCTTGAAATATTTTGTTTTCCTTAATGTTTGGTTAATTTAAAATATTTATTTTTAAATATTATTGTGATAGTCAATTTGCTTAACAAAACTAAATTGTAATAATTATAATAATTAGGACTAAAAATACCCTTAGATATTAATTGAGAAATGGTTAACGTTAAATTTTAGGTCTCAATGATGGTCTGACTGTAACAAATTTGTGGATAAAACAAAAGAGCAGCATTTAGAGACAGGTGCATCTGTAAATGATTTATTCTGTTGTACTTGCAATTATATTATCTTAGCACTGTAATAATAAATAAATATTAAGTTATTAATAATAACAGTCATAACTAATGAAATTCTTAGATACTTTTACCATAGCCCATAGGCGAATAATAAACATACCTATAGGTTTTTTTTTAAATTTCATTAACTTAAAACGGCATTTTACTCTTCCTTTCTCGCTTAGGAGTATTTTAAAAGTAATATAATTAAGTTTTAAAATATTTATACTGTCAAATAAATTATTGTATTGAATGGAAAAACATATTATTATTTATTATTTAACTTAATGATATGATATATTAAGCGCAGGTAGATATTTTTGATATAGGTGTAATTTAATTATAGTTTAGCTGGATTTTAAACAACTTTTAAATTAGGTATCCAAAATACATCTAGAAAACCTTTTTTAGACCACTTTTAGAAAAATAAGATACTTACTCACTAGAAAACCAGATTGATAATAGTTGTTCATATCAATTTATGTTAGAAAAATGTACCAAATAGCAATCCTTTATGGAAAAAGTTTAGGGCGAAACGGTGTAGAAACATTATACTATTGCTCAAGTTAAAAACATTCAGATGGTTTAACTTTTCAAGCTCAATGTATATATGTATAGTTTATTTAAATAGTTAAACAAATGAGTTAATAATGAGCAGTAAATATTAACATATACCTTTATAAGATTACTAATTAGATTAGGTCACAAGATGGAGTATAGAACCATATTTGTGTTGGAATGTTATAACATTGTTAAATTTGCAAATAATAAAAAACTAATTTATGAACTACCATTAAATTGTGCAATATTTAAGATTCTAATATTTTGAGATCATTTGAAAACAAATTATATATATTTGTATTATTTATGTATTACCTATTTATTATATTTATTAAAATGCTCAAAATTATTCATACATATTTTTAAAACTTATCATTTTTATAACATTTACTCCTTTAATGTAATTATGTGTACATTTAAAAAGTAAATGTTTAATTTTATATAATATTAATAGTATGATAAAATAAATTTTACTTTACTATGGTTATGAAAAAAATATATACAAGAGTATAAATTAAATGATTTACTGTACAGTAAAAACTTTTTATTTAAAATAAGTATTATAATTTTTTAAAAATTTTTGTTCATAGGTATGTTGCGTCCCTTATGTCAACGTCGATTCATATATCAACGTAGAAATAGAAATACTAATGTTTGCAAGTTAAAAGATTAAGTCTTTATTTAATACAATTAACTCATACAAGAATACAATTTTATAAGCACAAGATGGAGTGAGTGGTGTTACGACCTGCCTCTGAGCGTCTCGAATATCCCTAACCGTCTGCAGAGCTCTTACCCCGGTCTCCCTTATATATGGTTAACCGTCAAGAGTGGTGACTGGGGAGGTGGCGACTTCCGATGACCTAAAGGAGCTTTCTAAATTAAATGTATTATTCAGTTGGGTGCCTTTCCTGCGATTTCATCGATTCTAAGAAATCCAAGACGTGTGATATAGTCTTAATTGTTTTATTGAATAACACGATATGCAGGTGTTAGCCATAGCCGTTCGATACTACACTGTTTGAATATGTTATTCCATCGGTATACACATCACCTTTCCGTATAATATATGTGTTGAAATAACATGGTATGTAACAGGTACATTTAAATTATTGAAATAAGCTACACTTCTAAGAAATAAATATAGTATTGTGTACATACTACTTATATCTATCTTATTTTTTAAGTATTTATTTTTTTTTGAAAAACTAAATACTTTAAGTTTCATAGTTTAAAGGAGAATATTTTTTGAAAATGTTTATGTATAAAAATTGAATTTTGAATGAGTAGGTAGTTAATCGGTTTAAAGTATTTTAAATATGGTTGAGTAGATGAGTAAATCAATATTTTTTGAGATACCCACGTGTTATTTGACTTATTTATAAACTTTTAAAATAAGAACAGTAAAAAAATTAAAATATTATTATGATAAAAAATATAATAGTTTTTATATAAATATCATTTTTGAATGACTTTAAAATATGTAAAATAAATATTTTAAAAGCATTAATATTTTTTCAAATAATGAGAGTATTACTATATTATAAACATCTTTTTTAGATTATGAGTAAAGTTTACAATCCACAAGTAAAGCATATCCAAATATTGTTATTTTCAATTTTACAATTTTAAATTTTAATGTTTTTAATAACGTTCAACCATAATTTGTAGGCAGTTTAAATGAATAATAGCTTAGATTTAGGCATTTAAAGGGACTTATTATTAATAACTACTTTTTTAATTAACTACTTAGATTTCAACAGTTTTTTAGTTGAGAAAAAATTATGTCATCTATATTGTATTATAATAATTAATATTGTGTTTTGAAAATTAATATTTACTATAGATATTGTATAAAAATGTGAACAATAAATTATTAACTGTTTATATAGTTACAGATTGATAAATTATTCAAATTAAAAAAAAAAAAATTACCAAAATTCATATAATTTTGAGTGTCTTACCTTATATAATAAAAATAGTTTGATTGGAAGTTGTTAAGTTCGTTGTACAGCTGTTAAGTTAATCAATAAATGGAAAAAATATTTCACAAAAATTTATTACGCACACACTCATATATATATATATTATATATTAGCATCATAGTATAATATTCTATCGATGTAATATAAGCACTCAATTTATGCATCATTATAAGAATGTAACTAAGCGATATGGTATTGCTGGGTTTACTTTATAATGAAATAGATACAACAGCTGTACAATTAAATTTGCATTTTATACAGGGTCAGAGACCGTTGATATAATTTATTATTGTTTATTACCATTAGAAATGCTACCACGATAGAACCTACTAATTCAGTTACTTAAAAGTTTACGTACAAATATTGGCGAGTCGTATGATTCGAAAAATAGGGCTAAATTAGTTTGAAGCCACATAAACTTAAAAATCAGACGTTACAACTTATAATTAGGGTTAAGGACATAAACGTTTACATCCTTTTCAATAATCATCCTAAACATAGTTAAATAGTGTAGAAATTTGTTTCAAAGAACTAGAAATTTAAAGCAATTATTTTTATTTTGCACGTTCAGCTCTTTTTTTACTCTAAAAGTGCATATTTTGTTATATTTGTATTTTAAGTTCATATTTCAAATATTTTATTTAAAATAGCCTAAAACAATATGTGACATAGAGAATAATATTTTATGTATACACTATACTACAATATTTAATTTATGATTTTTCTATAAATTGGAAAAAAAATAGATCAAAATGAATCAATTTAAGTTATTGAATAATTTATCTACCACGTGTTTTCCTAATTATTTGTGTGTTGTGAAAAGCATAAAATTGGTCGATAAAAAATACGCTGAATACAGTCAGTTGATGTAAATAATTCATCTGTTAGTATCATACGTGTTTTCGTCTCGCGTTAATAAAGTTAGTTTAATATTCTAAACTAGGTATAGTATTTTTTTTTTGTGAAAATGAAATTAAACAATTTCTAGTTAATAATATATAAATTTGTAATTTTTGGTTTTTTAATTCAAAAATAAAATATTTTTAAGAGCATGTTTTAGCATTTTTTCATTTTTTTTTAGAGCATACATGGTAATTTTTAATGCATAAATGCATGCATATTTTAAGGTTTTTTTAGAGCATGAAGTTCCTAACCTTATTTATAAAAAATATGCTTAGATCAAATTATAAATATTAACTATGCGTTTTTTTATCTACTGGTATCTATACTATTAAATAAAAGGTTAAATTATTTCTAAATTACAATTATTCTACACAAAGATTTTAGCCAATTATTATTTTTTGTAAGCACTATGAAATAAAGTATTATATTTTCTCAATTTCTTATCGATCTTTCTTATTTTGACATTGATTACATTTATGCATTGGTGTACATTAGTATTTCTACAAGTAAACAATAAGAATACATTTATTTTATCAAGACTTTATTCAAAAACCTTGAGCGTATTGATTCAAAAATGGAAGTATAATGTTTTTTACAGTATAAATGAGTTACCTAATTTTAAGATAGATATAGGCATAGTCATATGTAGTTAAATAAGGATCGATCTTAATATTGATCAGAGCAAATAAATCAAAATTTACTTTGTTGATTATCTATTTGCCTCATTAATATCTAAAATATAGAAAGATATGACTTAAACTGTTACAGTTGATTGGATTTTGTTTATCAAGAATACCAAGTCTGCAGATTATATAAATATTATTGCGTAAGCAAAGGACTAATCCAGAATAAACCTATTTCTATGAATAACTAAAATAAAATAATTTATCCGGTATAGTATAACACGACGTTATGTAAATAGTTTGTAGTATTATATTCTAATGTGATAGTGGTAAAATTAAAACTTGTTATTTTTTAAGCTATCATATTATTATAATAGAATCTGATAAAAAAAATGCATACCATTAAATTATGCATTAAAGGTCATATATAAATTACGTAAGTAGCAAAGCTATATTTCTTATACTAGGCTTTCAATGCTTCGGCTTTGTATGGAATTTTTTACTACAAAACAATAGGTACTATTAGTTTTGTTTGTTTTATTCATTCAACAGGTGGAAAAAATTATGGACTTTTAAAAAAATTATTAATTTTCTCATATAAGCAGCGTAGGTTGATTTTAATTAAAATATCAGATGTGTTAAGTATGTTTACACCTTTTTATTTATCTAAATATTTTGTACCAAATAAATAAATATTATTCCAAAAGTTATGTTTTCATTGATATTCGTTGTTTGAATTATAGATTTAATGTAACTTTAATTTTTTTTTTGTAAGAATATATTACAATATATTATAATGCAAAAGTAATTTTTTATTCTTTACATTTTAGCGTTTTTTTTTTTTTTTTATTATGTATCTACATTTTTTATCCTCAAGTTTAATGGTTTGGTTTTTTTTATCTTTTATGTCGGCACTATTACTTACATTTTTTTCCCTACAAACTTAATCAGACCTTTTTCACTAAAGGGTGGTTCCTGTTAGTTAGATGGATCTAGTTTGTTCTTTAAGTGGTCAAAAGGAAAATTCACATAACTTTTCAAAATAATCGGAAAATAAAATTCTCATAAACGGGAATATTTATGGATCACCAGTTTACGACAAGAACGATTTTATTTTTATTATTATCATCATTATTATTAAATCTTCAGTGGCACGGATTATTGGGTGAACAAGGTTATATTATAATTTTATTGCAATTATACGAACTATTAATAATAATGTTTTATAAGTTTTATTATAAAATATACACATTAATATTAGGTACATATATTTTAAATTTAGTTTTGCAGTTAGTGGTGGTAATTATTAATTTGATAGTAGTTGAAATTGATAGAGTTTTTTAGTGTAGTTAAAAACTGAATAACTCTTTACTAACGTTACAATTTTCACCAACTATTTATTAATTACTAATAGTAATCTATAAAATATCTTCAGGAATAGAAGCTGACACTATATTTGCTTAAAATCGTTTTTTGCTACCTACCTATGCAATAATTTATTATTTAGTTCAAATTTAGCATACATATTATACCGACTTATTAAAATAACAATATACACCTAAGACTTGAATTAATATTTCATTATTGTTTTATTGTATCAATGTACATTTACATATTTTATTTTGATTTGTAGAATCTATGACCATATATTCAGTATTTTTTTAGAGAAAAATATAGGTCAGAGTTTAATTAATTTGTCACCTATTTTAAATAGGAAATACTAATATATTGTAAGTATTAATTAGAATTGTAAATAAACATATAGAATAATTACATTATATTATTAAATTGTTTTGCAAATAATATAATGTTTAGGTTCATCTTAAGTGTTGAGGATAAAATTGAATTAGGTAATTTATCGAGACAGATAATATTTTTAATGAAATTTGAAGTTAACATGATTAAATATAATATAAAACTATTGCAATTGGAATATAAATTGCTTGATTGAAATGAACATAATAAACAATTCTTGATTATAAACATTAAATCATTTCAATTTAATTGAATGCTTTCATTAAATATCTGAAAGAATAAATAACAAATCATGTATATATCTAAGATAGGTACCTAAAAATGATGCTAAATATTTTTAAGTTTTAAATTTAATTATAGAAATCAGAGTTTTGGTAAATTTATAGTATGCAATCAATTTAAAAAATAGGAGAATAGGTAATCATCTTGAGTAGTTAGGTATCAAGTGTAAATTTTTACACTACTTTGGTAAATTCATAATATGCAATCTATTTAAAAAAGAGGAAAGTGGGTAATCGTCTTTAGTAGCTAGGTGTCGAGTGTACCTTGTCATTGAGTAAGTCACGATAATGCAGTATAGGTATGTGTTAAATTTTAGTTTAATGATAAGTCGTTGTACATGAAAAACTACCTTGATTGAAGATGGTCTGGCGGTCTTTATTACTAAGTATATTTTATGATATATTTACACTGAAATTATAGTAATTTATTGGTAATATGGTAGGTTGAATTAATTGTTGCCCAAAAACATTGTTATTATTATATAATTAAAATTACAATTTTTAACAGTGTGTTTTTATATCGTATAATTTTAAAGTTATTCATTTTTAATTCAATTTTTACTTACAGTTGAATGAAAATAGTGTGAATAAGTTCATGGTATAGACTATAGGCAATAAGTTAAAATTAAGCTAAATATTATATAAAATTATCGTGTACATAAAAAATAAATTTAAAAGTTGTAAGATTTATCGCATTATATTATATTTTAAAATTATAACAATACAACTAAAAAATTATATTTAGTAATTATTCTTCGTTTAAACATTAAATTTTATCAACATGTATTAAAGAATTGCGTTTAAATATATTTTTTATAAATGTTTAGGTTTCAATATAAAACATTTATGAGGAACCTCGTATTAAATTTTTTTAATTTTAGCAATAAAGTTAAACATTTTATAAATTTTGTAACTAAAATATAATTTACAAACTGTTGTGATTTGATGAATTTTTTTCAAATTATGAACTTAAATTGCTTTTATAAATTTATAGTGTTTACGTGTTTTAAACATTTTTAAATTAAAAAATAGTGTTTTATTAAATTTTAAAATTATTTGACTTGACGATTTTATTAGTACTTAAAAAAAAAAGAAATTGAAAAATTAACTAATTGTTACAAGTTTGGATTTAGCCTAATTACCATGAAAATTTTATTAAGTTTAAAAATTAATAATATATTAAATAACACTGAAATTTTTCAAGTTTCTACGATGAATTATTTTATAATTACAATAAGAAAACTAAAATCATTTAATGAGAAGTTATTATTTATAGCCAATTTTGTTAACATTTTAACTTCAGATGTCCATAAAAAATATTTATCAAATTTCGCTTAAATTTGTTTTTATAATTCTAGAAAGAAAAACTCATAATGGATATTGAATTGAATTTTAAAATCCAAGATTTGATAGTACGATACCTAAAAATAAAAATTGTATCATACAACAATAAAAAAAAAAAATCTAAAAGAATTGTTTTTATTTTAATACATCTTAATAACACTTAAGAGTTAAAATATTTTAAAAACTAATTAATTTTTAAATGTTTGGTGAAAATTTTAATTTTTTTCAATTACATTTTTTTATGAGTTATATCAAAAATATAAAATCGATTTCGTCAAAAAATTGATTTGTATAAAAATTCTTTTTTTTCTTAGAAATTTTTTCCTCGATTAAAATTGTTAAGAATTATTTACATTCGAACTCTTTTACTTTTAAATAGATTCAATTTATTACCGACAATTACATTTAATTTTGAAAGTTAAAAAAAAAAAGAAAACATACATAATTAATTATATGTAAAATCAATGAATCAATCAAATATATAATTCTGTTTTATAAGTTACTTTTACTTATGAATAAAAATATATCAGAAAATTAACTTATTATGTTTCTTGTATTATTTGTTTGTTTATTAAAACAAAGATTAACATTTTGTCCAAAATGATTATTAATTTATTTTTGATTAAAATGTTTCATTTGCAAATTTTATATTATATCAAATCAAAATATTGCTTAAATATAAATTCAATTTCTATTGTAGTTACTTATCTAAAAAAGTTGACATTTTTATTAAATTAATGTTTTTAAAAATCATTAATAATTATTAAAGTTATGCATTTTATTCAAATTAAACCAATTGACAATAATGTAATAACATTTTATAATCTAATTTTAATATAATTATCATAATTATCATAATTCATATCATTCATAATATGAGGTCATGATTTTTGTTTTTTTTTTTTTTTTTATTGAAAATGATTAATAAATTGTTGAATAATAACTTAAGCATATTAGAGTATCAACTACTTATGTAGGTATAATTAGCATTAATAAAATAAAATTCTATTGACTGATGTTTAATAATAATATAGATACTATTCTATAATGTAAGTATTAAAAAATATTAATAGTTTCTATTACATTTTAATGCCGGAAGTTATGAAAATAAAAAATATTTTTTAATGAAATAAAAACAATAACATATTTTATTTATCAATATATTATGCATTAACTTAAAGTTAATTTTTATTTTATTAATCAATTTTTGGTTTTATTTGTTTATGAGTAATTAATAATATACATAGTAAAATAATTATTGAAAATGGAAAATATGAAATATATATGTCATAACATACACATTTTTAAACATTACACTCACAAAAAGTGTAAAATTAACAACATGTCTAAATATAGTATAAACAAAATAAATGTCTTAGTTGAAAATAAAATTTTATTTATGTTTATTTATTAACAATAAACATTATTTAGTTTTACATTTCAATATAATAATAAAGTAAAATACATAAAATATGTCAATTTATATTTTAAGATAAATCATAATTGTATTTACTTTAATCAATATTAAATTAAGTGTACTTAATTAATAATCATTAATCAAAATAAATTTTATACACAAACATACACACGTATTTAAATTCCATTAGAGCTGTTATAGGTTTACTGAATCTTGCTTTTTATTTTGTATGTTTTTTTATAGAATTTTAAAAACAAATAAAGAAATATAATTACGTCGACTAACATATAAACGATAAATAATTTAGAATAAGTGCATTTAAACACGATGAGGCTGACACAGTAAAGTATTCCAAGAATAAATTGAATCTGAAAATTTTGCATTATTTGTTATAGACACATATTTATAGTTAAAGAGCTATACGAATTTATATTCTTACAATTTGTATACAAGTCAGATATTTTTTCCACCATAAATGTTTTTGCATGTTTGGCCCGAGTGCTGCTAAAAAATAGTAACTGTACATGACTACGTGAACAAATGAATTAAGAATGATTCCGATCGCGACATTTTCACCTGTTAATTACATAGGTATCGTATAATAATTAGTAAATAAATGGATGATAGTTAATGCGTTAAAAATATTTTTTCAACACTTTTTAAAATAGATGTAAAGTACAATGATTATCAGGCATTATAATAATATCAAAACATGTACGTAATATTACTATACTGTTAAGTATTATTAACTACTCGTATTAAAAATATTGTTATATTTTCATGATTTTTTTATAATTATTATTGTTTCTGAATGTATAGATAAAAAAAAATATATATACATTATTCTACAATTAGCAGAATATTTTTATTATCTACGACTAATGGTAATTTTTTTTTTTTTTTTTGAAGAATCTTATTTAGCTTCTAAAATGCATTTATATTACTTTACAAAGTCGATAAAGATTTATTAACACCATATTGCATGCAATGTATATAACCTTAAAACATTAAATTAGTTAAGTCTAGTGAAAAACCTTGAATACTAAGACAACATACATTTTATTTAGACACTTTTTATGTGTAATCACTTATTATGTAATACGAATATTAATATACAATACTATATTAAATTCTTACTTTTGATGAATCTGAGTTGGCCAAAACAAGTGATTACCATATTAACATGATGGTAAACATGTAAAAATGAAATGTGTGATTTTTTTTTTTTCAATACAAAAAACACCTATTAAAAAAAACATAAAAATGTATAAAAAATGTGGTTAAAGTATGTATGATTTCTATGATACATTTATTATTAAAGTAATTTTTATTTCAAAAAAATTGTGCACTGCTTAATGTATGTTCCATATGATTTGTCATATTTTATTGTGTAAAAATGAAATTTGATACAGACTGGTATTTTTTTAAATAAAACATATGTATCTTTTGTCCACCATACCGATAAAACTAGTATTACAATAAGCAATCTAAAAATACATTTGTATTAGTTTTGAAGTTTGCTTAAGATTGATAATCTCACTTTTTCAAATGTTGACTCTTATTCGTTCCTTTGATGTGATTTTAAAATGTAAACATTAAATAATTTTTAAACCGTAGTTTATGAATATACGGAATAAATAAAATTAATTAATCATTCTCAAGTTGACTTAATAATGAATTTGAATACGTTTTTAAATTTTTTTATCTATTAATAGTTTTGTGATAACAATGGATAAAAATTATAGGAAGTATTTACGCCTTTTAGTAATACATATAACTTGTCGTCCACAGATTGGTGACGTGTAGGTGCAGTGTCGTGCACGTGTGGGATCATACAGCTATCTCTTTTATAATATAACAGTCGTACTGCACTATACACGGTTTATATGCCATTCACAATATAACAAACAGTGTAAACGGAAATTGCCTAAATTGAACTCTTTAAAAACGGTCGGTATCGAATTGCGTTGGGGTGACACTACACTCACGTGTGTTATCTTCGTCTTACAAGTGTACGACATAGTAAATTTATGTTTAATAATTAGACAAGTCAGTTTTTTATTGACAACTGGAGTTATTGAAAAAAAAATTGCTATATTGTACAATGGTAAAATGGAGAGACAACATAATATGTGTGTGTGGAATCCTTTTAACAAATCCGACGTAAATTAAACAAGATCAAATATTAAAAGGTTATCCGACAAAAATATCTTTTATTTAAAATGTAATTATTGACTTGAAAATAGTATACAATCTAACTAACATAATAATGATGGCATTAGAATTTGTTTATGACTCTTTGTCTGTTAGTTACAGGCGTTTATTAGATCAGGGATTTGGTTAGCCATACCGGTGGCTAATCACAAACCTAGCAATACATCTTTGTTTGTATTTTAACATGGAATTGACGATAAAAAAAAAAATGTTTGTTTTAAAATAATCTAATACAATTTTAAATAGTACTTACTGACTACCACATTATATTTTTTATTAATATAATGATTATAATGTTACGAATTTGCCAATTTCCATATACATACACAATGTGGTATACTTATGTATTATCTACTGTTGGATGATTTCTTATTCATATAATATTCAAGTTAGATATGAAAAACATTTTCTCCCCAAGAATTTATATTTAAATTTAATAATTTAAATAAATTGTACGAATTAAATATTAATTTATATTAATATTAAAATATTTTTTACTTACTGTATCTAATAAATCTATGATTTTTGATATTGCGAAGTACCACGAAACAATATGTAGCTAAAATACATAAATCATTGGTGTTATTAATGTTTTTAAAGCGAATATATAAATAAAATAAACAATAATTCTAATATTGCATAATTTAAACCAAAGCTAAGATGGATAATGCATTCGTTTGGTACAGAGATATATTTGATTTATACGGTGGGAGGGGGAAGGGGCACACTTAAAATATTACATACTTTAAAGTATACATTTTCTTTTTAAAGATAGGTTATAGGTAAGTACTTGCATAACTTGGTATGTTTTTATGTTAAATACTTTATTGAGGATAATATGTTTTTAGATACATATTTACAGATTCATTTTGAATTATAGTATCTAATAAGATAAGTAGATACATTATTACAACATAAATAATTGTAAAATAATATAATAAATAACAATTGAACTAGAATTAAGAAAAATAATCATTACAATTTGTTTAAATATAATTTTAAAATTAAGGTAGAGCTAGTATAAGATTTTCTCTTGTATTAAAAACAAAAATAAATGCACATCATTGTAAAACCAAAGAATAATAAAAGTGCTTTTTTAAATATGCTTGGTGACAATAAAAATGTTTTCTCATTATTGTTACTGTACTTAATTTTAGTTTATTTTTTGGTTGCTACGGTAAATTATTATTATTATTTCACATATTTAGAACTCCTCTTTTCCTTAAAATGGTACTAATTTTAAGAACGTTTCAGTTTTCAGATTTTTGCCTTTATTTACAATATATAACCAATATTTGTATTGAATTCATGTTTTTACTTCAAGAAAAATACTTCATAGTTTTTATAACAAATGAGTCAGCCGGTAAAATTCGATGTATGTGTATTTTATTGAAGTGTATCGGCAGTTTCCGTAGAATACTTCAATGTTAATTCCTTTATCTAAAATTGCTTCATTCACATAGTTAATCTAAATTCTAGGATATTGTCCAAGCATTCTCTAGTGTTTGTTTCAAATCGACTTATAAATACTTTAAGGACCTAAGAAATCAGATAATAGATTTGTCGTTGCTACTCCATTTGTTAGTTTAAAAACCTAATTGTTGAATTGGAAGATTTTCGTTTCATATGCATAAGTGTGGTTTTAAACAACTTTATTTTCTTCTATTTTTAATTATTTAATTAAATCGTTTTAAGAGAACGTTTATGTGTAATATCTTTTGAAATTTGAAACACTCGAAAAAATATTATAGCTACTGAATCAAGTTAATTATTTAATAATTTTTTATTTTTACTTTTATTTATTTTCCAATTGAATAACATTGTTTTATGAAATAATTAAGATTAAATTTAAAAATGGTTACATTAAATATCATATGACTACTGAATGATAAAATAAAACACCTCTAAATTATGCATTTTCTATAGTGTTCATATCAACTATAAACTTATTTTAACCGAATGCTGTACATTTATATGGAGAAAAAAAATTCTTAATTTCTAGAATTATTGGCTGAATTGATAAATCAGGACCGAAACTCTGCCTTAATCACTATAAAATTCATTATTTCTTCTAATCTACTCAACCCAATTTAATATAATATGTAAGTTTATCTTAATGGTCGTTATGAGTAAATCATGTTAAATAAATAAAATAATATTTTCTAATTATTATTAATCATTAAGGTAAAATTTAAAACTATCGCGATTTTCGGTATCGTACTTTCTCTTTATTTATGAATTTTTAGGTTATAAAATATTTTCTTCAGTTGAGTAGATAGAAACTTACTATTTTATAAAATATTTTATTATTGTTTTTTTTTTTTTTTTTTTTTTTTTTTTTTATAAATGTCTCAACTGATTATTGTTAACAATACTGTGATTGAAACTTGAAAGATTAAATAAATTACTTTAATTATTTACAGATTTGTTTTTTGTTTTTATCTAGTTAGAAAGTATTTGCAATTTAAGTAATATTATATTATTAATTTAATTTTGGTATAGTTAAAAATTTCTGTAATATTGACATGAGGTACTAATAATCGTAATGTAAACAAAATTATATTTATTGTTAATAATACTAAGTATAAAACAATCTTACCTCAATTATAATGTTCCTTTTAGTAGTATCAGGGTGGCATGCATGGTTCCATACATAACTAGAAACTTCTGGTTTAATAAATTGCTAAAAAGTAAATTTCATCATGAAAATAATTTACATTTCTATGTAGACTGTAAATATGATTTTATGAATAAAAAAAAAGGAAAACAAATTTATACTTAATCAATATCTTTTAAAATAGATTATAATTAAAGTTATTATTAAATGCGTTGAAGCTTAGATGTTTCAAAATGTTAATACATTTTAATTTTGATAATTATTTCAGAGGATACTATGACTACATATGTTTCCTCCATCTTACTAACGCATAACATGGAAAATTAAACATTTAAAATAATTTAGAATAAAGGTAAAAAGACTATATAAAAAAAAAATAATATAAACAATTTATAATTTTAAAATGCCCATGAATTATTTAAAAATTAAAATATAAAAAAAAAACTTTCGAGATGCCATAGATAAATTCTTATTTTTAAATTTTGTAATAGATTAATTTTCTTTAATATATATATAAAAAAAACAAAGTAAAATGGATTTATTTTTAATGTAATACTTTTTATATGTTATGCGTTAGTTAGATAGAGATAACACATGTAGTTATAATGTTTTTGGAAAGTTATAAGGTTAAGAATATTGTAATTAAAATATACTATCTATACGAACATATGATTGATTAATCAAATTATTAGCTTAATTTTAAATTAAATACATACTAAAATATCTTTTAGAATAATAATAATCATAGTAATAATAATAATAATAATAATTGTGTGTTATGAAATTTATAATTATTATAAACTCACGTAAACCAAAATATAACTATTAAATATAGTTTGCATTAAGTTGTAGAATAGGATTATGTACTTAATGTTAATTGGTTCTCGATTTTCCATTATTTTTGGACCGATTTTGAGTACAAATGTCAAGTACAATGTTAAAATAATGCATAATGGCCATAATGAACTAACAAATAACCATGAGTCAATCGTACTGTCTAAATAAAAATATTATATTGAGTACAAAATCCATAAAATGTGTTATGGAAAAAAATATTGTAAATATAATTCAAACATAATAAACAATAGTTTTATTGATAATAATATATTCTGTTTTATAATCAACATATGTTTATAGTAGGGATCAACTCACCTGACTTTATCTCATTGTATAATTGTTGGAAGAGATTAGTATGTGTTTCATTCATGATATTATGAATCAACTCTATAGATTTGTATATTATAAAATATTTATTACCTAAAACAATAATGATTGTGTATTAATATGCCTCATAACTTCAAATAGTAAAGTAGTGCTTCATATTTCTAATTAATTCACTTTTATTATCCAATTAGATACGCACAGAAACTGATGAAAAGCAAAACGCTTAAGTGCTCTATCAGTACTAACGTCTCCTTTTTTACAAGAAAAATTTTAACCATTAAGAAAATTCATTGAAAAATATTCTTGCTAAGTATAAGACAGTGGATTTTTAAAATAATTTAATAAATCTCACTATTACAGTTAATTTTATACGTTTGAATATATTTTCAGTAGTATTATAATACAATATGAATATTAACTAGGTTAATAAGTTCTGACACCATCGCCTTTTCAGTTACCTTCTGGGATTATCGGGTATATGACTAATGCTGCCTTTTGATTAGAGAAATTGTTTGGTTTTTTTTTTTTTTTGTTTTTATTAAACAAGTAAATTTTATAATTTTTTTTTTTTTTTTTTTTTGTACTAGGTTTGGAGGTTTGAGTGAAGGGGGCACATCGACACTACTTAAAAATTGTTTGGTTTTAAATATATAAGTTTAATAGTCTATAAAAAGTTTTAGCTACATCGAGGACGGGTAAGATGGCCAGATCATTATGTAAGGACTGTTTGGAAAGCAAAAAAGTGCTTTAGTTATAGCTCGGAGGGTTTTGGATTGGAAGTGCTGAATACGGTGAATGTTTGACATTTTTGCAAATCCTCATAATTGGATTCCGTACGTCTACATTGGTTTAAAATAAAGTTTATATATCAGTAGTTTGGTTGGTAATTATATGTAGTTAGAGGTTAAAATAAAGCGGAAAAGACGAAATCGATCGTTTAAGGATAGACGTTTGTTGCAAAGATAAGGAGACTAGTTAAGACGTTGTTAATATGATTGTAAAAATAAAAATAGTGGTTTGAGTGTGTTTATTTTGCTTTAATAAACAATAAGTCATAGTCAGTTTTTTGTTCGTTATCTGTTATTACAATACAAGTGATAAGAAATTGCAAATAATTGAATATAATACTTTTTTGTTTAAATATATCTAACCTATGACAAAAAAAGATAAAAAAGTGGGTAAAATTTTACTGTATAGTAGGCGACGAGTGGGTTGTTGAAATAGATATGATAAATTTGATATATTATCATCGTATATTCGTATACGAAAAAAGATTTTGAACAGAAACTATATCTGCCATAAGCTTAAATTATTAAAATAAATATCAGTTGTGTATTTTATAATAATGATATTTAAGTAATTTATTTTTATTTTATTACTACTGTAAATTTAATTTGTGTCGAAAATATTGCATTTATTATATTGTTAATATTATTGCTATATACTTATGAGTCAATATTACCTTACTGTATCGTCAAAATGTGTGAATAGGTTCATATTATAAATAGTTGATGTCTTCAAATTAATCTACATATAATTTTGAAAATTTCATAATGTTTAGTAACATGAGTAAACGTGAATTCCCACAGATAATGATCTCAAATTATAATAAAATAATGAACATTATTATTCATCGTTTGATTATATAATTTTGCATAAATTAAGCTTCAAGTGTATAAATAAAAAACAATTTGTGCCTATGTACTTTAAATATTTTTATTTTGAAATAAGAAAAAACCATGCAAGTTTTTTCATTAAATTCTCATAAATTTTGTCTAAACAAATAATTGTTAACTTATTTTTAGTAAATTTTAGCTTATAGAAAAATAACTAAATAGTCTATCTCATGCCTATAAATAACTTAAAAATAGTGAAATTAATTTAAAAATAATACCATTTATATAAAATAATGATATTGAAACTTAATGAAAATGTTCTATGGTTAATTGTTTTTGAATTATAACAAAATATAGAAATACATTTTGTCAAAAGCTGGTTTAGTATAAAAATTCCTCGTTTTTATAATTTTTGTTTTCGTTTTTCCTGATTATTAAAATAAGTACTGTTTTTTATTTTTTTTTATTTTTGACCTTTTGACGTACTAACTAAATTTAATTTACTATTAGAAACTACCTCCAAAGTTGAACATCAAAGAATTTTTACTGCTCCAAAAGGCAATAGTAGATATAAATTGTATTGTGTATAGAAAACAATAATTTAAAACTTAAGTAATACTTATTAAAATGTTTCAAGTTGGATATTTTTGAATTAAAATAAACTAATAAAATTAAAAAAAGAAATATTATTATTTTATGTATGATATCCAATTTTTTCATCATATTTTGATCATGCTTATAAAATATTTATCCGGCAATATTATGTTAAATTTTTTTTTTAGTACGATCATTTGATTTTTAGTTACATAAATTAAAAAAAGAAAATCGATTTTGATGAGCAAATATTCCCGTTTTTTAGTAAATTTTTTAATTTCATCATATGAACCCAACAGCAATAAATTAATTATTGATCTCTTTCACTTCAAGTGCAAACTAGATCTAATTTACTGATGGAAAGCATCTTCGAACCATTTTTACTGTTTTAAATGGTGATAATTTGGTGACCACATAAAATAATATACACATAAACATCATTGTAAAACCATAAATAAACATTAATTTTTCCATTTAAAATTAAATAATATCAAATAAATAATATTGTACAACTTTCTATAATTATTGGTTATTATTTTTTAACCATAAATTACAAACTTATAAAAATATATTTCGTTCAAAACAGTTGACTTTCAATTAAATTTAATTAAATGTATCAATTGATTTATAATGAATACAAGTTTTTAAAATTTTTTAAGAAAATTATCACATTATTGATTTTTTTGTTTTTGTTTTTATTATTTGTTAATTTAAATGTTGAATGAAGTAATAATAGAACTGACTAAACACGAATAGTTTTGGTCCAATTAGAAATGTTTATTAGTGTTTCTTTTTTAAAATTTAATAATTAGGTTTCAAATGCGTTGTAATTTTATAAAAAAAGAACTCTGTTACATAACGAATTCATTTTAAAATTGTATAATATAAAATTATGTTCAAAAATTAACAACAATTACAAATATCTAAGGTTTATTGTAAAAATATATTATAAGATTAGTTTTTGTCACATCATTTTTACAAAAAGGTTTTTATTAATTTTTTCAAATGTTGAGCTTTTTTTTTTTTATAAAAAATATAAAAATATTTAACATTATATTTTCCTTTTATCTCAGTTTTTTTTTTTTTTAATTATTCAGTTGTCTTAATTTTTAATGATAGATAAGTTAAAATGGTTTTAGAAAAATAATCCTATCGTTACCACATTTTAAATATATACAATAACTATATTAGATATAATATATATTGATATAAAAATTAAATGATTATCTTACCTTTAATACAAAAAGGCGTGTTTGCTGTTTTCAATGTTTAACTTATCATATTTATGATTGTTAATGGAATATTATCAATAAAAATAATAATTTTTCTGCTAAATACTGAAGTTTATTAGTCGAGAGAATACTCAATACGTTATACACGCGACAAATTTCTTAACTAAACAATATTCTTTCCCCGGCTTTGTTAATATATTAATCGTACTAAAACGTTTGTGATTATTCTATTAATTATTATATGAGTAGGTATGTGACGTAGGTAATAGGTATACTTAATACCTAATCAAAAATCGTAAATAATAGATAGACTACTCCTTTCTGATAATTATCTTATAGGTAATCATTTGTATATTACTAATGCATATATACTAACACTATAATAATTTGTATAAATCGTATAATATTGTAAAATCCAAACAGATTGATTTTGTTAAAGTTTGTTTGTTATTAATTGTAGCATATTTTATTCAGTACATTTATCTAAATTGATTAATATACTGTTGAATATAAAATTTCATATAGTTTACTGAACACATTATATTATTTATTTATGATTACCTAATCATTGAATTATTTTTACTTTATAACAGAAAAGTGCTTAAAAATAGAGATAAACTATCAAATATTTAACTAATTAGAAGTATGAATTACCGTCAACAATATAAATATTTCAACTTCACTTCAATTATTAGTTACTTATTAAAAAGTAAGTACTTCAAAGAATGACAGATTAAATTTAATTGTTTATGTAATATTTAAATTGTTATTTTTTTGTAAATAATTTTTCAAAACAAAAATGTATAGATTAAAATATGATATTATGAAATATGTTTAGGTCTCCAAGTATCGTTTTGGTTTTTATTTATCGAAACATTTTGAGATGATGACTAAAGATTAAAAATTGTATAGATTAATTAATAGGTATTTTATAATGGGTGTCAGTTTGATTAAAAACTTACAATTCTTTAAAAATAGTAAACTACTTTCAATGAATTGACCTATATAATTCATCTAATAATTCGTCTAATAGTAGATTTAATTACTTGTCTTATTCGTGACTGGAGATTAATATTTCAAATTAGTTTGCCATTTTATTGATATGAATATTGACGATGATGTGTATAACTATTTACCTATGAAGTAGTTATAACTTTAGCGTAGTAGTGAGTTGATTAATAATTATAAAACATTTGTAAAAAAAATCAAAATCAAAATGTTATTAAAATAAATAATGGCGGTAGAAAAAATAATAATTGAATAAAACGTATGTTTGAATAAAACATAATTAATATTTTGTTAATTGATATTAATTATAATTGTAGTTTGATGAAAATGATGCAAAATTAGCAATTAAATATTTTGAAATAGACTATATATATTACCTATACTAAGAATAATCTAGGCTATGATTCTAAAACTTTTGGTTTTGTTGAGTAGAATTCAAATGATTCACATTTTTCACAAATTAAAGAAATTTCACCACCATCAATAATATTAACTTTTGAATAGAAATTAACTAAAATATTATTGTGATGACAGAATGAAGTAATCTATTTCTAAATTTAGTTGAAAGTCTACATTGATATGTTAAGAAATTTAGATATTAGAATATTAGAAATGTAATATTATTTATAATTTCAACTTTATTGTATCCATTACCTACTTATTTATCTGTTGATATATTTAAAACAATTTTATTTATTTTGACACAGGGCTACTTTTAGTTTATTCGTATCAAGAATTTCTTTCTAATTAATATTAAATATCCTGACGATATATTTATAGCAATACCATTGTAATAGATTATAAATTTAATAGGCAAAGTTTGACTTAAATCCAATTTAACTTTATTTACTGGACACAATTTTTATGATTTTTTAAAAAAAAGTTACTTGTAAGTCGTAAATACACAAATTCAAAATTATTATTTTTCACGATTCAGCGTACATAGCCAAACAACAATAATAATAATATGTTATATTTAGCGGTTATTCTTGATAAATAATTTTTAATTGATCAATGTGAAACATGCTTTAATGAAAAATATTGATTTAAACCCGAATGAACCCTATTTTAAATTTATCGGAAATGGTGGCTGAAGGAAATGCATTTTTTTTCTTTTTTGGTGGGTAATGATTAATAGTAATCTCTCAAGAATTTTTTAATGAAAACTCCTATTGATTAGTGTAATCGAGGTTTTATTTATAATATTAATTACTAGATTATTATAGATATACAATAATAATTATATTTCAAAAGTTATGTAAATGCATAGAATCATTGCAATTTTTTAATTTTATCTATGAAGTAAAATAAAAAAAAATAACTACCTAATATCCACGGAAAACAATATAAATAGGAGCATAAAAAAATTAGTTTGTTAAAAAAATATTATGTGTAACTTTATTATTAGTAATTAATTTTATTCTAATGTTATATACTATTGTGTATAATATTGTAAATCTTGAAAAAAATAATTTTTTTTTAAAACAATTTTAAATAGTTTTTTTTTATGTTTGAATAATGAATTTGTTTCTTAAAATATTAAAAATGACTAACTAACATTAAAATGTTTGTGAGTTTACATTTGATACATTACATTGTAACGTAATTTAGGTAAAATTGGCAAAAACATTAACCATAAAGAGAAAAAGAAAAATATTTTTTTTAAGCTTTAAATACTATGCAAATTATGTAAAAGTTTTTTTGAAGTCGGTTTTTTAATATTTCTTGAATTTTTTTTTTTAATAATGAAAATTATATGGTTTAAGTAGCTTTTAGAAGAATAGTTTAAATTATTTAAAAAATAAACTTCAAATTGTTCATACTTTAATATTTGTAAGAGCTTAAGTATATAGATATTTTATTGAATGGGTAAAAATTGGTACTTAAAATTAATTTATTTTTGATGATTACTTGATATTTCACTAATTAGGTCCTAGGTACCCAAGTATAATTTAAGAATTAAAAATTGCTAACCATTTTAGAGTGTTATAATGATTTGTTACCATCATTGAAATTTTCAATAGGGATTGTAAATTAAAATATCGTATATTTAGTAAGAACGCTAAAAAACTATGAACGTAAGAATGCTTTACAAATTTAGTAAGAATAATTTGCTAGCTTTTTTTCGCGTCTAACATTATACTAATTATTATTATTTATTACTATTTTTTTTTTATTTGCTACTAACATAAAACTATGATAGCTCAATAATCAACATATTTTAATACCACATATAGATATTTATAAAGTAGAATAGGTTTATATTTTTACATAAAATAAAGATAATTAAGATAACAAGATAAAATTATGAATCTTATGTAGTTTGTTTGCATTTTAAAATGAAAAAATAATAATATTATAGAGGAGACATACAACGGTATAGACAATTATAATTGACCTTTATTCAATAAAGTCTTTAGAAGAAACAAGAGAGGTGTTATAGCTGTGAACTTGGAAACAAAAGAAGTATATCATGTTTTAGTATTAAAAGAAAAAAAAGGATAGTTTTGATTAGAGGTTAGAGCTTGAGTAATTAATTGGAATTAAAAATGGATTTAAGAAAGTTATCTTCAATTTTGAGAGCAGAAATGACACTCTTATTGAGTTTGACTATTGGAAAGTTTTAATTTTTTTATAAACCGAGTAGTCGGTTTATAATTGATTGAGTGACTATAATGGCATAGTTCATAAATTATTATTAAGTAAAACAATTTTATTTAAGCCAATAGACACAATAAACTATAGTATATATATTATTGTAGTAAAATTATTACTTATATTTAAATATGAAATGAAATTCAAACAAGTATTTATTCTATTTATTGATTAAACTTTAAATATATGAAGCGAATGTTTAATATAATCAATAATCAATATGATAATATCATATTAAAATATAAAGTGATTTATTTTTTTGATGTAAATACTAAGTAAAGTTAAGTTTTTTAATTTCTGTTTAATTCAATAATTTAAAATTCAATAAATTCAATAAAATATTTTAAAGTTATCTATCATTTTTTTAAGGAAATACTAAACTAACATCAATGGTATTTTTCTCTTTAATTTATGTCATATACTAGCAAAATAATTGTGAAGTATTAAATAATATTAAATACTGTCATTAATTTGTTTTTAATTATGAAAATATTTATTTAACAGTTTATAATGTTTATAAAAATATTAATGAAGTAAATTATGATATATATTTTCAAATATTTTCAAATTTAGTTAATTCAAAATAAAATAAAAATCCATAATATCGTAGAGAATATTTTTTTTTAATTTGTATAATAGTTGGCAGGTAACGCGAGAGAAAAAATTAATTCATTTTGGCAAAGTGGTTTATAAATAGAATTATAATTTTTTTGACCCGCGAATGTATTTGACTTGTTATTGATACACACATTTGGTGGATCAAACTTACTTTAAGTAAGCTGTAAAATTTTGACCAAGTATGGATATAATTAATAAGTATTTGTAAAATGCATATAAAATAACGATTTATATTATACGACAGAATCCATGCTTATGATGATTTAATTTTGTCTACAGTATCTATTTTATCTTCTTTATTGTTTTTGTTTGCTATGCTTATTGTGTTTACTTTATCTTCCTTATACGCAGACTTGTAAAAATCCATGAACAAATAAATAAATGCAATAATATCGATAATAACGGTAAATGCTAAAGCTCGTGGCATGGTGCAGTCATATTTATACAGATATGCTATGTAGCCTACTGCGATGAATAGTTGAGCCTAGACAAAACAATTTAAAATTAAATGACTTTTGAAATTTTTTCAGTATTTGATAAACATAAGATAACTATATTTTTGGGTACTCACAATTTGTAGTCGAGTCACATAAACTTTCCACCACAGATATTTTTGCATATATGGGCCAAGAGCAGCAAGGAAATAATATCCGTACATAGCGATATGAACACTTGAGTTAAGCCACGCGCCATAAGCTGCTTGTTCACCTGCAGACGTATTTATTTATTTTATTATTATACATTTTATGTATCTTGTCCATACGGTAAGCAAATGCAAGGTATGTTAACAATTATTTCTAATATTAAATTAATGATAATAATTAAGTGAAATTCAATTTGATATTTTGTTAGTATTATATTTTACACTGCAAATTTTAATTATAGGTACCTACTATTCCTAACATTTTAATGATGTTTAAATTAGTCCTCTGATTTTCAGTTTTTAATACGATCACGTAATTATAGTTCAAAACTTTAAAATTCTCTATACATATTCTATGTATAAATTTATAAGCATACAGAATTGTTTTTTTAAAAATTCATTTTCGCAAAAAATATAAATGGTTTAAGAAATATTTTTTTTTTTTACATAATTTTAAGTCTTAATAAAATAACACTTTTTAATAAAAATTAAATATTTGACTATTTTATATCATTATTATTTTCGAGTTTTTGAGTCTTTTGAATGTTAAAATTAATAAAAATACAAATATTTTATGTGAAGTATAAAGTGAAAAATAAATTATATAGTATTATTATTTATTTTTAAGCGAATATTACTAAAAAGTATACGTTAAAACGGAATGTACAAAATTTATCTCTATCGGTATAGATATAAAAAGCAATTAGAAATTAAATAATTAATACACATATATATATAATATATAAAGATTTACTTTTAAAAAACCTCATATGCACCCAACACGAGATCACCATTTTTGTATGATGGTAAACATGTAAAAAAGATACATGGGATTGTTTTTTTCTCAAAACAAAAAATACCTGTAATCAAATTGTGTAGTGATAAATAGTAATATAATATTGTAACATTACTTTAATTGTTAATATACTCGGAAAACTTACCGTATCTAATAAATCAACAATCTTGGATATAAAATAAAACCACGAAACAGTATGTAGCTGTGAAAATGGAAAATTGTTATGAATAAATTATTAAATATAATTAGGATCAATGACAGAATTAGAGTAAATAATTTCTACAAACATATTGAGAATAGTAAATATTTAATTTTAAATACACTTAAGAATAAACTATATATTATCTCACACAGTTTATTTGCTCTGATAAAAAATTTGATATATTCAATTATACATTCAAAACGAATTTTTTAAATGTTTTTAAGGTATTTCAACACTTGTTAAAACTACTGTGATAGAATGATTCATTGACATCAAAAGTTCAATATAAATACAGGGAAATAGCTTTCTGATAGTATTATAATATTGTGTATAAAATGAGATTAATAAATTAAAAATATATGCATATGACTAAAAACAACATGATTCCTAGTACAATATTAATTAATGATGCTATTATAAATGTAGCCATTAGTATATTTAAATAATAAACTAAATAGGTAGGTATTTATCTAAGGGCTAGAAAGTAATTTTTTTATCAAGTATATTGTATTGTAACATGCTTTTAAATTAATTAACTGGTTATATTCATGCTGTTATGATTCATAAACAATATAGTTTATTGAATTTTTAATAATTAGGGTTCTAGGTATTAAAATAATGTATAATATAATGCATTTTATTGCATTGGCCTGCAAATTGTACCACTTTCATAGAACTCATAATCATAGACTGACCCTATTAATACAAATTGGATTCATGATAGACGGTGCTGGTGGATGTATAAACTATAACTATACATACAGTGGCGTGTTCAAAATTGTTTTTATGGGGAAGCAAACACTATATAAAATTTTACCAAATAAATTACCAAAAAGAAAAAAAAATCAAGTAGGCCAAATGCATAGAAAGTAAAAAAAAAAAAAAGGCCATCAGATAAAAAAGGCTCATGAGTCGCCAGTTGCCTGGCAAATACTTTCAATAATTAAAAAAAAAAATATGAAACACTATTAATGGGGGGAGGGCACGGGCCCCATGGTTCCCCTTTAAAAATGCCCCCGTATACATTATTATAAAATATACAATAAAAATTTGCTATGAGTTCCATTGTCCAGCGAGTTTTTCTTGTTGTAACCAGGAATTCTTTGTATACGGTTAAAAAAAAATGTCCGTTGTAAATGAAAAGCGGAAAATACCCTTTCCTCCACAAAAAAAAAAAACAACAATTTTTTGTCTAATGTAAATGGACCACGTGACATTATTATAATTCACATTGCTGACGCATAATAATATTGGTAATATACTGTCCACATTCATTAGTTAAATTAAGTTAAATTTTTATAATGTCATCAATTCTTCGTCAAATAAACATGTTTAAACATTAATTTAATTTAAGTATAAGAAAACCAACGTGAATTTTGTAAAATAATAACTTATTATAAATACTGAAACGGACTCTTGATTTAGATATTATAGGAAATATGTTTGTTGTAATAAACAAATTACAATTGAAATATCACTTAGAATGGATAGCCTGAAACGTCCTTGTACGGATTGCTATTTATACGAGTACAGTTTTAAACTAAATGGTTGTCCGAAGAATCGATGATCGAATATTTTATTGAAAAATAAAAGTTCCTTAAAATTTAAAAAGTAATTTTCTAATAAAAAATGTTAACCAACATAATGCATCATGGTAATGAAAATGCATTAATTGCTCTTTTCGGAATCGAACGATCACTACTTTTATTAAAATATTCCTTATAAATAGGTAATATAGTAACTGCTATACTTGCCGAGTTAAGGTCAGGAGTGTGAAAAGTTCATTTATATACCTAAAGAATTTTAATCACATTTATTCTTATAATGAGAAAATAATATAAAAATTATTATTTTTTTTCCAGTAATACCAACATTAGATTCTTCTAAAAATATTTTGTGAAACATCAAATATAATATTTTTTTAAGTTATTTTGCTTACTATATATAATTTAAAAATTTTAACTAATCAAATAATATACTCACACATTTTATTAAATATCTTTCGTGTTGAGTTTCTTTAGTGATATGGCAAAGGTGAGTAAATATATACTTTGGTATACCAGGAGTCAAAAGAATCTAAATAAAAAATAAAAATGTTTAAATATAAATTTCATTTTTTTACGATTTTATCATGACGGTTAATGTTATTTATTTTAACATCCAAGCTTCGGATATTTTCACTTTCATTTTCAATTTTATTTCTCATGGGTGATAGAAGGGATATATTTTGTTAACTTTTTGATAACTTTAACTATATATACATATAATAACTTATGATATAACATATCTCATAAAAAACAGTTAATACATTAACCTGATACAATTTCTTTAAAAATTACTTCCGATATTTAAGGTTTAGTTAAACAATGGATACTAATAAATTTATAAGAAATAAAACTAACTTTTAAAATATCATTTTTGAATTTTAGTGTGAGATGTACATGAGCTGTTATCTAAATACCTACTTATACATAATACAATTTAATAACTAGTATTAATTTAATCTTGAAAAGAGCTTATATTTTAATTGTTATTGTATGTTTAATTATTAAAATAATAATTTAAGTTTATAAATAACATGTTTAAAGTTTTTATCTAATTATGTTCTATTATTGTGATTGCTTAGTGTTTAAATAATTTTTACTTGGTTAATTTTTACAAAACCTTTGATGTGGCATATTTTTGTGACTGCAAATCATGTGGGTTGTATTTTAATACGTTTTTAGTTACAAACGACGCCCTACATTTTTATCTTCTAATCTGCACGAAGTACTAGAATGGTGTACAAAATAGCGTTTAGAATTTTTAATTACTTAAAATATTTAATTATGTTGTGAGCATATTGTAACAATATAATGATCATGTACACATATGAAATATTTATATTTTAAACTTGGTTAATAATAACTACCTATATTTCTATGATTAATTATTATTAAAAATAAAAAATAAAAACTATAAGCTCAAATCGGGTTAGGTAGATTTTTGTAATAAAATTGATTACGACAGGTTTTTGCTAACTAATAATATAATGTAATGCTAATAAATATCTAAATGTCTTCGGCATTTCAACATTAATATTATTTAACAATTATTGTTAAGTAGGTATTTAAAAGAAATAAGATAATTAATTTTGATTTAAAATTTATTAGATGTTGTTATTAAAAATTTGTAGTCACTAAACTTGTATATTTATAATTTGTTGTTTCATCAGTATCAAGGAAATTATTGCAGTAATGATTGTATGACATATTCTTCGAGTAAAATTTTCCAAAACGAAAATTAATGAAGGAAAAGTTTTTATGACTATTGTTATACGATCTGTATATCAATTTATTTCGATATTTATACTAATTGAAAATATCATTTAGTATTAGAATGAAAGTATTTATTTGTAAAATGAAATAGTTTAACATGGAGTATTTAATTAAAGCGTGCATGTTGCGCTAGTAATTTTAAACAAATTTGAAAGATTTTTAAATCTATAATTCTTTTTTTAGTGTTCTTGACACTAAATGCATTTAAATGCAATAATTATCATCGTAAAATATAAAAACATCATCTCACCCATAAACAAAGCAGACTGTTGTAGGTAAGTTGTATAAAGTTGAAAACCAAAATTAGTTTAGTAATATTGTATGGTTGTCGATTCTCCATCATTTTGGGTCCAATTTTTATCACAAACAATAAGTATACAATGATTATTCCAAGTACTGGCCATGGCTTGTTTACGAATAACCATGAATCGATTTCTTCGTCTAGGTAAATAATACACTTTTTAATATTTCATTTACTTTATATTGTATAAATTGTGTAAAAATATAAATTTTATAATTTGTACACTGGATATATAGAACACGATATGTTTAAAATTAAATTGTATTTAATGTGTTTTGATGTTCATTTATTTAAATAAAATAAATAATAATAAGGAAAAGATATCGTGTAGATACTTACAATTAATATGACCTGTATTGTAATTTTTTGTAAGTTTGAAAATAGATTATACAAATAATTGCTTACCGTACTTGACTTCATTTAGTATGGACTCTTTGAGAGAATCTTTTATTTCAATTATATAGTTTAATGTAGATGTAAACATGTCCGTAATTTTTGTTTTATTTTTGCTTTAAATCAAATTATTTTTCATCAATGTAAAGTTTGGATTCTTGGACAAAATAAATATATCAATTAATATTACAAAAGAAGATGATATTTAAATATTATAAATTATTTAAAATTTGTTACTAGTAATTATAACTTTTATAGAAAATATTCCCATAAAAATAAATGTTTAAGTTTTAATAAGCTTTCACATAAATTATTAAAAAAAAATGCAAAAATAAATTTAATTTAAAAAAGTTACCTTGTTTCTAATTAAAAGAAGATGAATATTTTTTTAAATACTCAATAGAGGATAAAATAATTAAAGAATATAATTTGTGTTTATTGAACTATGAATTGATTTTGAACAAATATGTTTTTATTAACAAAAAGCGACCGAGTTGTTTACTTCATGGCTATGTGTGCACATCGTTAAAATTAAGACAAAACACTATTTTCGTTATTAGAACTTCATATTCTTCTCGTGAACTATTGTATATTTATAATTAAATTAATGTATAGTCACGAGTGCGTATTGATTTAATTTGTTCAATGAATTTGACGAACTATACAATACCCGTTTTCAATTGGGTATTCATTTTTGGTTTTAAATGAGTAGATTTTAGAACCATACAAACGCTAAGTTATTCGTAAGTTTTAATGCCAAGAAATATATGAGAACCAAGCAAATTCAACTTAAATTATGACTCTAGATGCTCAATAGGTATTTGATATTTGATCGTAAGTTGGGACTCTTAACGTCGAAAAAAAAAATTGATCACTATTTTTATAAAAGATTTAAACGTTGTAAAATGCTATACACTTTATAAAATAATTTACGAACTGAAATTTAATTTAAAGTAAAATAGTAGAATCTTACCAATAATCAAAAATATAATAATATAAATTTATAAGCTATGTATAGTGATACATTAATATGGTAAACTTATCATTAGCATGAAAATGTATTTTTGCTCTTGTATTGGTATTTAAAAAACATTAGCAATTTCCACTTAATAATTCGATTCGGCTTCTATGAATATAAAATTATAAACCATTTGTAAAAAAAATGCATTTTAAGAATTTAATATTAAAAAATATTATTTCATTCAAATTTAGAATTATTATTTTTTAATTTATAATATTTTGAAGCACTGTTGACAAACCGAACTCGAATTAGACAAATTATTGAAAAATTCAAAGTATCCTCATTCCATCCAATATATAAAATATTCAAATACACTATTGTCATATTATTTTTAGTTAAAATTATGACTTATTACTATTTATTTTTTAAAATTAACAGTACAATAAACATTTAAAATAGTTGAAAATTTCATATATGGGAATACGCATATTATGTCAATTAGTTACTAACTAGTGTACCAGTACATAATATCGCATCAGTTGTAGTAAATAATCGTAACAAATTATATTATTGGTATGGCTGATGTCAGTGTTCATCACACGATTAGTTTAATTGATTTATGTTTAGTAAAAAAATAAAATCTGTGTTAAAATTTAAAAACGTTTAGTTTAATTTTAATATTAATTTTAAATTAATTACAATAGCCAGTAAAATAAAAGATAACTTCTTATGGAATACGTGTAACGCATCGTTGATATTTTATTTAAGCATACAAAAGTAATTTTGATATTTTTTGATAATACTAATTATTTTAACAATGATTTATGTGATTAGCCGTAAGGTCCGAGTTGTATTTTAGAAAGTCGATGTTGTTTTTTTTTTTTTATTAATAATTCAGTATTATTACTGATTCATATTATACTTAAATTATTTGATTTCATAATATTGTTAATCAATAGTAACAATTTAAACAATGTGTAAATAATATGTAAATTAAATTATACTATTGTATCATTCAATTTTATAACTTTAAACCAATGCCCAAAGGCATATAGATGATTTATTACTAGGGAAATTTATTCACAGGTGTTTTATATATTATTTATTAAAATATGGTTAATTTCATAATAAGAGATAACTGTAAGTTAAATAGATCATTATTTTCTTGTATACTCTACTTTTTAAATTTGATAAATATTTCTATTTATGGTTTATATTTTATTTATGCAATTGTAAATAACCACCTAAAAAAATATAGGATTGAACAAAATATTTTATTTTTTAAAGACTAGGTATACACTAAAAACAATGACTTATTTTTGATTTTCAGGTATTATTTAAGGCTTTCTACTAATATATGTACCATTAACTAAGATTAGCAGAAGTAATTAAATACTTCGAAATATGTTTATTACTAAAAATAATTATATTATTTATGAATAAAAAAATTCATTATGTAAATTATTTTGTTTTTATATAAGTAATAAGTTTTGAAACACCAAACTTTAATATATATTTATTTGAAATAGTACTTCATCAATTATCAACAAAGACTTATAATTAAGTTTTTAAAATAATAAAATGCTGTATTTTTACTTATTCACGAAAATAAACCATATTGGATTGTTATAAAAAATATGTACATCATCAAGCAACTAGATTTTATTAAAGAAGAACTTGAACAAAATACTGTCTTAACAAGACAAATTATGAATACTCGTTACAGAACATCCAAAATAAACTCTCACGTCTACTATTTAGAAGTGCTAAATACCAAAGATATATCCAAGCTTAAATATTAAAATTTTATGCTATTTCAATATGGAATCAACAAACAGGTATTCAAATGTCTAAACTGTCAAGACTATGATTACACTATAACGTATTGAAATAACCATCATACTCGCGTTTGCGAAAACCACTGAATTGACATCTGTACCAACCAAAAGTATTAACCTTCTTAAAAAATATGAAGTATGTAATGATAATCATTCCGTTAACTGTTGCGGATTTAAAATGTTTAAAAATCCATAGGAATTTTTAAAACATCATTTACATTGTAAAAAATAAAATAGAAATGAAGTTAAAGGAAATTTAAATTATAATATTAATACTGTGTTAAACTTACCATACAACAGAATTTCATATTAAAATAATATAAATAACATACAAACGTATTCTGGGGCAACAAAATTAAGCATAATCTAGACTCACATGCATAATGATGTGTTCTAGAATAAGCAAAATGAAAAATAGATTGCCTTCTTCCTAATCAGATTTATATAAAATAAAGATAACTAAAATACCTACTAAATAACAAAAAAAAATAGTATTGTAAATCATATCATTAGATGAATATGTATATAATTACAAATAGGTAATTTTTTTTTATTCATAAAATTATATAAACACACTAAATAGATCTTCTTGGTGGATCCACCCATTAAAAAAACACACATATGATATCATATTTAAAGATATATGAAGTGCTATTGATAAACGGTTTCACCACTCACATTTATGAAGCTATCTATTTGTAACACGATTAAAATGATCTCCTGTTATCACATTTTTTCATTTTGCTATCTACTTGTATAGATTGTAAATGAAGGTAGAAAAAAATTTTGATTTATTAAAAAAATCACGAACGTGAATGCCATACAATTTATTTAATATACGTTCACAGTAAACATATTATTTGTATCTAATTAAACAAATAAATAAATAATGCTGGATTAGTATTAAATCATAAATAATTATTATTGATATTTTAATTTTACAATCATGGATTATTATAAATGTATAGTCTCACAATAATAAAGTATTCTAAAATTAATACTGATGATTAAATAAAATATGTAAACTATATAATAATTATTAATTATACCATTAACACTGGAATTAGGCATAGACTATTTAATTATGTACTTAATTAAGCATAACGGTTATATAATTGTATAAGGCTTATAATATAAAATAATATTTGAGTTGTACTTTTAAAGATATGCACCTTCTTAAGTAATTAAAATATTTATTTTTCAACAATTTACGTATAATGAATTATACAATATATCTTATAATAATATTGTAATCAATTATTTTTAAAAACTAATTTAATATGTTTTGGCGAGAAATAGCAGTCTTATTATCAAATAGCTATGATAAATATCAGTTTTTTTAAAGTATACCTATTGGTAATTTATTCAATGATAAAAATAATATAAAACATCAGTAAAATATTTTATAATTTTAATCATGACTTACAGAATGCCCTGTGTAGCTTGAACTTTTAAGTAATAAGTATTATGAAAACTATATTAGATTAATGCTAAAATATTTAGCACATCAAAGAATACCTTATGTTCTTATGAGGCTATGTTGTAATTTATGATGTTTTTACATAGTGAATTCAAATAATTTTGGTTTATAATATGTTCATCATTGATTATTATAATTTTATATGGATAGAATTTTTATTTATATAGTTTTTAACATATACCTACTTATTATAAATTATAATATTATAATATAACATAATATTTTATAATTACCTACTTATTATAAATTAACTATCAAATAGTTATGTAATATTAATAATAAGTCACATACATAAAATTGTTTGGATAGTTAACAAATAAAGCTTATTAAATATATTGTGCATATAAAAACTATGTACATTTTTTCAAATATAAAATAAGTCATACCATTGGGAGTTATAATTTAAGTTAATAGAAAAATAAATATTGTAAGACACAAATGATTATAGTTAAAAAAAAAAAAAAAAATTATACATAAACATTACAAATGATATTGGCAAAATTCTATTCTCATTTGTTATTAAAAGCCAATATTGTATAGTCGTAAGCACATAAAGTCCTTAAAATATTAATCACATAATTAGCTATATGTGTAGATGTTACACAAATATTGAAATATTAATATAATATTATAAATTATTAATTAAAAAAACATGCTTTTAAGAATAAGAAAATAAGTTTCATTTAAAACTGAAATCATAGGTCATCAATATTATTTCGTTATTGTTATTAATATAACAACTACGTGTCGCGCGTCGCGATGTAATTCTTTGGATTCTGAGTGAATTTAAAAAAAACATAATTTAATGTATAGAAACCTTATTAATTATACTTATTATAAGAAAAAAAAAACAATTGTATGATATTGATAAAAAAAAAAAAAAAAAATACAGATAATCACATTTCTACGAACAATATAAACTATGAACAAATAGGCATTTTTTCTTGTTTTTTTTAATTTGCATGTAATTTTGCTCGTTGGTTTTGTTCATACGTTTTTTTATAGAACATTAAAAATAAGTACAAAAATAATGAGACGTCAGCAATCACATACAAAATAAATAATCTTGGAAAGTTGCAGTTAAATGTGTACAAGCAAGCATTATATGCCATTATCATTAGAAATTGAATCTGAAATAACATCATAATTATTGGTTAAAATCATTGAATTTTCGAGAACACAGTAATATTTTAAAATAAAATAATTGAACTTACGATTTGCATACGAGTCAAGTATTTTTTCCACCATAAGTATTTTTGCATATGTGGACCCAAAGCTGACAAAAAGTAGTAACTATACATTACTGTATGAATAAATGAGTTTACGAGTCCACCAAATATCAGTTGTTCTCCTAAAAAATATGATTTACATATAGTTTTGTAATCATTAAATACGTGTTTTGACCTTATGACAAATTTATTGTTTTATTTTGTTTTGTATTATAAACTGAAACTTAATTAAATTTAAAATTAAATATATATTAAAAAATGTATTAATGTAATACATAACTTAATCATTATACATATTACATATATATAACCTAAAATATAAGTTTTGTATAAAGAGAAATTATTTTAAAATTCAATACATATTATATTAGAAAATATGTTTTTTATAGATATTTTTAATTGAAATCATGAAAAAAATAATACCTTTTTTATTTTTCTTAAATTTTTATTTACTTCTTTATTAAAATAAAATAATTTTAATAATTTTAAGCAGAATATTTCAGAGTATTTTAATACATAAAAATTGAATTTTAGACAATTGTTAATAATTATAAATATTTATCGTTTTTAAATCGACTAGGAATAACTTATAAAATATTAGTTCACTACTACACTCATTTATAATAATTAATTAATTAATTTTTGATATTTAGTTTTTATAAACTGAAATTTTAAGAAAATATTTCATGATGGAATATGAAATCATTTAATACTGAAACCTAAAAATAGAAAGGAATTTAAAAAAGAATTATAATAAAATAGTAAGAAATATAAATTTTTCAAAATATATAAAAATTTTTTTATAACGCTTATTTTTTTAACCTCTATTTTATATTATGATAACTTACGTATTAAAATTTTGATTTTAAAACTTTTATACACAATTTAAAATACAGGTACTAAAAGATAATTTGAGAAAATATTCATGAGATTTGAACAAAACATTCTATTTATGCAGTGATTAGTTAGGTAGTTAAGTAAGAATTATCTTTTAAACTTATATTTTATCTCTCCTTAAATCCCATTGATCTCGAACGAAATTAAAAAACTAAGCTACAAATAAACAAAATTTTATTACCTATATCATATTAATTTAGAAAATACTAAAATACATTTATTAAAAGAGGAATTATATTTACTAAAATTTAAACTTAATTTATTATTTATTATTAAAACGCATGTTTTTATTACTGAAAATTAAAAATATTTTATAAAATAAGATATCGTGCAATAGATATTTAACAGATTGTTGAGAAAAATGTTACAGATTTTTCGATTTTTAGTTCTATTTTAAATTAGAATTAAAAAAATTCTATGTATTTTTTATTGATTTATCTATGCTCCATGATAATTATACACTGATAATGTAAATATGATTGTTGGTGTTAATAATTTAAGTTTTTTTTTTAGTAATAAAAATAGGCAATAATTGACGATTGTTGGTAGATAATAATATTGATCGATTACTAGTAAAAAAACAAATTAGATAATTAAAAAACATTTTTACCTTTTATGAATCGTAGAAAAGCCCAGCATGTGATTACCATATTTACATGATGATAAACATGTAAGAAAGATACTTGGGATTGTTTTTTCCTCAAGACAAAAAATACCTGTGATGAAATAAACAAGTAAATAAATTATTCCATAGTAAGTAATAATAATAATAATCATGGAAAATGTTAGAAATTATTGTAAAAAAATTAGAATTGTTTCAAAATAAATTGTATTGTATTGATACATTTATAAGGTTAAGCATTTTATAGTTTATACTTGCATTTTTAATAAATTTTTGAATTTAATATTATAATTATGTATTAAGATTTATGACACATTTTTCTATAACTAATAGTTGTTGCACATTTAGTTGTCTTATTTATTTCACAATCTATTTCAAAAATGTAAACAAGTGTGAAGTAAATATGATGAATTAATTATTTATAACAATCTGCACTTGGTTATACTGCAGGTATTGATTGAACATCTAAATGATAATTGAAATCTAATTTTATGTATTTTATACGATATCAATAATTGCTATAAATGTTTGCTTGATTGTTAGTTCTCACTTAAAAATGTAAATTGTTTGGTATTATTATTAAATCAATAAAATATAACGCTGTATCAGGCGGAAATTAGTTTTAATAATGGTGTGTTAATAAAAAAAATTAGTTAAATTGTATCAATAACGTAGGAGTTAATTGCCGTTTTATTTTAGTTTCTGTAACAGAATGATAAAAATATGTATGAAATGTAATATGAATGATTTGATACATAATTGAATTGATATTTGGTTGAGGAATCATAAATCTTGGTATTGAATCGTTCAATAATGTAGTGTATTCAAAAACATGGTAATAAATATGTTGTTTAACCGTATTTTAAATTAATCAATGTTTAATTTTTTTAAGTAAAAAATTTAAATACTTACTGTATCTAATAAATCAATTACTTTGGATAAGAAAAAATACCATGAGCCTTTGTTGAACTGTAACAAATTTAAATTTTAACATAAGTATTAAACAATAAAATCATATATAGGAGTCTAATAAAATACTTAAATATAATATTACATTATGTATATTATATATATTTTATGAAATTCTTACGAATAATGAATTCGTATATTTAAATTAATTATTATTATGCCTATTTTAATTAGTGTGAATTAATTTAAAAAAATAGCGAGTTGAAGTACCTAAATAGCTATAAATTGTATTAATTAATTATAAAAAAATAATGAATAATAGCATTTTATTGTTGAATTAACTTCTGAAATTATGCATATTAAATGTGTATTTCTATTTAATATGTGAAATATAAATATGTTATAAATTATAATAATGTTAAATATTTTAAAATTGTGTCTACAAAAAATAAAATTTTACATTGTAAATCATTTTCCTGAAAAATAATGTTTTTTAGTTGTGTCATTTTTGTATATAAGCGACACGTAGTAATATAAGATATTTAAATTTTAAACATTATTCTTTAATTATTTGATTAAAAAATAAATAAAAATTTTCATTTGGGTATAAATAAATGTATTAAGTTGATAAATATTCAACTTAGTTATTTAATTTTACTTACCTCATGTATAAGCAAATGATTGAGATCTCGAGGAAGTGGATGGCATACATGACTTATATAGTAGCTCCATGCTCCAGACGTGGTAAAGAACTAAAATTGAAAAAAAGTAATATACTTATAAAACTTTATACCTATTGAAGATTAGTTTGTAATACATTTTAAATCTTAATACACTTGTCACCATAAAAATCACAGTAAAAGATTTTTAAAATTTTTAACAAATAAATAGGTACATTTGTATACATTTACCCTAGAATAAAATATACTTTCAAGATTTTAATAATCTTTACTGTCGTTTTTCATTCTACATATTACATAATACGTGAACTTTTAACGAATATTTTTGAAATTAATTTATAATCATAATAATTTATCATATTGTGTATAATATTATGAACACCAATATAGTATAATATAGTTAATTAACTAAAAATTAACTCACCAAAGCTACAATCCAACTATTATAAAGTGTTTGAATAGCATTATACAAAAGCATCACATATTTTATGTTAAATGGTTTCCGGTTTTCCATCATACTTGGGCCGAGTTTCAATACAAACAATAAGTATATAGATAATATTGAGAGTATTGGCCATGGTGTACTCATAAGTGGCCACGAGTCAACCACTTCATCTATAATAATATTTTACCAATATAAATTAAACATTTTAGTTGTATGTAGTTATTAGTGTTGCACAACGATGTTTATAATCATCGATATCGATTCATTTATATCGAAATTGTATCGCGATATTGAATAACAAATTATATTGATATCATTTATAAAACTAAAAACAATACAATACTACTTAAATAGTTACGAAATTGTTGACGGAAAAATAGAAAATATTGCTTATTGTTATTGTTTATTATTCTTTGCCATTGATTAACTACTAAAACTTAAATAAATAGAAAATAGATACGGTAATGAAATTATATCAAATATCGATGTATATTCAATAAATTAGGTACATCGATGTCGGTAAAATTAGTTCGATATCGAAATACAATTTCGTTGTACATCACTAATATAGTTATATTTATTAATGATTGTTCAGCCCATAAAGGAATAACTTACTGGAGACGTAGGCAACTAAGTATATGCGTAAAATAGTGTATAAGCGAAAGTATGACAAAATATAACAATTGATAGTTGGGAACGATACTTATAGCTTAAATGTTTATTAAAGAATACTTACCAAAAACCAGTTCTTTTTCAAATAATTTTATTAATTGATCTTGTGTTTGAGACATGAAATGATTCAAATTTGTTTGCGTCAAGTTCGCCATGACGCTTGTTTACTCTCCTAGAACCACAGAGAAAAAAATATCCATTTAAATAGTTTAAATAATAATTATAATAATTCTGTGTTACATGATATGGGAATAATTATTATATATGTTAGGTAAAAGTACAATAAATATTAAATCTATGCTGTAAAGATTCCATTTAAAAACTTTATAAATTTGAATGATTTTGTGTACAAATAAATGATTTTGTGTACAAATAATAAAATGTGTTAAAGTTTTTAAATAATAAATGCCTTAACATTTTTGTTCATTTAAAGCTATACTATGTTTATCTTAAAGCAAAATTTATTAATATAGAATATCGGTAATCTGAATATAGTATACATTTTCTGCTGTCTAAAAAACGTAACGAAATAATTTTTTTATTTAAATCTCAATATATATTTTTTGTTAGTTAACACGATTTTACATTTTTAAATTTGAGTTAAATATAAAATATAAATTTTAAATCTTTTAATAGTTAAAAACTATTGATCATGTTTTCTTTGAAAAATATTCTGTTCTTTATCATTTTCAAAGATGAGAGAATAATTTTGTTATTGTATGTGAACACTTTTATTTTTAAATATTGTTTAATTTCATAGAGATGTTTTCAGGTTGATAACGTATTTGGTGCTTTAATTGGTGTTATATATATTTTGTAAAAATTTAAATTTCAAACACCTATAACAAAAATTACACTTACAAATTTTTAATAATTTCCATGTTATACAAAATTTCATTTTTCAATTTTAAAAACCTTTTTGTTCAATTTGTAAACTATTTGACCGAAAAAACTATTTTTGATCAACTTTTATTGAATATCATTTAAAAAAGTTCGAAATTTGCACATGTTTATAATTACTCAAAAGTACTTTAAATAATATTAATACCTCATTATTTATAGAAACTGATAGTTTAAATAATAATGGAATGTTTTAACTCTGTATGGTTAATATTTTTTAAAGTAGAATCAAAAAACAAATATCGTTTGTGATAAAATTGTTTTTTTTTTTATATTTGAATTTTCAACAACAATTTGCTAACATTTTTAATTTAAAAGCTTATACAAACTTTATATTCTAAACTTTTTTTTCTTAATTCAAGCATGAAAATATTATGAGGAATCTTTTATTAAATTTTTAATTCTTGAAGGTATTAAATAGGTTTGTATTTAACTGTGAAATAATTTAAAAATTTTGTAATTTTAACTAATATCATAAAAATTCTAACTAAAACGTTTATAAACAAACCGTGTTAATAGATTTTCATAATTTTTTAACTGTTAGTTAAAATTTGAGTAATAAAAACAAAATATATTTTATGTAACACGAGTTTTTGACAAAATTGATGATATATTTTGTTGCAAGTAATTAATATTATAAATCTTACTCATATCATACTTTTTAATATATCTTATGCAATAAAATAAAATATTAATTGGTATTTAAATAAATTGATCTCTACTAAGAATAGTTTTTTAGTCTTTTCAATATTAACAGTCGTCGCTTTTAAAATAATATAACATTTCATGATTACGCACTAACATTACTTTACATCAAGGTTCTTATTTTGTAATATTGTAATATTTAAGTTTATAAATTTAGCAATTCATTTAAATACATTTATTTTGTTATTCTTTATTTCCAAGTGAGAGTTTATTATTTATTGAATAATAGAATTACTTAATTGGTTTATTTTATAGATGAGTATAAAATGTAAATAAGTAAATATAAACAATAATTTTCAATGAAATTTATTATATACGTATAACTTTTCTGTACATAATAATCCTAGTTGATAATACAAGTATATTACACTAGTATTTTCTCTAATAATTATGTCTTTTAGCACACGTATCGAATAGTAATCGAATTACTAATTATTCAAATTCGTATTATAAAAGTTTAAATCGTCTAACATTTAAATTGTGTCACATGACTAATATTATTATGTTACCTACTAAAGACTAGACGATTTGTAGTAATTATGTAATACGTGACTCAACGACCAGATAAAAAGCAACAGAATCACAGAGAGTTGTGCGACTCTTACGCATAAAGTAATGTAACACAAATTAATCAGGTTCAGTACACGGCGTTGTAATTTCTCACAATTGAATATCGTACATTACTGTGTGGTCGCGGATATATATATATATATATATTTTTTTTTTTGTTGACTACCAGAACTAACTTTTTAAATTCATGTCAAGGTGATTATGTGCATAATATTTATTATGTGTTTTATTACATAGATATTGAAAATATTCTTACTAAACAATTTCCGTCTGTCCTCGGTTGTTGATCGTCATAAATTACGGCAATTTATGGAATACTATCGTACGAGTTTTGAGGGCGGACGCGTGTACAACATAAACCGAGTGTGCTACACTTGCAACGACGATCGTACTATGGAATTTTCCAGCGGACAACCGTTCACGTTATAACTATTAAAGACGATGTCATCAGTAATTATTAGCTGACGAATAGTGTTTACGAAACAGGTCGGTAATTATGCTAATTACAATGAAATATGACGTTTGACCGATAAACAAATAATGAATTTTGTGTGATTTTCGATCGAGAAAGTTTTACGTCAATTGGGCGGTAAAAGGTATGCGCGTATATCTATATTATAATGGTATTACCTCTGTTGATGACCTCTCAAATAGAACAGGTGACGACCGCAACGTTGCAGTGTCACACAAATGTTTTTTCCTCAACTAGAGCTAAATATATCATGACTCAAGCTGTTAAAATAATTTATAGCAATAATTCTGATCAGGTAAAACATGATGTATCGAATGGACATTTTAGGTAAACAAACATATGTAGACGTGTGAAAAGTAAAAATAATTGCACGATATTCAACTGTTTTCTTAATTTTTTTAAATGAAATCGTGGCTCATGAGTTTTTGACATGTTTATTTTAACCTTTTATTTTATTTTATTTACTTAATTTGTATTTCCATCATCTGTTACATAGATTTTGAATAATAAGTGAAATTGATGAATTTAATAATTATGGCGTGAAGGACGGATTAAAGATACCTTTCAGTGAAGGCACTTTTACAGTTAAAGTGTACAACAAAGTATACAGTTAGTTTAAAAAAAAAATGTTAAACAACAATGTTAGGAGGTATTATATGTGGAAAGAAAAGTAGAAATAACAAAGGTAGTATAGAAAAAAGAACAAAAGTTATTAGATTGGTTTAGACTAATAGGTCCTTACACCACCGCCTTTTCAACCTTATTATAACCTAAAAAATTATTTTGAATAAGTTACTATAGTTGAGATCGTGTCACATATTTAATTTAAAAATTACCATATGGATTAAAAAAAAACTTCTGAGCAAAGTTGCAACAGTATTTTTAAAATTCTTACGATAAAATCAAATCTCATACTCAATTTTTTATTGAAAATAAATTGTAAAAAATAAAACAAATGATTTAAAATATTTAAATATTTACATTTTTATTTTTATTTTTTTATTCTTGAAATATAGTATACTACTTTAGAAATGACTTGCGGTGATAAGAAATTTTGATTTTCAAATAAAAAAAACTGCTTCTACCTCTGTACATTATCTTATGGATAATTTTTTTAAAAGTTTATTTACCTAATTTAAAATTTTAACAAGTGACATTTCAATTATTATTATGTTTATATAAAACAAACATATTTTATATGTAAATATAAAATTGATGTAATATTAATTAGTATTTATTTTGTACTTGGATTAATTTTATAGTTAATAGATAATTTTAATTTTAAAATACAATGATAGTCTCCATATCTTCTAAATCTAATATCATGGATCTATTATTCTTAGTACACAAAATTAAATAACTTAAAAACTACTATTTTGATATATTTTTAAAAAAATTATCTGTCAAGTAATTTACTGTTTAAAACGGGTTTATAATTTAAAAAACAGAAATTTGTATCTTAGTAGATTACTTTTTAAATAATATAAAAAAAACTCAAGCATTAAAAAATATGATTTTTGGGTATATTTAAAAACCCAGTCATACATTTTTGGATAACTGCGTCATTGAAAGAGAAAAATTGATTGAGCAATAAGCATACTTGGTAAATGACTCTATATAGTTGGAGAAGGAAAATTGCCATTAATGTAATAACCTAATGCATATTTATTAGACTTTTAAATATCGTTAATATAACTATAATTATATATTCTTATCAATAATTATTGTCCGTAGATAACACCAAACAAATATTATAATTCGCTGTATTACTCGAAAATTAATAGGTATCTCTACCTGTTATATTGGTTATGGTCTATAGACTTTTTCATAACTCCTATAATGGAAACAAGTTAAAATATGTCTCAGAACAATATTTACCTCAACTCCTAATAATTAATTTTTCAAACTCTATTTCAAAACTTTAAATCAAACTGTAGAGTTATAAGGAAACTGCGTGTTATAATGAACAACGTGTATATAATTATCAAATTATTTTAACACATTCAAAAGTTGCTAAAAACATCGTAATATATAATACAATGTATACTTGTACGTATATAAAATTGGTAGAGTACAATTATTTTTATATTCATTATATTGTGGTGTAATAGAGAGTTCTTAATTTAATTACATTAAACTTATTTCTCGTAATTCACACATACTCAATAAATTAGCTATAATCGTACAATTTTTAGATTTATATGATGAACAAATTCTATTCCGATAAATTAATAAAATCCATTTAACAATAAATGATAGACTTGCAATTTTAATGGTTTTATATTTTGTTTTTATGATTTAATCTTTATGAAAAAATCTGAAAACACAAAATTTAAATTGTTTTTTTTATGGTTCTGTACTGAGTAAACAATATATTATTTCAATTTAAACTGACATTAAACATAGACAAAAAATTAAAAATTAAAATCTAAAAATGGTTTTTTCTCTTTAGTTTTTACATTTTGTGCTGTATAACTATTATACTCAAAACATATAATATACCCTGTAACATTTATTATGTATCTTTACAATGCAATTCAATAAAACAATATGTCAGACTGGATTTTTTTTTTATAGAACCTCATCCCAGTTATTCCAACGGTTTTTTATTTGTTTACAAATACTAAAATTACAGTAATCGAGATTGCAAATAAACTTGTTTGTTTATTATCTGATGGGGTTTTATTATTTTTTACTCGTATAATATATTATGTAAAATAGTAGAACGTTTACATGTATTGGTCTTATGTTTTATTAAAAGTAGGATTTGTATGTTATCTAATATTTGGTATTTTTTATAATAATTTAAAAATTAGATACAATGAACGGCATTGACTTTCTACTGGTGTTTAATATTGGTGTTATTTCAAAAATTTACAACCATCAAGCCTTAGGCCTATCTCATTCGTGTAAAACGAGTTTGTGGACATCTTCGAAGGTCATTCTGCAATAAGATCCGTCTCATTTACACATGCAATTTTACACCTCACTTTTCCCGACGGTTTTAATATATAGTTTTCACATTAAAATGCAATTATATTAAGCTTATTAAACGATAAGCGAACTAATCGTACTTTATAGTATTATAAAAACAGATGGGTTATAATTTTAAATATTAAATGTCTATAACCACTGGCGATGTGCCGATGATTCAAGACCTATTTGTTATTTTGAACATAAAAAATACGTATGTGTAGTGTTTTTTAAATAGCTTTAGTTCGATAATATTGTCTATTTAACCAAATTTAACAATTTGATGGGGCATAAAACTATACTATATTGATGACCGCATTTAAGCCATTCAAACACGTTAATCTTAAATGTTAAACATTTTGCCACTGATACACTAACTCTAATTGTATTATAATATATACATTTGAATATTGATAATTGATAGCATTTAAATATACTTCACTCACTTTGGTAATATGATGTAAGTATTTCTACAAATATATTGAGCCTTCTCATTTAATATAATGGTTATTATACATTTATTATTATTATTCTTAACAATCAGATTTTAAAATTAGATTCAATTTTTTTTTTTTTTTTGCAAATATTCTTTTGAATAAACAAATGCTTAATTAATATAAGCATAGATTTTAAAAATATTGAAAATTTGATAAAATTTAAGGCAAACTTTTGAATTTTTTACTTATTTATCTAAGTGTAAGCTGTAAAAAAGTATAATACTGTAAATTGTATAGTGGTAATAACTAGTTTTATTTACAGTAATTTATTTGATAAATGTTTGTATTATGTATTTGATTTTTTATCTTTAAATTGTATTTATGCAACTCAGGTTTGTACAAAATATTTTTACCAATGTGACAATGTTTAATATATTGCTTGTGGAAGAATTATGTATATAGTTATCACTATTATACTATTGTACATTAAACACGCCTAATAAAAGAGAAACATTTATTAAGACAGAAATTCAAATTTATAATGGGATGCTTTCCAATTGGCCATTAACATTAATTATTATAATTCAGGTAGTAGATACATATAATAGTTAAAATGATTAGGTATTTGTTACACATAATTTCTTACACAAATTCGTATTTATTTATATTGTAAAACGAATGATAGGTACTAAGGTTTTTAATTAATTGTATCTTTTAATTATTGAAATAGTTAACATATATTTATCGATTACAAAAAAAATACCTTTATTTAATAACTTAGACTTGTTTTTTTTTTTTTAATCTTATTCTATTGTTTAGTAATAAAAAAACACTAAAATGCTAATTAATCACACTTAAATGTTGTGTTAAATTTTATTACTAAATACACTTACCTGATAAAATTGAATTTATGTAGAAAAAAGAAATTATAATTAAATCTTATATAGTGAAAAGGTTAACAGGTCATACTTGAGTCAAGGTTCTCTACAATAGGTAATTTTACAAGTATAGAAATCCGGTTCGATGTGCATTTTAATAGCATTTATTATTTTTACGCAATTTATGTTATATCTTATAATTTCTGATTAAGATAATATAAAATGACTTATTATGTAAGTAGTAAAACATTTCTTTTTTATAAGTTTTGTAGTGAAATATATAATTTTAATATTTTGAACTCTAAATTGATTAAAATCGCTTATAGTTCAAAATAATCACTTGTGATATTAATCATGATTTATTGTAATGTTAAAATAATTAACACTTTTTAATAACAAGCTCACTGATAATTTTGTCATAAAAAAATTTTTTCTTTATTTTATTTAAAATTGAATATTTATTATTTTTATAAATTATTATATACAACTTGCTGTTAATACTTAATATTTAACATTAATTTAAGTATAATTTAAAACATTGATTAATATAGCTGATAATACTATTAGTTAAGTATGCATAATATATTCGATTTTAGTAGTAGATATTGTACACTTTTGGCTTTAAAACATAAATAGTTTTCAAAAAAAAAAAAATGTTTTCATTATTTTCTAAAAATATTTTTATAAGCTCTAAGAGTGCTTAAAGTATAGCATTTTTATGGATTAAAAATTTTACTTAGATTTTATCAAGGGTTTCTTTAAATAGGTACTGAGAAAATAAGTATCAATAACTATTTAAAAAACTATCAGGAGGGGTTTTTACAGAGGTCCACTAATGGTAATTTTTTTCATAACAATGTTTTACTTAATGACCTATATAAGGATCTTAAGAACATAATATGCAATTAAGAAAATATCTACCTACCAACCATTTTTCATTGTCGTATTTTTGACAACTCTGTTCACATATTATTTAATTTTAATTTTCCGGTTGGTTTTAATGTTGAGTAAATAGACGATAAGACAGTAGTTAAACAAAATCTCCATGATAGGACGTGTTAATGAATTTTAGTTCATTTAAAATATATTCAATTTTCTTAATCGCTAGCTATTATTAAAATTAACATAATAGTTATAAGAATAACATTAATTAAACTATGAATAAAATATATAAAAATAAACCTATTTCCGTAATCTAAAATTACACCTTTTGCTTTTTAGTGACTATGTTTTTAAATAAATCAGGAAATAATTAAGTCCACATGTATTAATAATCATTATAATTTAAATAAGCATCCGTGTGATATCTATAATTTACTTTTAGCCCCCATTGACATTATTATGTTATTAAATATAATAAATTGCATATACGTTTTAACATAATATTACTATACTATACTGTGTTAAAACCTAACTCGATATTTAGCTGCTGTAAAATCGTTGAGTTTGTTTTGGTTTATTTATGACATGAAATGTTTTAATCGATTTAGACGTTCATCATTATATCAAAAAAAGGAAGTAAGTTATATATATTTACTAACCTTGAGTTGATAGTTTTTAAATTAATTGTTAACAAACAAAATAATTTAGAAAATCATTTGAAAAGTTTCAATTTTGTTTTTGTTGGGAAAGAAAATTTTAGAAATGTATTTTATATTTTTAATAAGTACTGATTACTGATATGCCCATTGTAATAATATTTTATAAAAGGAAATCAATTTTGATTTATTGTTATAAGCTATAAATTATAACATATAATTATAGAAATTTGCATAGAAATTTGTAATGAGAAATTATTGCTTAAAAATGAAAAAAATATATTGTACAATAATTATTTATAAATTATATTTAAATTAAAAAAAGAAAAATAACACAAAATGTTTTTGAAAAACGTTTAATTAGAAGAAATGTCAATGTACCTTTCTTCTCTTACACTGTAACGCTTAGTAAATAAATATTAAATAATTTACTCATTGCATTATCATGAATTTATTTTCTGTATTTTTTTAAATAATAATAATAAAATTAAAAGAACAACTAAATATTTACTTCATCTACTGAGTTAAATAACTATACTGATTTATTTTATTTATGTAATTATATTCTATGATTTTGTCAAAGTTATTCAATTTATTTGAAATATCTTTGTATATTGGAATATTATAACTTGATATCATAATATAGGAATTTATTTTTCCTTAAATTTGAGTGTATATTATATTATATTACGGCTATAATAAGCTTTGACACTGATTATTTTATTTATTTTGTTATTGATGTTATTTCAATTGTCAAAACAAAATAATATTAAAGATATTAACCTCTAAGTTAAAAAAAAAGGTTTGCATTAAAATGTTTTTTTTCTAATCTAAAAAAATGTATATCATTATACGTATAATTTGAAATAGAATTAAAATTATATATTTTTTTATATTACATAACTACATTATTAAAATTAAAACAGTTTTCTTAAGGTATCTCATGTGATTAAATCCATATTGAACCAAGAACTTTAAAAAAACTGTGTGGGTTTTAGAAATAAATATTTACGAGTTTTCTGACAAAGTATCATATTTTATGGAGTTATGTTAAGTTTTAAAAATTATTTCATGTTTTTCCAACGCATAATTTTAATAAAATCGACGAATCTCAATCTTAGTAACTTAAAATTCAAGTTATCCCGGAAAAAAAGAAAATTCGTTTTAATATAAAGAATACGTGTTATGTTATTCACTAAATATAAATGTTTTATAATTCGGTTACATACTATTTTCCTTTAACTTAAAAATAATTTCTAAGAACTAATATAAAAATCTATATTGGTAGATTTTCTCTTAAAATTTATCAGAACCAACTTAATGTAATTGTATTTAACATATTTTTTTTATAATACCATTAAATTTCAATTGCCAATGAAATATTATAGTATGGATGTTTTACAGTTCTAACAAAAAATATTAATATGCATTCTATGTTATTATTATAATGGTATATATTAGAATTAATGTGACTTATTGATTGTTCATAATGAACCGATAAAGTGATTTATGTCAAATTACTTAACTATTGCAAAAAAACACATATTTTATGAATATCGATAATAATCATAATTTTACGCGTAAACTGTTACTAATTACCTACTCGAAGGATTGGCATCTTATTTTTTATACATTTAAATAACTCATTATACAAAATATATATGTATACTATATACAGTTTGTACAATATTAATGTAATATTTCTAAATAAAAAATAAATACATTTATTTAATAACAAATTTCTGTTGCTATAAGCATATTTTGGTTGTTACGTTACATGAAATTTACTAACAAATTATTTATGTAAAATCTGATAAACTTTTTAATATTTGTTAATTATTTTTACTAAAGTGGTTTTTATTTTATAGTACACTACCTAATTTTCAAAAAAGTTTTATCAGAATACAATTTTATAAGTCTTTAATAAATTTTAGGTTTTTAATCATTAACTATATCTATAAATTATAAAAATATTTGAAGAATTACGCAATGCAAATAAATAATACTCAAAAGTAAAAATACAATTAAATGTCTCAGTACTTAATATAATATTTAATTTGTATTGTAGGTAAAAAATATCAGTAGAATACGCAAATCAGGATTTTGTCACATGAAGGGGGAAGGTATTATAAAAATGTTTTACTCTAGTAAAAAATTTAAATTCTTGATTTAATTTTCTTAAATGATTATAAGATAATTTTAAACAACTCATCAATCCTTAATGTGTTTTGCTGCCTTCTTTTAAGGCGAGTAAAATTGTTAATATTAAATACATTATTGTTATTGAATAATTACAGAAAATGTTTAATAATTCAATTTAGTGAATTATTGATGAATATTTATTGAAAAAACTATACATATTGTAAATAGAAGTTTTAAATTCTTGAAGTCTTAATATATTGAAAAAAAAATTAAGTTTAGATTCAGTTCAAAATATTGTATCAAAGTATAAAGTAAATTTTAAAATTCAGTGAATATTAACAAAACATTTGATAATAGTTAAATAATTCATTAATAAATTAAATAATTATTGTGTATTCATTCACAACATTTATTAAAAATGTAAATGGTAATATAAATACGTTTTAAAGTAAAGGCACATATATTAAAGTAGGTAAATGTGCTACTATTGTTATCAAAAAAAAAAGTATGCTTTACGTTTATTGAGTTGTATTGTACACATAGGTTAAAGTTTTCGTGTAAATTACACATTCATTACTCATCATCATGTGGCAAGCGTCGAGTAAGACTTCAAAAAACATTTCGGTGTAGAGCTTAATACTAGTTGTGATATTTTGTTTTAAACATTAGATAGTAATTATATTTTAACTTTAACAACAAATATGTAATAATCGTTATTCTTATACGAAAATTGTTACCCAGGAAATAAATTACGAATATAATTACGTATAATCATGGGAATATGGGATACATCAACTGATGTAATCGCAATATATAGTTAAATTTATTCGGAGGTTCAAGTACAAATTATGTTGAACAAATATTGATAAATCATAAATATCTATGAAAATAATAGTCTTAAATAATTTAAAAATGGTATACTTTTGACTTTATTTATACGATCGTTTATTGCATTTAAAATTTTTGTATTATTTGTATTAGGTAATTATTTATTATAGGTAGTCAATATATTTAATATAATAGTATTTAAAACATTAATGCATAATTAATGGCTTATAAATCGATTTATCTATAACTAGAGTTTTTATAATATTTGAATAATATTGTATGTATTCAAGAGTTATGAAATTTAATGTGGCTATAAAATAATTTAATTTTCAGTCTTAATGTAGAAGTCTATATTAAAACACACCGCTATTATTATTCTACGTGCAGCGTGCAATATGTGGGATTATGAATTAAAAACATGTTTCATCAATGTTTATTAATTTAAAACTTATTTTTTGAAAACTCTCTGTATAAGTTATAAACTTGTTTTTTTTTCTTCATTAATTACAGAAAGTGACACGTACATGTTAGCAAAACGTTTAAATCGACTAATTTAAATTTTGGACATTAGTAAATTTTTCTTTAAATGTACATGATATTTATGTTGTCATCAGAAATATTGTTGGGTATGAAAATCATTGGTTACAATTTAATACTTTCGAATTATAGTTAGATACACATATACTATTGTAATTATGACTATACTTTTATGCATGGATTATTTAAATTTTTTTTACAGAGAATGATAAAATATACCTGTGGATTATACAATTTATTATCAGATCACATGTATTTCGTTATAGCTATAAAACATTATTTACACAAGCTTCAGTACATGTGCAAGCAAAATTATATAACTGTATTCAAATATATAAATATAATAAACTGAGTGGTTTTTTCAACAGTAAACACATATTATGTTGAAAATAATTAACATTTTTGAAAGAAAACTAATTTCTTATCGATATAATTTTTAAAGTTATTTAAATTTTTTAATATTTGTTACTTTTTTTTTCATATCTCGAAGTAGAATATTTTTTTAGAATTTGGAAATATAAAATTTAAATTTTAAACGAGTATTTTATTAATTATAAGTATTTAAATCTATGATGAGAGAATAGCTATAAGTATGTTTCATTAAATATTTATCAATTACTCTACCCATATAAACTTTAAATAACTTTAATAAATTAATTACCTAGGTATTAGTTAGACGTTTGATTTTCAAATACTTTTTAAATCCTTCTAAAAAAATGTTTTACTTCGAGATATGAAATTAAAAATGTATTTTGTATTCATAAAAATAATAATCTTTAAAATGGATAGTAATATAAATTAGTAATTTATACATTTTAGATTCTAAGCGAAATGAAGAAAGTATTGATTTTACAGTGATGTTTGATATTTTATTTATTTTTGAGTCTTAATAGACTTCTTTCAGTAAAAATAAATGCTCGAATCAAAAACTTCGAAGGAGATTTTTGATTGTAAACTGAGTCTAGTTGATACTTTTTAGAGGAAAAAGTTGATAATTCTCATATCTTTATATAATAATAATAACAATAAAAATAAATAAATAAATAAAAACTATCTATTAGCTATCATTTTTATTAACACATAATAAAACAATAAAATCTTAATTTATTTATTTTTGTAGATTTAGGATCAGTATATACCCGAAACAATGATGATGAAGGTAGGATTTCATGTTTATTGTTAATATGTAATGGCTTCTATTCATATTTATATTTTTATTAAATTTGTAAAAATGTGTAATGTTCATTACTTGTTCATTACTAACATTTTCAGGAAAATATTATTTTTGATAGTTTACAATTAAAATCATACACCTCTATTTGAAATTTAAAATATAATTTTGAATTTTTAATACTGGAACTTGTGCGGTATAAATATTATTATTATGATAAGCCAGATTATGTATTATATTATAAAATCTGAGTGCAGTCAGTGTAGATCACGTTTCGGTAAGCTCAGTACGGTGACAAGTATTGCAATATAGAATTTAAAAGCAATGATAAATCATATTATAACATTTTAAAAGGAAACTTTCTGAAAACTGCAGTGTCTAAAATTTCTTTCATAAATACGATAGTGCACGTATTTATTTATTAATTTAAAAAAAAATTAAAGGATGCCGTATTTAATTTTGCGTTCAACGATATTACGTACTCATATAATGAGAATTGTAAGATGCACATTTCTAAGTATCAACAGACTCAATTTTTGATCTTTAATATGAATAAATGAAACTTTTCGAGTTTTTTACCCGTAAATGTGTTCATGGAAAATCACATAAATTTACGTCTTGAATTCTGCGAAAAGCAAAAATAGTAACGGTTTCATGGTTTTTTAGTGATGTTTTTTTTTTTTTTTTTTTAATAATTGAGTTTTGTTGTAGTTCTACTTTAAAGAAGTTTTTTTAATATTTTATTTGGATATAAAAAAAACAAATAAAAATAATAATCAATGATTGACACATTTTATAGAAATATCAACAATCGAAGCTTATTATTGTGTTTTATTAAGAGCTTTCATTTTTTTTTTTTTTTTTTTATTATTCGATAAATAGTCATTATTTTTAAAAGTATATCATAGTATATGCAAAAAACGTGATAAAGACAAGTTACAAGTGTGTTATACTAAATTCTCTTTCTTTCTCTACTTAAAAAATCTGATTTTTTTTACTAAAATGATGTATTTATTTGTTTATTTTTTTTAGAACACACTGTTTATTTACAAAAAATGCTTCAAATTTCAATATTGATGATGATTTTAAGTAGTAAACTAGATGTAGTTTTTACTTCAGGAAAGTTTTCAGTACTAGTTAAAAATAATTTTAAATTTCTTAAAAATTTAAGAATTTAATACAAAACTTATATAATTTGATATTGTATCTAATATAAAAATATTAAAAATATAAAATATTGTCATATATTTTTATATTTGTTGCAGTTAGAATTTTGAAAAAAAAAAATTCATTGTAGAGTTTTATTCAATACCTAAAATATAGTACCTATTTTGTTTTGTTTTTAATATTTATTTCTTATTTAGATTAATTGAACATCTTTAAAATGTATGCATTATACGATTATGTGAAGTTATAATTAGTTAATCTTAAAGAAATAAGCAGTATACTACAATACAAATTACAAATAGCCACGAAAAGAAATTATATAATATCATTAGAAATAAACTATAAAGGTTTTCAAATAATTTCTATTTAGAATGATTTTTTGTATAGATATACACTGGTTATTAAAATTGAATAAAAATTTAACATACCCATAACAGTGACTAACTTATTGATGAGGTATACACAAATTTACAACATAACTATTGTTCAGGTTATTTTACATTGCTTATTTATTTATTTTTTACTTACTTATTTTTAACTTATTGAATATTTAACACTAATTTAGTTTAATGAAGTCTCTCTTTTTTATCAACTATAGTAGTACCCTATATTTTTGTTTGTTAATAAACTATATGTGATGAAATTTTAGCACTTTACGACCAACATCAATTGATTTCCCAGTTCCCTAGTAAAAAAATATTTTTTTCTATTTTGGGCTATATATTGACCCAAAAAATATAATTTATTACATTACATAATTTTGTTGAATTTTTTTTTTTTTACGTTAAAAATATTGATAACCACTAAAAGTATTTTGAATATTATTGTAGCTATTAAATTCGGATTAAATTTGAGAACTACAATAACTTGTTTAAATTGATATAGCTTTAGTTTTCTAAATACTATAACTTTATTTAGTGTTTCTATACTAGTGTTACTATATTATTAATACTGATAAATTACACCTACCTTGTGTTGTTGAAAGATGACAATTTTTTACCACACAGGCAAAATTATTATTGTAAGTTATTTTTTAAGTTCTTAAAATGTTTTAAATTTGTTACGCAAATAAAAATACCATCGCCCGACACTTATTCAATTTATTCAAACACTATTTTATGCACATTTGTTTTTTACTAGGTAAAATTTGTTAAGTTATAAGTATACAATATAAAACGATCAATATAACATAAAATTGTATCGTTCTGCAAAAATTATTTGCGAAGTGTACACTACCCGATAACATGTATTAGTGATAGTTATGTTTGAGTGAATAGCGTTCTTAACCGATGATCGCTGAGTTCGAGGTGAGCAACTTTAATGTATAATTAGACTCCGATTACTTTACATAATATTATTCAAAACATATATAATATCTTTTTTTATTATTGAATTTTTTTTGAACTTATGGGAAATTTGATTATAAAAAATGCGAATATTCAAAATTTGTTTTTTTTTTTTATAACTATGCATAGTTCCTATATAATTATATTATATATACTTGTATTATTAATAGATAATACTATGTCTAATCATTTAAATTATTTTTAATGGAAAACTAAAAAAATCAAAATTGGCTTATAAAAAAAAATAATATATCTTATAAATAATTTAAATATTTTTAATTTTAATTTTATATCATTAATTTAAGTAAATCAAAATATGATTTTGGTTAAAATTGTACATATTATATATCAAGTAAAATTAATAGATTTAATTATAACTAATAAATAACATATACAAAGATCTTTAAATATATATATATATATATATTTTAAATTTATATTATATATAATAATTAATACCTTTACATCGGAATACTTATTGACAGAATATTTTTTATCATTGAAACGTCCTCTAGCCCCTTTACCTAAATGTTATGGCTGAAGTAAATATAATAACAATAACCAGTCAAAAATTAATTGTTAAACAATATTTAAAAGTATGCGTGTAATATATGTAGTGTTTTTTTGTAAGTATTGTAAAATCTTCATATTTTTAAAATTTTTTTTCTATCTTTTGGTTTTTCAAATACACCAATAACTTCTTCGATATTAATGTTACAGTTATATCGTTTATAATGGATACGATTCCGGAAAAATTTAATATTTTTTGGTCTAGAAATGATCTTCATCTATTTTTAATTAATTTGAGAAATTAAAATTATTTTTCATTGAAACAATGAGTTACTGACATTGTCTTTTTTTTTTCAGAATTTTTATCCTCCAAAATATAACTTATTGTTATCTTTATTATTTATTTATATTTCTAATATTGTGTATTTAATAATGTATACAATTCGTATTCATAAATTTCAAAATTTTTTTAGAAATATTGAATTAAGTCAAACAGAGAACTACTTAATAGAACTATTAACGATAAATTTATTGTTGAGCTTTGAATATTTTTCGAAGTCAAATCTATTAATTTTAGTAGTTATGTTCAATTTCATTATTGTGAAGTACTGTTAATATTGTAAAATAATAGACCATTTAAATATGAGTATTTCTTATCTTTTATCAACATTTTATGTAACAGTAAAAAATATAATACTTATTTTAACAAATATTTTTAACTATGTGTAATTTTTTCTGTGCTATTAAAATTCAAGGATTAACTAAAAGTTTAATAAATTAAATCCAGTAGTTAGAGTCTACCATGATCTACATGGGCTCTGGATAAATAGATACCTACCCATAATATTTTTGTGCAAATAAATCCATGATAGTTGTTTTAACCATAAAAGTTCTTTTAAGAAATAAATACGATTCACAGTTATATAAAATGCATTTAATGTGCTGTTTTACATAAATGTTTTAAAGTTAACCATATTTTATAAAATGATTCAATAGACGATCTGTATGAAATATCAACATATATTTTATGCTCTTCGATACATTAACATGACAATTAATAATAATAAAATAATGAAATTCATGATGATATTAATATAGTTTGGCATCTATATAAAAAATACTATTTTCAGTACTTCAAATGTTTTGTTCTCATTAAAGTACTTATACTTTTTAAAAAATATTTAAGCAAGTACCTTATTTTATACAACATAGTTAATTTTAGTATTATTCAAAATTCTAATGAAATTATATATTTTCGTTGCATTATCTATTAACGTATAGTATAATGATGCTTATCAAATTTTAAATGAGGCATAAAACGTATTTTCAATTAGCATTTAAATTTACATTTCGTTTAAGTTTTTTTTTTTTGTGATTTTTCTTTATTTGTTTTTATATATAATTATAAAATAGTTATAGGTTTAAAATAAGATATCACAGATAATTTTGGAAACTTTGTAAGATAAAACAAAGACGTGCTAATATTTATGCAAAACATTACTAATGACATTTGAGGTGCCTTAAATAATTGAACTAGAAAAATTAAACAAATAATATTCATTTCATAGTTTACTTTCTATTTACTTACAGGAAATTAAAATGTTTAGTCCGGTATGCACTTTCTGCATTACAGTCACTTTTTGATTCAAGCTCTGATTGCTGTCTAAAAATAATGATTAAATATAATATTATCTAAATTGCACTGTTGTATTGATAACATCTCTAACTGCTATTTTTTTCATTACACAATATAAATATTAAAAAGTACTATATTATTCAACATTACTTGATAATAATACAAAATAAAAATTTAATTATTTTCTACTGTTAATTTAAATTGTTAAGCGCATTAAATATTTTATTTACACTTCAATATTTATAGTAATATTTTTAAGTTCAGAAAATTTAAATTGTAGACGTTGAGTGAAAAGCAGAAGTCATTACCGTGATATACTCTATGTTATTTTATTAATATTTTTTAGTTTTTTTTGGTAGGTACAGAGTGATTAATAAGCTAATTTTATTTTTAATGAATATATATCTATACTTATATAGTTAACATTCTTAATATTTTAGTTTATCAAATTTATATAGGTATGTTTCAAATTGCAAACAATCATTATAATTTGTTATTATATATCCAAATAGCATAAATATAAGTATATCCATCGTTGACGAAAATCTGAGTGAATAGTTAAATAAATTGAAGATATTTTATTGCTTGTTTATACAAAAAAACAAGAGGAAATTAATTATGCAAAATATCTTCTAGTATTTAGACTCCGCTATAAAATCATATTATTATATAGATGATAGTAGATGATTTCTTTCTTTCATAAATAAGTATTTAAAAATAAAACTCTAACTGTTTCAAATCAAAATATATTCATTATATCGTTTAAAAATACCACAATGATATTCTGTGTTATTTATTTAGAATTTAATAAGGTATATGGAGTTATTGATGCATGATATGTCTATGTATATAGTTTGAAAAAGGTGGCTCCTCGAACAAACAATCTTCATTTACTTAACTTAGATAGAAATTGAACAAAAGGATAAGAATAAAAAATGTTATGAAGTCTACATAACAGAATAACAATTGGTGATACAACATTATATTAAGATGTATACAAGTGTATCACGTATTCAAAAACTTGTGTACTGTGATGTATGTGACTCGGTGACATCTGAAACTTGGAGTAAACAAAATACTTTGAGATGTTTCTAGATATACATTTTACTTTGTTCATGTTTATCTACCATTAATTCAAAAGTGTAAAATATTAAACAAATTTCAAAAATAGTCTGTTACTTTAATATAATTATTTCAGATAGAAACTCATTTTATTTGTTATATTATATTATGGATTTAGAAATTAGGGGTGAGGAAAATCAGAAAAAAATAATATCAGATCTCTACACAAACAATAATTATAAGTAAATATTATATATTTGTACGATTATATTACCTATTATAGCAAATTAAAAGAGATGAATTTTATATTAGTAGTATGAATTTAGTTCAATTCTAATGAATTTCTTTAAATTCTATTTAAATACCCGATATTAATTTTTTTAAATTTGTATAAAAAAAAAAAATTGCATTATGTTGAGATGTAGGAAAACATTTTTGGCTTATATATATATTTTTATTAATAACTTAGTATAATATTATTTTCATAAAAATAATTTATAAATACTCATCAGTTATTATATTTTAAGATAAATGTAAAAAAATTAATTGAGTAGTTTAATATATTTTTGATGTTTTTTTGTTTATTTATATTTCAACAATTCTTTAATAATAATATTATGCATCTATATCATAAATTAATTCTCACTATGATAAATTAGTATAATATTATTAAGAGAATTTAATTAACATTAAATATATAATATCTCTTGAATATAGTTATATGTATACATTGCATTTGCATATAGCACTCAATAAATAAATATAATTGGTATAATGAAAACTGCTCGAATTATTATTATAGTAAAGGTATATGACATTTTTTGAAACCAAATATTAGTTGATCTAGTTTTTCTTCATATTTTTTACCTTGAAGTTACCATATAGTAAAACGTAAATATGGGAATAGTTCACTTTCATTCTAGACATTTTATTTCATCAAATACTATTAATTCGTTATGAACAGTTTTACGCGAATCCTTCAATTTTGTTATGTATCTATTTACGAATCATGATGGACATTTAATTTATCTTTCGATGAGCAATCAAAAAACAAGAACGAATTGACAAATAAGTAATTTTAAATCCTTTTAAAGTTGGCAATTCAAGGATATTTAATTTAATTAATACTTTTTATCTTTATTTAACATACCTAATAAGCAACGTGAATCAATGTTGGTAGTGATAAAGTGTTTAGTAAATAACTAGTTTTTTTTTTTTAATCTATAACAGCTATAAACATTTAGTTATATCATATACATAAAATAACATCTATTAAAATATTAAACCTTATTTACTATTTTTAAGTTAATTTATTTAAATTAATATAATATACCAAAATATATTTATTCATTAATGTTTAGTTTGACTTTTCGAACTATAATTATATATTTATATTATATCTTTTACGATAATTTACTATTTATATAATTATTTAAAATAAAACGTTTATGAGAAATAATGCACTATACAAATGAATTTTGAAATTCAAGGACTTTTAAAAGACTATTACAATAACATTATGTACAATATATATAACTAAAATGTATTAAATATTTATCCAATATAAGTGTATAAACAACGTGAAGCAAACTTTATTTATTAACTATATCCTTGAATAATATTATATTAATTATGAGTTCTTTTTTAATAATTAAAATAACAGGAAACTGATTCAAATGAATTATATAATGATTGTACATTTGTTAAAGCCAACACTACCCGTTCCTTACCGCTTCAAAAGCCATCCCGCATTATTACAATATATATATTATAAAAATATAAATATAATATATAGCTTAGGAAAAAATAAGCTTAAGAGGTCACCTATAGAGTTTACACATACACATTAAACAAACAAGTATACATCTGTATATATGTCTTTTTTTGTGGATTATTATGTAAGAAAGGTCAATGCCCGTGAGTACTGTTATCTTCGATTGTTTGTACTCGTCCACCGTAAACATAGGTACGTATTTTTAATTTTTTAATTTTTTTTTTTTTTTTATTGTTTAACATTAACTAAAAAAGATGAGCATATTTTGTTAAATTTTATATTTGATAAATTGACTTAAATAGTTAAATATACAAATTATTTAACATTGTTCATTGATTCTTATAGCCGTGTTTTAAATATTTTTATTATTCTAGTAGCCTAATAGCTCATTCTTATTATTATATTATTTATTGCGTTTGACATAAATAGTTGTCATCGAATGCTTGGGTTTAAATAACCGTTTATTTTAATATTAATCAAGCCCAAAATGTTGTTTATATATTTTAATTTATTTTGATTAGTGAGTATGTGAACAAATATTACAGAGGTCATAGGTAAGCAAAAATAATATGCTCTAATTAATTATTTGCTTCAGACTCATATATGTTGAAAGTAATATGTGTTAAAATATTATAATTTGCATCCGTATTAGCGCATACTAATTATATAAATATATATAAATACTTAAAATATTATATAAATATTAAATATTTTATTTATAAATAATTTAAAAATTATAATTTGTACAATTTATCTATCGTAAAATATATTCTATTGAATTTGTAGTAATTATTTAAATTTGTATGAATATATTTGATTTCTTTGATGAATAAAAAATTAATAAAATGCGAAAAAATGCGAAAAAATCAGTATAGGTATATAATATATATGTATTAATATTTTATTAATTTTTTTTCAAAAATTTAACTTGAAAATAAAGAATAATTAACTGCTAGTTATTTTTTTCAGTTTAAATTTCGAGTAGAATATTATTAAATTACACTTATACTCATGATATACTATAGTTACTTTAAGAGAAATAAAAATACTGCCTAATATTTTTTATTTAAAGTTTATTTGATATTTTATATGATACACTTAAGACACAAGTTACCAATTTTAAATTATTTATTTGATTCATATTAAATATTATACAATCCCAGCTTAATAATACGATGTTGGATATATTCTTTAAATTGGTTATTTTTTTATTTTTTTCATATAGAATATTCATTTTTGAAAAAGATTTAATGTTTTTTTGATGTTATGTCTCTTACATGCGTGTAACACATCAGTTTTTTAGCAAACGTGTTTACATTCATTACTATCAGTCATCACGTATTGGAAAATATTTCAAGAAGTTCTTGACAAGAAATAAATAAATATGATTTGTAATATAACACATTTAATAAAGAAAACCCTTTTTCGTTGATTTTATTTCCATTAAGTATTTATTTATTTATAAAATGATACATATAGTTTAAAATGATTAAAAATTGTTAAGCATAAGTCGTTTCGATATTAATTAATACGATGAAAAAAAAATAATTCCTGATTCTTCTGAAAATTGATAATTTTTTCACTTTTATAGCACACGTTTCATAATAATAACTATGATTGATAAAAATTAATTATTATAGGTATATTGCTAATAGACTAAAATGTGGTAATGTGCTATAATATACTGCTATTATATTATTACAATTATTGTCTGTTTTTAGTTTAACTATAGGATTGCACTGAAAATAGATCTAAGATGTGATAATTAACATATGAAATATGTTGTATATGAAGAAAATTATTTACTTAAAAGTGTTTTTCTGCAGATGTATATGTTATATTCTTTTAAACAAGATCATAAATTAATCGAAACGTATCAATCTATACTAATTGATCGTAGCTTATAAATTATATTTAATTATTAAATAAAAATACAATGAAACCTCGGTATCTCGAAGGCGTAAGGGACAAAAAAAAAAAAAATTCGACATATTGAAACTTCGAGTTAGCGAGGGAGTTTAAAACATAAATAAAATTTGAAATTTAAAACATAAATAAAATTTGAAATTTAAAACATAAATAAAATTTGAAATAAAAATGTTTAATTATTGGGAAAAATATGTATTTATAATATTAAATGTATTTATACATTGCATATATATTATGTATTAATATTTGACATATGGAAATTCGATATACCGAAATAACTTAATACGTAAGTCCAATACTGAATGATCGGGACTGAAAAAAAATTCAACATACAGAAACTTCGAGATACCGAGGTTTCACTGTAAAAATTAAAGTAATCAATTTTTAGAACTTTTATGTTTATTTCATTAACTAGAGAACAATTATTAAATTTTATTATTATGCATATATGAACAGTATAATTATACTTGCATATAATTATTAGTTACCTATCTATTATGTAACCGGAATTTTTATCATTTATATAACATATTTTTAAAAGATCGTAAAGAAATAACTTATGTAACGTAGTCGTAAAAAACTATGAATAAAGTATTATATTACTGATTAGGTTTGATATTTTTGAAACATAAGTTTTCAGTTTTAAAGAAAAATACTTACATTAATATAAAGAACATTTGTTAATGATACGTTTATTAGCATACTTAGCATAAGAATTGAACGTAACCAAATATACCTATTCATTCTTAATAAAAACTAAAATAAAATTTAGTTTATTAATTTTATTTTATAATTTTATTAAAATTACTAATGAATATTTTAATGTTATATCATATCGTTATTTGAGTATTATTTAAAGTGTTAAAATTAATTTTAAAACTGACTGTATTTAATGAAAAAATTAAAAATACATGCAGAGTTTAAAAATTAGGTATGTATATTAAAAGATTCATCAATCATCCGATTTTCATCCGTCATGAAATTTAAACTTTTGTTTAAAAAGAAAGTTTTCAGACTAATTTTAGTTTTATCAACAAAGAATAATTGTATAATACAATTGCATAATTTGAAATTTTTAACGAAACGATAAAAGAGATTTTTTATGGACGGTATAATACTGATTAATATTAATATTTATTTAGTAACTATGCTCGTACATACCAACCGGTAGAAAAAAATATTTATTAAACCAATTAAATTTATGTAATATTACATATTAGAATTTATTATTGTTAAAATATTGTGTCTATAATGTCTAGCACGCATTTTTTTCAAAATTATACATTTCCTTATTTTTTGAATATTTTGTTTGTGACGCACAATGTCAATAAATTAAATTTAAATATTCACTAATTAAAATTAAAAATCAGTCATTATTGATTCCATTTCAATTTTTTAAAATAAAAAAAAAAAAAAAAAAAAAATTAGAAATGACTCAATTAACTATTTGAAAATACATTAAAGTTATAAAGCCAACTGTAACTCTTCAGGTAAACTTATTATGAAAATGCACAGAATTTTTTATAGATTGATTCACAGTCAAGCCTTTTTAGATTAATATATACTTAAGTATATATGATGTAATGTACAGTTTAATAAGATAACGAGTTATACAAGTTCAATGTATTTAATATAAAAACTTGTTTGAATTTAATAAACATGAATATATTTTTTAAATTTATTTGTATCCGCATATATCGTACATTTTAATGACAATAACTACATAAATGTTTGCATTTTGTGTAAATTTTTAATATATTAAGTTCTGAATCATAGGCTTATCAATATTTGGAATTATCCAGAAATCGCAACTTTTGTATCACTTGTTTATTGATATGCAACATCAATACAATTATTAATTTTGTACGGATAATAAACGATTTGGAACGATTTTGGACTTCAATTGTAACAACATCATTACTTTCATTGATCTATCGATGTTTTTATTTTCGTAATCATTAACACTACCGATTGAAAAGAACAAAATTTCGTTCGCTAGGATAATAGTTTTTTATGTATATTGTTCAGTAATCACGGTTAACAGATTGTAAATGGTGATTTAGTTGCCAAAGTCCTTGTACAATGAATTGTTTATTTTAAGTAATATAACATCTACGTTTTTCACAAATATCTATGTGGTTTTACTATTATCCATCATGTGCACGCAAAGATAATATATTGTTTATCATGTAATATATTATGGTATTATATATTTATAATCATAATTAAATAATACCTTAATAGTGTCTGTATAACTGTTCATGTTTCTTAGTGGAAATTAAGAGAAGTAGTGCTTGGAGGGTTTTATATAGTTCTTTCATAAGCATTCAAACACCCATAAAGTATAATTATTTTCCTAAGTAAAATTGGTAAATATTTTGATTAAAAAAAAAAAAATTCTACTCGTAATATAATTTTTCTTAGAGCGGTTATGTGGCTTATGAATAATAATTGGTTATAATTTTAGGCATTCGACAAAATAATTCTGAGCAAAGGATGTGGTGATTTTGTACTTAAAAAAGTTTTAAAATGAAATTTTGTGCATACCATGTCTTTTCGATATAATTGTCGTTGAAACATAATAACACATTTACAAATCTTCGATAATTAAATTGAAAATGGAACAAAGTTTTAAATATAAAATTAATTTGTGAATTTTCTAAAATTGAGTACCTATTAAAAAAAAAAAGAAGAAAAAACTTAAAAATTTGTTTACATTATTTTTAATTAAACTTGAATAACAGTACTTCGAACTAATTAATATATTTTATAAATTTAATTTTATGCATTTAGATTATAGTAACTAATAGTGCACGATTTCCGTTTGTATCCATTGTCCATGGTAATAAATTCAATGACAAATTATAATAATAAAAAATATTGGTAGGATTGCCAATTCTGTTTTTGCAGTAATCATATTATTTAACATACAAAGAACTTTTCAAGAAAAAAAATCTCATAATATTGCAGTTTTTACGATAGTTAATACACTTTATTGTTTTTATTTTAATACTTTAATAATATTATTATCACAAGTAAGATAATTAATAAATATTTAAATAATAGTAAGTTATGCAAGCTTATGTATTTATAATTACTTAATAATTACTTAATAGTCTTACGTTATATTTTATAATTATTTTTTAGATTGTTATATGTGTACATTTAATTTTTTTTTGTGTATAAATCTGAATTTCCTGTCATTAATTTGTTAATACATAACTTTAATAAAGTATTGTCCAGTTTTCCTCAATGACCGTTTTTGACATTGAAAAAACTTTTCCAGTTACCTTCAAACAATTAATATACTAATTGCTCTCAACCAAATATATCGATTGTACTTACATATTATATGTTCAGTTGCTATACTAATGAGTATGGGAAGTAAATATGTAAATAAGTAAAAATTAATGCATACTATAATAAAACAAATATAATTTAAAAGTTAATTTTTTTTTAAAATTTACCGGACATAGGTAATTATTATATTTTATTATAAGGAATAAAAATTTTTGTTAAATCTAATCTAATAGTAATTTTATTTTTATAAACAAAATCTTCGTTTATATTTTTTTTATTTAGGTACGCGCAATAATTGGTACTATTATTTGTTTTGTGTATACTACTAATAGCAATGGATTTATTTTTATAAAATTCTTTAAGAATATAAATAAAAACAAAAATTACTTGTCATTTCTCATTATACTTATCGTATACAGGTACGTCTAACATTTTGCATTCTGGTAAAATTTCTTTCTTTATACTATGTGAGATATTTAGTACTATTTTTGAAAAGTTTTATTATATGCCGCTTATTGTTTTAAGTATTGTACGTATTCTTTTACTAAATGCATTTTTTTTTTTACTTAAATTAATTTAAGCACTTACTTCCTCTATTTTATGAACAGGTATTGTATATGCTCTTTTTAATACTTCTAAAATAATGCCTCTTAATATTTTTTATTGATAAATTAAAATATAGTTGGTGATCAGAACAATATGTTATATTATACATTTTAAAATCTCACAACATATTTTAACATTATGATTAATAAATTAATATAAATGTTAAATAAATATTTATCTAACTTATAATAAATAGAAGCTATTCTTTTAAGAAATCGCATACATTTACTAAAAACTCAATTCATATTTTAATATTTTTAACCAGTTTATAGTAGGGATAATCCATTTGGATTTCCATTACCTATTTACAATTGATAATTTATTTTCATATTCATGATCATAATTAGTTTTCAGATTTTGCGTGTTCACGTACTGTCATGTATATCTTATTTAAAAAAAAAAAAATAACGTTTTACGTATGATTATCTAAAATGTCATTATCGAATGCTTATATTATGAAAAAGTCTTTTAAACTAATAGTTTATTTTTTAATGTTTTTAATTATAATCATAACTTTTCATATCATCAAAACAAAAGTATTATACAAGAATTGACTTTAAAAAATAAATAAATATATTCAAAGCAATTCTTAAAGACAATAATCCACAACAGGTATCGCCTTGCCAAGATTTAAGTGGTTATTAATTATTAATAATACTCCTTTTAAAATATTTTATAAGTCTTACCGATTTTTTCGAAAACTATATGTTAGAGAAAGTCGAATAATAACATGCCTAAAGTAAAATCAATATAAAATCAATTAAATTAATAATCAATATAAAGATAATCAATTTCTTTGTCATTGTATGTCGTTAGCTAATTTATACTTCACTTTCTTTCATTTCTTATAATTTGATATGCTGAAAGTTATAAATTTATAATGTACTGTTAACTGTATCAATAAATATTGTATTACTTAACGTGGTTTTTTAGGCAAAGAAAAGTTTGTATTAGGTAATATTTTATACCTGTAACTTAAATAAATAAATTTACTGTATATATGTTTACTGTTTAGTCTATTTTGTAGACGAATAATAATACTATACCGTGGTATGCAAAACTATTTTTAACTGTCAAAAAACGAGTACCTATTTGATGGAAAAAACTAATTACAAATCACTGTAGATGAACCAATAATTTAACCATTGCGCTCAGCACCAAATACTATAGTGTTCGACCATACAATGTGATGTATATTATCCAGAATTGTTTATGTAACAAGCGTTATTCGGTGAATTTATTGCTAGAAAAATTGACCACCAGTAAATCTACCTTCTTAATTAAAAAAATAAATAGTTTTAGTGTAAATTATAGTTTTATATTAGTTGTATATTATTATTAAAGTTATAGTCGAGTTTTTAAAATGTGTCAGTGACTATATCTAATCATGTATAATTTATTACACTTTAATTGTATACATATATTCATACGAAGCACAAAAAACATTAAGAATCCGAAAAAACTTATTTTTGTATTGTAAATTATTTTATTTTAAAAAATCATTTTTTTTTTTTTTTTTGTCATTATTGTATTGGAAAAAAAAATATTTATAAATTAAAAATCAATTATTATTCAATTTTTTTTTTATCCCGCGTAGAAAGCATTATATAATAGATATATCTAGTGTTTGGATTGTTTGGATACGAAGCAAATCCAAAAAACAACATAAGATTATAAGTATTTTATTTTATTTATTTTTTGCAAAATGTCACAATTTTAAGTTTTTTATTAGTTGAAACCATTTTTGATATAATCATTATAATCTGTATCATTGAGTACTCTATAAATGTTTTTTTTTTTTTTTTATATATCGATTAAAATTTATATAGTCATACCTACTTGTGTGATTGCTTTATAGTAGAGTACTTAATAAAGCTTCGTGTTCCAATATGACATTATTTACGGTATATATATATATATATATATATATATATATATATATATATAT